>NW_022631089.1:1732732-1795834 GCF_010015895.1 Lontra canadensis
GTGTATATATATATGTATATATATTCAATTCATCTTTTGGAGGATGTCTTGACTGCTTTCAAGTTTTGACAGTGATGAAAATAGATGCTATAAACATTTGTGTGCATGCTTTTGTGTAGACATAAGTTTTCATGACATTTGGGTACCAAGGAATGTGATTGCTGGATTGTAAGGTAAAAGTATGTTTAATTTTGTAAGAAAAAGAAAACCTGTCTTCCAAAGAGGCTGTACCATTTTGCATTTCTACCATCAATGAATGAGAGTTCTTGTTGCTCCACATCTTCATCAACATTTGTTGTATTCTGAATTTTAGCCATTCAAACAGATACGCAGTGGTATCTTACTGCTGTTTTAACTTTCAATTCACATGACATATGAGGCTGAGCATCTTTTCATATGCTTACTTACCATCTGTATATTTCTTTGGTGAAATGTCTGTTCAGATCATTTGCCCATTTCTTAACTACGTTGCTTGTTTTCTTACTGTTGGGTTTTAAGAATTCTTTGCATATCTTGAATATGTTTTGCAAAAATTTTCTCCTATTGTCTTTTCATTCTCTTAGCATTATCATTTCTTTTTAATTTTAATGAAGTTTAATTTATCCATTTTATTTTATGAATTATTTATCTTTTATCTAAAAAGTGCTGAGCAAGTCAAGATTTCATCCTATAACATCTAGCTTTTAGTCTATATCATCTTTTAAGATTTTCATTGCTTTGTGTTTTTCATTTAGATCTATAGTACATTTGAGTTGATTCTGTGAAAGGCATAAGGTCTATGTCTATATTAACTTAAAGTAATATTTCTGATTTCATTAGTAGTAGTATTGGCATTTTTATTTTACAGTTAAACTAAATTACTAAAAATCATACAATTACCATCCAGAATGTCATACATAAACACTAAATGATAGAATTGGAACTGTGCCCAAGTCTATCTGATTTCAAAGCCATTGAGATTAATTATTGTGCTATATATAATTGCTTCTGGGCTCAGTCATCTTTGTAAAGCTTTACCTAGCTGAGTCCCTGACATATAACAGATTCTTAATCAGTCTTTTATCAAAGATTTATTTATGAAGTAACAAATAAGATGAACTTGATATGACATAATCAAGTACCAGAAAAATCAAATATAGTATTATTATTGGTTATGTTCATTTTGGAGAAGACCCAAGTTTTTTAAGTGAATGTTTTTATGATATGCATAGCTTATTGTCCATAAGTTCAGAATAATTAAAATATATTTAGGAATAGGTTAAGAGATAGCTATATATATGACACATTATGATAGATAGCAAGAAAGCCATGGTAAATCTGGAAATAGAGAAATTTTATGCATTTTTTTTAACCAACACTGAGTAGACTATTAATGACATTTAGGATGAGAGAAAAATAGAAAAAAGAAGCATTTTAATTATGTATTAACCTTCAAATGGAAGACACTTAGGAGACAAAAATAATTAATTTTTATAACCTTAAAATTATGTTCTCATAATGATATTTTTACTCAAACAATATCAATTACATTTTTAAGCTGGCTTAACACTTATCTCATTCATTATCAGTTATAGGATTCTAAAAAATATACTAGCTAATAGCTGTAAAAAGAGACAATTTGGGGCGTAAAATTGAATGCACACTTTCCTTGGAAAGTTACTGAAATAGGTAGATACTCTTTTCAGCTAATTAATTTCTGGAACTACATCCTCATTTATCATCTGACAAGCTCACAATAACAATACATGCCCTGTGATCATAAGACTCAGTATTATATCTCTAAAAAATGCCTTTCCACAGAAATTTTCTGGCACCAGCAATTTGTGCAGAGTCAAGTTGTATAACTGTTTATGGGTTAGAGAAGTGTGCTTAAGTTTTTTTAGCTTCTGTAATTTCCATGCCATATTTACATGTCTTATGATACTTAGTTCTCTTATAATATGGATATCTGTATGTTACCACAATTACACTAAGGGAGAAGACATTAAAAAAAAAGTTAGTTTTTCTTTTTCTAATTCTTTGTAATTAATCCAAAGTAATATAGGAAAATATTCTTTTTTTTTTTTTTTTTTTGCCAAAGAAAAATAGTACCTTCTTTCTATTCACTTCCTAGAAAGAGGAAAGTTTCTCTCATTTCGTATTTGGTTTATCCAACAACTAAGCAAAGTAGATTGACGTGCCTGTTTCTAACTGAAGGGCTCAGCAAGACCCCTTTCCCTAAGTATATCTGCCTTGAAATTACCTAGCTCATTATTTTTACCATCTAAAAAACTTTTTACTAAATTCAGGTGTATCCCCGCGGGAAAACAAATCTTTCTGAATATTCCTTCAAAGTCCTGGCCTCTAGAGCTATAGAAATGGATATGCTATAAGATGGGGAATGTTTGCTTTTATTTCTCTAAAGAACATTTGCTCCTCACAGGCTGTGGTGTTGGACTTGGCAGCCAATTATTTCCTTAATGGTAAAGACATTTGCTCCCATTCAAAAGATATAAACCTCTTATCTCCTTTAGACAATGAAGTTCAGAGGATTGACAGAAAAGGCAACTGAAGAGCCAAGAATCTTCCTGAGAGATTTAGAGAGAAATTTTTCTATGTGTTTATATTCCAAAATAGATGGATTTCATTTTTAATTTGAAAACACTTGTCTTATCTTCCCCCAGAGATACTTTTACATTCCAAATAATAAGAACCAAGAAAACGTCACTGTTTCCTCTAAATTTGTCTACATTACAGAAAAACAGTTTCTCTTCCTCCCTCAGGAGAAGTGAGAGGATAACTGTCCCTGATCTACATAAACTCCTAGATTCATATTTCTGGCATTCCTCACTAATAGGAGGTTCCTTACTGACAAAAGTAGGTGTGCAAAGACCTTGGTTCTCATCAAATCACCCTGGGGCAAATGTGAAAGCATGTAGTTATGGCTATAAGTAATAAGTAATCTTGCACTGCCCTAGAAATATCTTGTCTATTTTCAAGATAATATGAGTAAATACAGACATTAGAATGTGAGTTTAGGGCATCACCTCTGAGAATCCTATGCCCTACCACCCAGAAGTAAAGAAAGAACCATCATCTCCCATAAACATCTCTGAGTCTTATATTTTTCTTTTCGTAATTAGAGTGTAAGCACCTAGAATGAAGAAATATTTTGCATCATTTTACAAATCATTCTATAGATGACTAATAGCATAAAAATATTTTTAATTCTTTATTTAAATTCAATTTAACTAACATAATATTGTATTATTATTAGTTACTGAAGTAGAATTAAGTGATTCATCAGGTGCTTATAATATTCATTATGTGCTCATTATGATGAGGGAACAGAAGTCTGACTGAGAACAAAGCAAAAGGCTGACTCCTTGCAACCTACCCCCCACCCCCACTCCTGGGTGGGACTTATGTGACATTCTTTAGGGATCTCCAACCAATCTTAATGTTAATACCTTGCTAGAGGGCAAAAGGACCTTGGCAATCGCAAGGCCTCTGGTATCCGGTATCTTGTAGGTCCTCTATAACATATGAAAGTTCTGTTGAAACCTCTCTTTTCCTTACCTCCACCCAACTCCATAATACATAACCAGCCACCCCTCACAATCCTGGGACAACAGCACTTCCTGCCCATGGGTCCTGTCCCCGTGCTTTAATAAACTGCAACTTTGCACCAAAATGGTGCAAAATCACTGTGTTTGTATCCTTTGGATAAAGATCTAGTAGTGCAATTGCTGGGTCATAGGATAGCTTAACTTTTTGAGGAATCTCCATATTGTTTTCCAAAGTGGCTACACCAGTTTCCATTCCCACCAACAGTATGAGAGGGTTCCTCTTTCTCCAAATCTTTACCAACATCTGTTATTCCCTGAGTTGTTAACTTCAGCCATTCTGACAAGTGTGAGGTAGTATCTCATTGAGGTTTTAATTTGGATTTCCCTGAAGCCAGGTGATGTAGAACATTTTTTCATGTGTCCGTTGGCCATTTGCATGTCTTCTTTGGAGAAATATCTGTTAATGTCTTCTGCCATTTCTTGACTGTTTTTTTTTTTTTTAATTTTTCAGGTGTTGAGTTTGATAAATTATAGATTTTGGATACTAGCCCTTTATCTGATATGTCATTTGTGAATATTTTCTCATATTCTGCACATTGCTTTTCAGCTTTTTTGACTGTTTCCTTTGATGTCCAAAAGCTTTTTATCTTGATGAAGTGCCAGTCATTCATTTCTCCTTTTATTCCTCTTGCCTTTGGAGACATGTCTAGCAAGAAGTTGCTGCAGCCTAGGTCAAAGAGGTTGCTGCCTATATCTCCAGGATTTTAATGCATTTTTGTCTGTCCCACATGTATGTCTTTCATCCATTTTGAGTTTTATGTAAGGTGTAAGAAAGTAGACCAGTTTCATCCTTCTGCATGTGGCTGTCCAGTTTTCCCAACACCAGCTGTTGAAGAAACTATCTTTTTTCCATTGGATATCCTTTCCAGTTTTGTTGAAGATTAGTTAACCATAGAGTTGAGGGTCCATTTCTGGGTTCTCTCATCTATTCCATTGATGTACGTTTTTGTTTTTGTGCCAATACCATACTGTCTTGATGATTTTTAATATAGCCTAAAGTCCGGAATTGTGATGCCTCTAGCTTTGCTTATCTTTTTCAACATTCGTTTGGCTATTTGGGGTCTTTTCTGGTTCCATACAAATTATAAGACTGTTTGTTCCAACTCTGTGAAAAATGCTGATGGTGTTTTGAATGGGATTGCACTAATGTGTAGATTGCTTTGGGTATCATAGACAGTATTTTTTAACAGTATTTGCTCTTCCAATCCATGAGCATGGAATGCTTTTCCATTTCTTTGTGTTTTCCTCAATTTCTTTTTAAGTGTTCTATAATTTTCAGAATACAGATCTTCTTCCTCTTTGGTTAGGTTTATTCTTAGGTATCTTATAGTTTTTGGCGCAATTATAAAACGGATTGATTCCTTGATTTCTCTTTCTTCTGACTCATTGTTAGTGTATAGAAATGTAACTGACTTCTGTTCATTGATTTTATGTCTTGTCACTTTGCTTAATTTGTATATCAGTTCCAACAATTTTTGGGTGAAGTCTTTGGGTTTTCTACACAGAATATGATGTTGTCTGTGAAAACTGAAAATTTGACTTCTTTGCTTGCTGATTTTGATGCCTTATATTTTTGCTGTCTGATTGCTGAGGCTAAGACTTCCAGGACTATGTTGAACAACAGCGGTGAGAGTGGACATCCCTGTCATGTTCCTGACCTTAGGGGAAGTTTTCTTCATTGATGATGATATTTGTTGTGAGTTTTTCATATATGGTTTTTGTGATATTGTGGTATCTTTCCTCTATCCCTATAGGGTGGAGAGTTCTTAATCAAGAAATGATGCTGTACCTTATCAAATGCCTTTTCTGCATCTATTGAGAGAATCATACAGTTCTTGTCTTTTTTTTTTTATTAATATGGTATATCATGTTCATTGATTTGCCAATGTTGAACCATACTTGCAACTCAGGGATAAATCCCACTTGGTAGTGGTGAATAATCCTTTTAATGTACTGTTAGATCATATTGGCTAGTATCTTGGTGATAATTTTGGCAACCATGTTCATCAGGGATATTAGTGTACAATTCTTCTTTTGGTGGGATCTTTTTCTGGTTTTGTGATCAAGGTTATGCTGGCTTCCGAAAATGAAGTTAGAAGTTTTCCCTCCATTTCCATTTTTTTTAAACAGTTTCAGAAGTTGAGGTATTAATTCTTCTTTAAATATTTGTTAGAATTCTGATGGCAGGTAATCCAGCCCTAGACTCTTGTTTATTGAGAGATTTTTGATTACTGATTCAACTTGTTTGCTGGTTATCTGTTTGTTCAGATTTTCTATTTTTTTCCTATTTCAGTTTTGTAGTTTATATGTTTCTAGTAATGCATCCATTTCTTCCAGGTTGCCTAGTTTGTTGGCATATAATTGCTCATAATATCCTCTTACAATTTTTTCTATTCCTATGATGCTGTTTGTGATTTCTCCTCGCTCATTTGTGATTTGTTTGGTTCATTTCTCTTTTCTTTTTGATAAGTCTGTCTAGGCATTTATTGATCTTGTCCATTCTTTCAAAGAACCAACTCCCAGTTTTGCTAAGCATTTCAACTGTTTTTTTTTTTTTTTCCATTTGTATATCACTGATTTCTGCTCTAATCTTTATTAGTTCTCTTCTCCTGCTGGATTTAGGTTTTATATGCTGTTCTTTCTCCAGCTGCATTAGGTGTAACATTAGGTTGTGTATTTGAGACTTTTCTTGTTTCTTGAGGAAGGCCTGTATTGCTGTATACTTGGCTTCTAGAACCACATTTGGTGCATTCCAAAGGTTCTGTAATGTTGTGTTTTCATTTTCATTTGCTTCCATATATTTTTTTTTTAGATTCTTTTTTAATTCCTTGGTTGACTCATTCATTTTTTAGTAGGATGCTCTTTAACCTCCATGCATTTGAGGTCCTTCCAAATTTTTCCTTGTGGTTGACTTCAAGTTTAAAGCATTGTGGTCTGAAAATGTGCATGGTATAATCTCAATCTTTTTGTGCCACTTAAGACTTGATTTGTGATGCAGTATGTGACCTCTTCTGTAGAATGTTCTATGTGCACTCAAGAAGAATGTGTATTCTGCTGCTTTAAGATGAAATACTCTGAATACATCTGTTAAGTCCATCTGGTCTTCTGCTTAGATGATCTGTCTATTGTATCAAGTGGGGTATTAAAATCCCCCACTATTATTGTATGATTATCATTGAATTTCTTTAATTTTGTTATTAAAGGTTTATATATTTGGTGGCCTCCAAGTTAGGTGCATAAATATTTACACTTGTCAGATCTTCCTTTTAGATAGACTCTTTTATTATGATCTTTGGTTTAAAATCTTTGGTTTAAAATCTAGTTTGTCTGACAAAAGGATGGCTACTCCAGTTTTGTTTTGATGTCCACTGGCATAATAAATGGATTTCCATCCCCTCACTTTCAATCTTTGAGTCTAAAATGAGTCTCTTATAAGGAATGGGTCTTTTTTATGCATTCTGATACCCTCTGTCTTTCAATTAGAACATTTAGTCCATTTACATTCAGGACAATTACTGAAAGATATGAATTTGGTGCCACTGTATTACTTACAACATCACTGTTCCTGTATATTACTTCTGTTTCTTTCTGGTCTTTGTTACATTTAGGTTCTCTGCTCAAAGGATACCCTTTAATATTTCTTGCAGGGCTGGTGTAGTGTTCATGAATTTCTTGAGCATTTTTTTTTTTTTTTTTTTTGTCCTTGAAACCTTTTATCTCTCTTTCTATTCTGAATTACAGCCTTGCTGGATAAAGTACTCTTTGCTGAATATTTTTCTCATTTAGCACACTGAAATATATCATGCCAGTCCTTTTCAGCCTGCCAAGTGTCTGTGGATAGTTTAGTGGATAGCTGCCAGCCCTGTTTCTACCTTGTACATTGAGGACCTCTTGTCCCAGACTGGTTTCAGAATTTTCTTTTTATTTGCAAGCCTCACTATTATATGTGGAGCTGTTGACCTATTTTTATTGATTTTGAGTGTTGTTCTCTGCGCTTCCTATATTTGAACACCTGTTTCCTTCCCCAGATTAGGGAAGTTCTCAACTATAATTTGTTGAAATAAATCTTCTGCACTTCACTCTCAACTCCTCATCTTCTGGGTCCCCTATTATGTGGATATTATCTCACTTTACAGAATTGCTTAGTTCTCTAAGTCTTCCTTTGTGATCCAGTAGTTTTCCTTCTCTCTTCTTTTTGGCTTATTTTCCATCATTTTATCTTCTATATCACCAAATCTCTCTTCTGCTTTGTTCATCCTCATTTTTAAAGCCTCCATTTGGGAATGTATCTCAATAATAGCATTTTAAATTTTGTCCTGACTAGATTTTACTTCTTTTACTTCTACAGTAAGGTATTCTCTAGCGTCTTCTAAGTTGCTTTCAAGACCACTAGTATCTTCATAATAGTTTTAAATTCTAGTTTGGACATCTTATTTATATCCCTATTGATTAAATCCCTGATGCTGAGTACTATATCTTGTTCTTTCTTTTGGGGAACATACAATATTCTTAAGTTAATGGATTTTAATATCTAAACTGTCTAGGTGTTATCTCTAAAAGAATAAACTATTCAGTAATTAAATTTAGAAAGATGAATGGATAATGGATGAATCCTTAGCACAGTAGGCAGTGCGTCAGTCTCATAAAAAGATGAATGGTGAGTAACACTGTTAGAAAAAGGTCTGTTTAAATGAATAAACAATAGGTAGGTCAAGCAATGTAATACTAATGAGGTAAAGATCAGAAATACTAAGCTTTTAAATCCTTCCTCAGATCATCTAACAGATCATGACTTTAGACCATAACATATAATTGCAAAACTCATTTTATTTTTATATTTTCCTCAAGTGTTTCTAATACATTTCCTGAATTATGAATCCCTTCAATCTCTACATCATTTGACAAAGTATCTTACTGAGTTCTTATTTCTTTGGGATAACCTGTCTAATTGAAGCATACTATTAGGAAATACATAAATAGTAATTTCTAGGAACAGCAGTAGAAAGAAAATAAAACTTCAGTCATGATTTTAAATATGTCACTTTGATTGATCATGAAATAGGATGTACATCCTCATGTACAATGGAGAAATTACTTAAATCTTACATCATGAAATAAACTATCACTTGGCTTTGCATCACACTGATGCCTTAATTTAATTCTAGCCTTGAGAGTTAATATGCATAATTGCCACATCATAAAGAATTGACTTTTTTTGTTCAAAGAACACTATTAATTATGACAGTCATTGTTTCCTCCAGAAGAACATGCAGCACTACATGTCTGCTAAAGAACACCCAAAGTAGAAGAACACTATATGTCTGTTAAATAACATCCAAAAGAGAGGAACAGCTATTCCCATTTCAGAGAAATGAATAATATTTGTTTATTACTTCACTGCTATTCTCTTTAAGGAAGAGCTCCAAATGGATGAAGATGATGTAAATATCACCCCACATATTAGGGACTATAGCATAATTTGTGAAAATTGTTATGCCAAAATATATTCAAAATTTCATTTTGTGGAGTCTGGCTCCTGATTTAACAATCTATGTGTGATTTTTCAAGCCTGCCCTTAAAAACTTAAAAAATCTTAATCTGGCTGATCTCACAAGAAACAGCTGCCCTCTCCATGCCAGACTTAGTGCATAGCCCATGTCTGTCAGTCTCTAAAGGGAGTTGCAGTGTGGAGCTCAGTCCTCTCTAGCTGATCATAGTCATCTACATCATCTATATTCTTCACTTAGTTACCCTTATTTCTATCTTTTTATCTGATACCTTCAGTCAACATCCTCTTTTGAGACTTCTGCCACAGGTCCCTTAAGAGAGAAGGGAAATCTGATTAAACTTTTCCCCACTCTGATTCCCTACTCATGTCAAATGGAAAGGGCAAAGTCATTAAGAAAAATGAGTTTCCAAGCCATATAGATTTATTTACATTATTTTAGAATATTAATATGTACTAAGTCTACCTACAGAGAATACAGAAGGCACATCAGAGAATTCTGGTGATTTAATTCATAAATTAGCAGATATTTCTGATACAAAAATTACAAAATGCAGAAAACTATAGTGTGAGGAATTAAAACCACCCATACAAGTCACATAAATTCCATCTATTTGTTATATGTGCATGTTTATTGCATATGTGAATATGTAACACTTTGTGCTGGGTTTATTTTGGGTCAGAATGATATAGGTTTGCACTACCATGTTATTAATTTAATTCTTTCATCATACATCTGTGATATATTTTCAATGTACCCATTTATTTAGAATTGTAATTTTTAAACTGCAAAATAATATCTCATCAGAAATATTTACCATAATGTTTAATAATTTCCCATATTTAAAAGTAAATTTGATTTACCTCTTTCATATTATAAAAACACTAAATAATAATATTTGATGCTATATATCTGATTATTTAAACAAAAATATTTATCAATAATAAGAAACAGAAATAATATAAATATTTTTAATTTCTTGATATAAAATTGTCAAATTACTTTTTTAAAGATTTTATTTATTTATTTGACACAGAGAGACAAACTGCAGGAGAGGGAATACAAGCAAGGGGAGTGGGAGATAGGCAGACAAAGGCAGATGTTTAATGACTGATCCACCTAGGAACCCAGTCAAATTACTTCCTGAGGAGTTATACCAATTCAGAGTTCTTAGGGAATCATGAAAATTAAAAAAAAAAAAAAAATTTTTGCCAGAATATTTTTTTATCTTGGCCAATTGCATATATCAAAATGTTTATCTCATTATTTTCTTAATATTCGTTCCTCTGATTACTAGACATAAATTTATTAAAATTTTACATTAAATATATGTTATGCCATAACTCATGTGTTAAAAGAACTTTTGGATTTAAAAGAGCTACTATAAATGTCTTTTTTAAATAATTTCTTTTTACTAATTGTCAAATCTATGTTTTTCTCCCCACTTTTTTCTCATTTAGAGGCACCAGGAAAATACATCCAACTGCATGCCAATATCTTCTCCAGACTATGAAAAATTGCTTCAACCACAGATGTGCAAAACTCAATTATCTTTACTACAACTTTCAGTAAAACTAAATTTTATATCTTGAGGACTGGCATATACTCATCTACCCCTGAGAAAATCTTGAATTTTTCCCTTAATTTTTCCTCTTCTTTATGCTTTCTCTTAATTGATCAACTAATCTTCTTAATTTGATTAAATAAACTCTTATTTTTTCTCTTCACCTTCATGGTAACAGTCTTAAAAACGTTCCCTTACAATTTCATGCTTCATAACTGTGCTTAGCGTAGTGTCGGCAAAAAATACTATAAACATGTGATGAAAATTTGTCACTGTTATCATATTAAAATTAAAATCTCCTTGCATCTGGTCCTTCTTTCAATAAAAAAGAAAACATGACCCCCACAAACATCTATTTACAAAAGTATTAATTTCTTCCCAATGATACAATGATATGGATACAACCTAATTTTTAAGAAGGCTTATTTTGTTCTTTGTCATTTGGCCACTGTTTACCTTCCAATATCATTTTTGTATATTCTTCCTTGTGCACAATGTACCTTCTATTGGTCTAAGAGTTTGCCATTTTTCTCAAACTTGGCTTCCCATGTGCTCCTGCCACGGACTGCAGAATGGCTGAAACATGGAAACTCATACAGCCAATAGTGCCACACCTATCGAGGAAAATCTTCCCCAAATGGACTGTTAGAAACCAGAGTAGTAGGTGTTCTGCCAGATTACATTTCCTGATTGTATCCTCTAAAACTAGAGCATTTCTAAGGTAACAAGTCAAGATGAGCTAAAAATATATATATATTGAAAATTCATTAAGGAAGTAATGTGGGAAAAAAGATCTTGCGACATGTCAAAATAAAGGGGGAAAAGCTGGTCTGTTTCATATTCATTTCCATGTGAAACAGAAACACAGATCAAACAGAAACCTAGGCCCTCACCTCCAGCCCTCTCTAGAATCTCCCCTTGATTACAAACTCCTTCTTTCTCTTTCTCTCCTTTCTCTTCATATAAATATATATAAACTAAATGTCATACTAAGTTCACTCAGAGTTAAGTGAGTCATTATGCCAGGTTATTTTATCTGTAATCAAGTGCTTCCTTTTTAAAAATAATTGCTACTTTTTAATAGTAATAAGCACAGTTGAAATTAATTGAAATAGATAACTTATACAACTGAGAAACACTGCTAGAGAAACTGAGGGGTATGCACAGAGTGTTTGCATCGAAGGGGAAACAAAGCTAGGGAGCTAATTCAGGTTGATAACTCCATTTTCAATCTGAACAATGCATTCTAAATAACACTTCAACAGTATTTGTTAAGCATTTATCAAGCGTGTATTAAATAGATAATAATCGCCAAACACAAGATAGACTTAAGAAACAAAAATTCTTGGGGTGCCTGAATGGTTCAATCATTAAGTGTCTGCTTTCAGCTCAGGTCATGATCCCAGGGTCCTAGGATCAAGCCCCACATTAGGCTCCCTGCTCGGTGGAGAGCCTGCTTCTCCCTCTCCCTCTACTGCTCCCCTGCTTGTGCTCTCTTGCTCTCTCTCTCTCTCTCTCACTGCCTCTCTCTGTTAAATAAATAAATAAATAAATAAAATCTTTTTAAAATTTTTTTTTTTAAATTCTGAAGAGATATAGGACATGCCCTCAAAAACTTACTTTGTTGTAGGGGAAGATTGACAAATGTATTAAGAAACACAAGAGCACTGAGAAAACACAAACTGAGAGAACACAAACACAAATCATATGAAAGTTTTCATAAGAAACTTTGTGAAAAAAAATGAGTTTTGAAAATCAATTAGAAAAACCAAGTGGTAGATGAGGAGAAAGAGGAAGAGGAGGAGGGGGAAGGGCACCTAAGAGGAAATTCGAGTCCCTTTATCCTCAGTTTCACTTTCCAAGGTTTCAGTTACCCATAGTCAACTATAGTCCAAAAGCAGATGAATTTTTTCTGAAAAATTTTTGGAAGGTCAATATTAGTCACAATACTGTTATCATTCACTTCATCTCATTACATAGGCATTTTATCATCTCACATCATTAATAAAAAGAAAAGAAAGTATAGAGAGGGGCCACATTCACATAATTTTTATTATAGTATATTGATATAATTATTCCATATTATTATATTAATATTAATTATTCCATATTAGTTATTATTGTTAATCTCTTGCTGTGCCTAATTCATAAAATATACTTTATCACAGGCATGTATGTATAGGAAAAATCATGATCTATATAAAGTTCAGGACTATCATGATTTCAGGCATCTACCAGGGGTCCTGAAACATAGCCCCAGTGGATAAGGGGGACTACTGTAAAATGTGTGAAAACACTGACTTGCAATGATGACCGGTGTCTAAATCACATCATTGTGTACCATATGTAGACTGAACTGTGAACGTTAAAGGAAGCCATTAAAGGGTTACATTGCAAAGGTCAGATGAGCTCATTTGCAGAAATACATACATGTTTAGCTGAAGACAAGGGGGGCTGGATTAGAGAATGGACAAAAAACTAAAAACCATTAGGAAACAAATATTAGGGAGAAAATGAGGTAGTGGCAAGAAAATGGACAGGAAAACTCATATATTAGTATCATTAAGCAGATCTCGTTCAGGATTCGTAATGCACATTAGCCCCTCGTTTGCTCAAAGACGCTACTTGGTAATCCCATCTCCGGCTCAGACTTTAGTTTTTCTAGGTACAAATTGTTAGCAGTTCTTAATATTTGATAAAAAAAAAATTCTTCATTTGCTCCAAACATGACTTCTTAGTAGGAAAAAATCCTTTTTCTTCAGGGATAGAGTGGAGTTGATGTTTATAGCCTATGGAAATAGCCTTTCCATTACTGCTTTCTTAACATTTGACTTTAGGAAATTTAAAAGGTTAAACAATGTTTAGTCCCTCAAAGAAGGAAGGAGGAGGATAATTGAACTGGAATACTTGACAACTAACAAGAGAACTACTGTTTCTGAGATGATAAAAAATTTTATATTGAAATGGAGACACAAAGCATCTATTCTCATGGTTTGACATTCATACTAAAGTCCCTTTCCCATAGTGGGTGTCAAAACACTTAGAACAAATTCCAAATGATCAATATTTCCAGTCTCACATTCTGTTTGTGATAGATTTTCAAGGGTCGTGAAAGCTAGTGTTTGCCTCTGTGAGTCATTGTCTTTTTTCACTCTCCTTATCAAATTCACTATGCCTTTGTTAGCAATGACATTTACTATTGTCTGCTTTATCACCTTTCAAATTTTTTATACAAAAGTACAGATTTTACAACATACTCTATAGAAGCAAATCGCGAATTCCTTTCTCTCCCTCTCCCTCCCTCTCTTTCCCTGCCATGACCACCCCCCCTTCCTCTCTCTTTCTTCATTTTTACTATAATGGTCACAATAATAACTTCCACATCTTCATTTGACTGTACATCAGAAGTATGACTTTATTTAATGTTAAAAATATGTGCAGACTTAATTTATAAACAAACAAAAATAATTCAACTATACTATGTTATAGGCAGAACCACAGTACTTAAATATGCCCCTGTCCTAATCCCTGGAACCTATGATTGTATCAGTTTACATGATGTACTTGGGGTTCCAAAGGCCACCATCAGGATCAATCATTTGCTAGTTGAACTCAAGGATTCAGATACAGTCACACTCATGGTCACTGTTTATGACAGGGAAAGAGTACAGATTATTATCAGCAAAGGGAAAGGAAAGGTACAAAGATCAGGAGAAACAAAGCCCTAGGTTTCAGTTGTCTGCACATGGTGGAGTCCCGCAGGATGCACTTAATTCTCCCAGCAGTTAAATACATTTTAAATGTTATCAACATGGAAGCTCACCCGATCCATGGTTTTCACAGTTTTTATTGGGGGATCACTCACATAGGCAGTCAGTACATGACTGACCCCATCAACTTAGACTCAAGACTCCCAGAGTAAAATCAGATGATCACTATAAACCAAACTGTTAACATAAACTATCTGATCAAACTGGTATGGTGTGATCCAAGGCCCTATGCCTACAAAAACACTCTTATCAGGTTAAACAGTCCATGGGATCAAGTAGCACTTCCCAGGAGCCGGCCAAGAGTGAGTCCGGAAAACAGGATTTTCTTACTAATGTGAAGAATGTGCACAACCCAGCTGTTTACTTTTTCTTGCATAAGTGGTCATAGAGAAGTAAGGGCACCCAAGGAATCAAGCTTGAGAGTGACAATGAACCAAGCTTGGGGAGACTATTCTGTTACACTTCCAACTTTTCCCTTTTTATAAAGACACAAGTCATATCAGATTAGGCATCCCACTACTCCAGAGTGACTGCATCTGAACTAAACAGATCTACAATGACTCTACTTGCAAGGTCACATTCTGAAGTACTGGAGGTTAAAACATTAACATATGAATTTTGGAGGAACACGATTCAACCCATAAAACATGGAAACATAGAAAAGCGCTACCAAATATGCAAATGCATATGGTGAAAAATCACCCATAATCTACTGTCCAAATATAACTACTCTTCACGTATTGACACATTTCTTTCCATTTTTATTGTGTAAATATATATATATATATATATACACACACACACAAATAACACTCAAAACAGCATTCTTCTTATAGTTCTGTAAGTATCTCAGATATTTTTCTTACAAAAACGAGTTTTCTTACAAAAACGAGCTGGCTATGAATAGTTAAAGATTATCAGTACTATATCATATTTATTGAGCATATATTACAGGACTAACATTGTTCCAATGACTTTACACAAATTAACATGCTTAAATTCATAATGTCCCTATGAGGTTTATAGTATTAATACTACTTCCATTCCTCATATGAGGAAAATGAGGGAAACAGAAGCTCAATAACTTGCCTACAATCATGGGGTGAGTACATGACAGACTGACAGACTTGGAATTGCTTTGAACCAAAATCTACCTTTGAAGTTGGGATTTAAACCACTTTCTTGATTATCGTCATAGTGCCAGATTACAGTACACAATACATACTGAATTACTTCCCTATCAGCAACATCCTAGTGACCAATTTTTCCAGTCCATCCTTGACATAATTTTACTTTCTAATAATCACCAATTTCAGGAGTAAAAATCACATCATAAAATAAAGTTGCATTACTTTAATGACACTGAAAATGAAAGTTTGTATATATTCATAGAACCTTTATTATTTTTCAGTATCTCTGAGCTACTGAATTATACTTTTTACAGCGATGCAAAATTGTGAAACAAGCCAGTATTCTTTAAAGCATTTTTTTCACAGCGGTCCTCTCCTTCACAGTGGCATTGAGCCTGTAGAGACTGTTAGCCGCCCTCACTCCCAAGCTGGAGGGATCGACCTCCCCAGACCCTGGATTGCAATGGGGCACCTCTGTTTTCCCACCCTGGACATCTTTTCCCTTGAAAGTCTGTGGTGGGTGGTGGGCAAGGGTCACTGGGAAAGGAGGCCAGCTCCAAGAGAGAAGAAAACAGCTGTTTTTTAAATATATTTATGCGATTTTAAAAACAAAACAAAATATTTCTTTCCTTCTCAATAGTTTTGTCTGCCTACCCTCAATTATCTAGCTGTCCTCAGGCCAATTTCAAGTTGCAATGAGCCGACCAATATCAACTTTTACTTAATATTTACATCTTTCCCATCTTTTCCACAAACATACCAACATTTATTAGTTATTATTTTTTCTCAGAATCTTGTATTTAGCCAAATACAAAGAAGCAAAACAATTACAACAATGAAAAAAAGGGAGATTAGTTCCCTTTTAGAGAACTACTCTGATAATTACTTATGTAGAAAATTATATCTTTATTTCACTTGACTATAATTATAGTAATGATTCTTAACTCCATTTGGGGGGGGTTGTTTGTTTGTTTTTAGTATTCTTTTTTTTTTTTTTCACTTAGCACTCGGCCATTCTCAAGGGGTATTTTAGAGACAAGATGATATACCAAGTATTTTCCAAATGTTACAACATAAAGAATAACATTCACTTACTTTATTCATAATAAAGGAATTTTACTGAGTTCCTGAGCACTGGGAAGTAAATAATATATCCTATTCAAGAATCTACATAAAGATCACACTGGGAATGAAAACATAATATGCTAATAGTTTGATCAGTCTGTAAGTGTTTATATCATAAGTTCTGGTATGCCATAGTTCAAATAAATATTTTTGAATGATAAGAGAAAAATAAGCATATTTTAGTTCAACTGCTGCTTTTCTTTCTTTTTTTTTTTTTCTGTTTTATAATACGAGTCCTGACTAAACATTTTGAAACCCTGAGTATGACACAAACCACTTCAAGGCTAGTCAAATATACCAATGTCCATGGTACAAATTCCTTAATCAAAAATTTTCAGAGAATCTTCAAACATGCTACAATTGCAAAATTGAGTCATTGCAGGTTATATATATTTAAACATATATAATCCCATGTCATGTATATAGTTGCTATTGTACCTTACAAAGTATATCCTTAAAGCAGGATGTATAAACTGCTTTAATTTGTCCCCAGCAGAGTTGAAGATAAATTTAATTATAACTGTGGACTTCAGCTCCTGGACTTTAGTCTATGAAGCAGCCTATAAAAAAGTCAACATCTTTCTTCATTTGTTCCCTTAAATCAAGCAGCTTTCCTGTGAGGATGAAGATTACAAGTTGTCAAGTGAGTTTCAACCTCCCATTCCCCCAAAATGATAAAATGAGACTCTTTTTAAAAACTCACCAAAGAGGGGCACCTGGGTGGCTCAGTGGGTTAAAGCATCTGCCTTCAGCTCCGGTCATGATCCCAGGGTCCTGGGATGGAGCCCCGCATTGGGCTCTCTGCTCAGCAGGGAGCCTGCTTCCCCCTCTCCCTCTGCCTGCTTCTCTGCCTACTTGTGCTCTATCAATTAAATAAATAAAAATCTAAAAAAAAAAAAAAAAACCCCTCACCAAAGACAAAGTATAATTCCAAAATTTCATACTTCAGTATCTACCTGACTTCCATGGCAATACCATACTCAATGTACCACTCCCTGGCTATTTAAAAATAATTCATCCAATTATCCCTCTTGCTCAATTATTTCCCTTCTACAAAGCCATGGGTAGAACTTACATGACCAACATTTTAGCCTCACAGAGGAACTGACTATAAATCACTTGTTTTTCTTAATGCCTTATGATTATAAATCACAAGTTTTTCTTATGTCTCTATTGTTTTTTTTTTATTATTTACTTATTTATTTTTACAAAGATTAAGATAAGGGCACCTGGGTTGCTCAGTCAGTTGAGTGTCTGACTCCTGGTTTCAGCCAAGGTCACACTCTTCAGGGCTGTGAGATCAAACCCAGCATCAGGTTCTGTGCTCAGTCTGCTTGAGACTCTCTCCCTCTCCCTCTGCCCTCCCCCTGCTCACTGTCTCTTTCTCTCTTTCTCAAATAAATAAATCTTAAGGGAAAAAAAATAAAATAAAAGGGAGAGAGAGAAAGGGTAAGTGCTTGCTGTGAAATGCAAAGGAATCCTAGATAATGACACATTTTTTTTTTCCCTAAAAGTACTAACATGAGACAAAACACTTTCCATGTATTTAGATTTTTCTACTGGCATAGACTATATATTTTGTTCCACAGAAACATTACCTAGAAATAATCTGTATCATCACTTACTAATCACCTTTTAAGCCAGTATTATGTCTAAGTAAACCACTAATATATATGCTTTATCATTTTCCATATCCTATAGCCTCTGTATACCATAGGCAAATTCAAACAATACAGTTACATTCCAGGAATGCACAAAGGTTTCTTCTAATTGAAACCTTCATTTTAATCTGCTTTTACCCTGCCAGAGAAAGGAGTTAAAGCAACACGTCCACTACTGAGAATGCATTCACAAAAACAGTATCCATTATCATGTTTCAGAAAACTGTTCTCAGTTTATCAGCATGCATTTTTTTTCTTCTGATAAAGGAACCAACCTGGCTGGCATCTGATAGGAATAAAGTAAGTGCATGTGCTCCTTCATGGGATGCCTGTCAAAACTGCTCAAAATATTGGTTTCCTCCAGCCCTTTTGTTTGTAATTCCTTTAACATGAGCAATCACGATGGCCTACACTCTCCTGCAGACAAACCAGCAACTACATACATTAGTTCTCTTTGGAGTTGTCTGAAGGTTTCACTTACTGCTAAATCCACCCACAGGGCAAACAATAGCCCTTTACTTTCTCAATGTGAACTGTTTACTGTGTTTCTCCAAGAACTAACTTTTTGTCAGTATTAGACCTATAACGATCTCAAGAACTTATATATCCTGACAATCTTATTAAAATTCACAAATATACTGCTGTCAATCTCAAACCTAAAAACAATACAAAACAAACAACACACACACACACACACACACACACACAACTTGCCGCAAAGATGACAGCATCACAAAGTATTGGAAGGTATTGAAATCTATGATTTTCTGGACATTGCTAGGAATTTCATGGTGAAGTTGATTTTGTATTTAATCTTGTTCAGTGATAACACTACAGTTAATGTTAACAGTGATAACAATAAGAACATGTAAACAGAAGAGTCTAGGTATTTTAACGAAACTAGAGCTAATAGTGATTTTTAATTAAAGGAAACAAGTTTTCCACTTAAATCCTTTTTATTTAGAGTGCGGATGTTTTGATTCTTCACTAAAAGGATGGCACAGTGTATTTAAACTAAAGAGCTATGGTGGAAAGCTCTTTTAAAAATGATGTGGTAGGGGCTCCTGGGGAGCTCATTTGGATAAGCATCTGCCTTCAGCTCAGGTCATGATCCCAGAGTCTTGGGATCTGAGCCCTGCTTCTGGCTCCTTGCTGAGCATAGAGCCTGCTTCTCCCTCTCCTGTTTGTCTGCAGCTCCCCCTGCTTGTGCTCCCTCTCTATCTCTCTTTATGTGACAAATAATTAAAGTCTTTTAAAAATTGACTCTTTAAGTAAAATTATGATTTTTTTTTACTTCTGCTAACTTGCCAATTAGCAGAGCTCTTTGGAAATTTCAGGAGGCAAAGCTAGGCTGGGGATAAGCTTTTTTAGTATAACCCAAATTTGACTTCCCCTCATAAAATGAAGACTTTCTGTGTCCATGTCTATGGAATCTCAAATACCCCGGTGAAAACTGTACAGTTCCCTTACCTTTCCAATTCCTTCTTTCTCAATTTCAGAATATTTAATTTCTCAAGTTATGTCAGGATTATTACACTTATTTTTCTTTTGTCTGAAATTCATGTTTTGATTAAAAATTCTTTAAATGCTAGTATTTTTGATATAGTAAATATAAAATGTACATAGAAATACTATAGAATGATGGATACTTAAGAAATGAGCACTAATATAATGGCCAGGTTTGTCAATAAAAACAGTCATGGTAGCAATTCATAGAATCAAGTGTGCATCTCTCTCATCACACCCATACTCTAATGACCTCACACCAAAGTTAATCATTATTTGGATTTTTATATGAATGACTTTCTCATCTTAATAAGTTTTCTTGTGATTTCCTCTTTGATGAATGGGCTATTAAAATTGTGTTGTTTAATTTCCATGTACTTGTGAATTTTCGTTCTTTTACTGAGCTCTAGTTTAATTCTGTTTTTAACCTTAAACAATCAGGTAAGTAGTATTCCTTCTTTTTCTATCCTGAAATATTTCATGTAACACTTAACTATTCAGATGAACTTGACAGAAGTTAATTAAAACCTCCCACTTGAAGAGATTCTGACTCTTCCCCTACCCCCCAGTTTTGTAGTTTCTTTGACATACTGACTCTCCCTCATCAGGTCTAGTTTGTATGTTTTTAGATATACACAGTTTTTGTCATTTTCATAGTTTCCAGAAGAAAGTCCCTGTGAAAGGAATGGGTGGACCAGACTGATCAGAAGGAGAAGTTGAGTAAATAGGTCTGTCATTCTCAGGTAACCCTACAGACAGGTCTGGAGCCAACATCACTCAATTCATGATAAACTTTCTGGCATTTAATACCTCTGTCTTAATCAGTTATCTAGTATGTTAGGTCCAGAAAGGCATGATCCTGCTTGAGGTCACAGTCTGTAGCTGAGACAATTCTCGAACTCACTGAGAACTGTAAGCCTGTAGGCTGACAACATTCACAGCAGCTAGGGCAACAGGTCACTCCTTTGAAAGAGTTGTGGAGTAAGAATCTCTATGCCCACCATATACAGCTATGATGGTTTTCTTTTGCCTTCAAGAGTTTTCATTTAAGTTATCTCCTATCCCATGATTCACCTGTTCTGTGTACATATAGTAACCCATCATCTTTAAACTAGAACACTCTTTGTATTTACATAGAATGGTATGATCTGCTTATTTGAAATTTATTTCTTTTAATTTCTTAATTTAAAGTCTGCTTTTTAAAGTTAGTGTCTGAAATGACATTTATCACTTTAATACTTGAAAGATTTTTTGGGATTAAAAATTGTAGGGTGGCATTTATTTCTTTAAGTACATGAAGATGTTATTCTTTTGTTCGTTGTTTCCACTATTGCTCCTGGGAAATCATTTAGCAGTCTCACTGTTGTTCCTTTGAAAGTGATTTGATTATCCCTTTCTACTCAGATTCTTCTAAGAGTTTCTAATTGTCATTTACTTTCTATAATGCAATAATTTAGGTGCAGATTTCTTTATAGTATCCTAACAGGTTTCTTAATGCTTGACTGTCTTTTTCATGAATTGTCTCCTTTTATTAATCGATCTCCATTATGGGGTCAAATCTGCTTGTACCAACAATCCTTATGTGTATGTTTATTGCATTATTTAAAAAAATGGGAAACAGGGGAGCACCTGGGTGGCTCAGTGGGTTAAAGCCTCTGCCTTCGGCTCAGGTCATGATCTCAGGGTTCTGGGATGGAGCCCTGCATTGGGCTCTCTGCTCAGCAGGGAGCCTGCTTCCTCCTCTCTCTCTGCCTGCCTCTCTGCCTACTTGTGATCTCTGTCTGTCAAATAAATAAATAAAATCTTTAAAAAAAAATGGGAAACAATGTGGAAGCTTGAATGAGTTTAGTCTCCTCTAAGAGATTTAAAATTTTGCTTCAACCGATCACCTGGGGACACAACTAACCTGGAATCACTTCAAGTCAAGTGAGGGTTTGATTATCCCTAGTTTATGAAGACTTTTAAAGTCTAAAATTTAGTCTTTCAATTTTCACTAAGACATTACCACTTACATTGTGCCTTAGCCCAGAGAGATCCTTGTTTTGTGTAATAGGTCTTCTGTTAGAGTACCACTTTCTATTGACTTTGATTTTGGATGTTTTGTATGTTCACTTGTTTTTCTTTCTTTCTTTCTTTTTTTCTTTCTTTCTTTCTTTCTTTTCTTTCCAAAAAAAGTTAAGTAAAATACGAACACATATATATATCACCAAAAACACTGTCAAGTTGTTTTGTCTTTTGGACAAACAGAAAGATTCCCTAGAATTTGGTCAAATTATGTTTACTATTTTGTCAGACCTAGATGTTTTTAATAAGATTATAAAAATATATGTTATCCAACTCTCCTAGTTATTGTCAACAGGAAAGGTTTTCCAAACAATCTAACCCATTATTTCTGGAAATGGGAGCTCACATCTATAAATTAACAAAGACAAATACATGGGTATTGATTATTAGTGTGACCTAGTTCTCAGAGTCACAGAAGAGCAAAGGATTTGCAGTTTCCCCTATAAAGAATAAATACATTTCTCATTCTCTTGTAGTACTTAAATACAAAGTTAAAATTTTCTTCTTGATGTGATTAACATGCAATCCCATTTCCCTAGTCAATCACGAAAGTTCTAAAAGATAGTAAGCTACTATATACATATGGTACTTAAAGAAGAATTTTGCATGTGCCTGAACTGTTAATTGACAATAAAACAACTGGTGTTGTACATGTCGATGTTGGTGAGAAATCTGACAGCATATCATGCTATATTTTCTTTAGTATGGAAGCATTTAAAGACACTGACATGGCAGTTTTAATCAAAAGCTAATTGTTTATGAAAAGGCTACTGTGTACAAAATTAAAAGTGGTCATAATATCAGTCAGCAATAATGTGCATTCATGCTGAAAAAGACTCTTTCTTTATAAATATAAGAGAAAGCATATTCAGTAATTTCACAAGTTTAAGATCATTCAATCTTTTTAGTCTGAGACAAAAAACAAAGAAGCAAATGTGGAAACAAATTAACGCATTGTAGCTGAATCTGTTGCTCTCTAATGTCAAAACAGTGCTCAGAGGCTTTCACTCCTATCATTTGGATGCATCTGTTACAGGCATAAATGAAAGCATGGAATTATTTCAACATGCATTTGCTTGTTGAATCTTACTCTATTAAATCTTCTATTGCACATTCCTTTTCAAATCAAAGTCTTTTTAAAGAAAAGTTTCAAATCTATTCTTCATGGTAGAGCCATGGATATTAAATGATAATCACTACCAAAGAGATGTTTATAAAGTCTTATTTCCAAAATTAAAGTATATTTTGTTTTTGCCACAAGTTCTCTACATTGCTCTATTATTTGAATAATCTAAGGACACAAAACACCAAACTATAAATTTCGAAGTCATTCTTAATAATATTTGTATTAAGTAATATTCATTCTTTTTTTTAAAGATTTTATTTATTTATTTGACAGTCAGAGATCACAAGTAGGCAGAGAGACAGGCAGAGAGAGAGGAGGAAGGAGGCTCCCCGTTGAGCAGAGAGCCCGATGTGGGGCTTGATCCCAGGACCCTGGGATCATGACCTGAGCCAAAGGCAGAGGCTTTAACCCACTGAGCCACCCAGGCACCCCAGTAGTATTCATTCTTAATGAAAAGTTAATATCCACCTGAAATAACAGAGAAAATAATAATAGCTCTTTTTTTAAAGAAGATTTTATTTGAGAGAGAGATAAAAACACGAGTGGGATGAGGCACAGAAGGAGAAGCAGACTCCCCGCTGAGCAGGGAGCCTGATATGGAGCTAGATCCTGGGACTCCAGGATCATGACCTGAGCCAAAGGCAGATGCTTAACCTACTGGGCCACCCAGGTGCCCCCTTATAATAATAGTTCTTGAATATGCTTAAAACCACACTGTTTTAGTCTCCTTCAAGAAAGATGTTTCTTAAAAAAAAAAAAAATGTTTCTTTTCTGGAGAAAAGTTACTATTCATACTTTATGAACTAGTTCAGTCAACCAACAAGAGCCAACATTGTTTTAGAATAAATTATGAACTTGGTTAATAAGATTACCTCACTTTTAATTACATTAAATTATAAACTTAGTGTGAAAAATTGAAACATTCTATTATTACTGATGGTCTACCACAAAACCTACAGTATCTGTCCATATTTTCCTTACTATCTTCCATTCAGTTGGTATAGCCTTAGCACTAGAGTGTAGATATGATTGATATACCATCCCTGGGTCAAAGTATGTTGGAATATGATGATGACATTTCCTCTTTTTTTTTTCTTTTTATAGCTTTAGGTATATTTTTAAGGTAATCCTTCCTCAGAAAAAAACTGTATTTTTTTTTTAATCTGTAAATTGACTAGATTTTATTTACTACATTAGTAGTGATCTGACTTTTAGGACAAAGAAAACATCATTAAGCATTAATAATAATAGAATGCCTTTTATTCTAATTTTCTGAAAAAAATAGTTTTTATGAAAATAAATACAGTGAATATTTACCCATTTCAATCTTATACTTTGTTATAACAAAATAGATACTTTCAATCAAAACTTTAATTCAAAGCAGAAAGCAACATAAATATTTAGTTGGTTAATATTTTCTCAAAAGTCAATGAATTCAAAACATAAACATAATATATATATATTTTTTTAATTTTTTTTTCTTTGTGTTCTGACTTCTTATTCTTTTTCAGCATGGAATTCTTTTTGTTCCCACTCAGGTATAAAAATAGACACTAAATGTTTGGGAATAAGTCTTCAACCCCACTGAGAAATTCTTCATAATGGCATCCTGCCTTCACTAGTAAATTGAATCATACTGTGATGACTATAAGAAGCAGCACTTCCATCAATTAGATGAATTTAATCTTTAAAGAGATGCTCAGTTTGATAACCATTAAGCGCACCTTAAATTAAAACAAAGAGCATACCTTTTTGTCTCAACAGAATTAATTCAAAATAGATTTTTAGCAAAATACATATATCATAATTTGTTTTGGATGGCATGTATAGGTAATCTGCTTAAATCTTCATTGGCAATACATACGGACCATTAATTACGCAGGTAGTCAGCAGTATTAAAAAAATATGTTAAAACTTTGTAGGTCTTTGTTTCAACAAAACATCATAAAACTAATTCTTCATACACTAAATGTAATATACATATTTAAAAATATGTTTAACAATAGTTACAGTATGAGATTATTTAAAAAATAAACAGCATATCAAAAGAAAGGATTCCAGATTTTAAAAATGGTTTTGTTGTTCTAAATTTACATTTTTCTTGTATATTTCCTATTTCTGTGAGCCATTTAGTGTACACCCCAATTATTTACCCATTCTTTTCTCCAATGTTTCTTTCTGTAAAACAAAGAAAATCTTTCAGCTTTACTAAGGGAAGAAGAAAATCACTTGGAGACTATAATATTCCCAACAAGATAAGGACCTAAGCTAGGTGTACTTGACAATCTACAAAGCGATACTGAGCAATAAAAGTATGAGTTGGTCTGAATGGAATATCTGAATTTTAAATGCCTAAACTCAATATTCAATCTCTAAGTTTGTGTGTGTGTGTTTATGTGTGTGTGAGCACAAGAGTAAGTACATGCGCCCCCAACCTCAATCTAGGATTCTATTCACAAGCTTTCTTATTTTAAATGTACATTTTAAATTAATTTTTGCAAGCCTACCAAAGATTAGAACACTGCTCTGTGCCAAATCAAATTAAAGTTCACATTTTCCAAAAGCCTTCTCCCATCTTTTTTACCAAAGTGCAGTTTTTCTCCAAAGCATGTAATGCATACAAAATGGCATCAGGCTCACTTCTGAATATGTTAGCTTAATGTACGGCTAGTCATTGCCATCTAGTAAAAATGACCTTTACAAGTAAACTACCCCTCTGCCAATAGAGACAAAACATTGCAAGCAATCTATACACTACTAAATATTCCTTATGATAAGACAGCCACACATGAAAGATATATGGGCCTTTATTGTTTAAATTTTTATAACAAATCTGGCAAGTTCAGAAAGAGCAATGTGTTAAACATCGTGGCATTTAGTGGCAGGAACTGATAGTACTGACAGATAATAAAGAGTAACATTAAATGAGATCTCACATTTCTAACGGAAATTTAAATACATTTAGGAATAGTTGGAAGACTAAGTTCATAGCTATTATTTAACCTACCTCTCTGGTTAGATCACCTACCACTTATTGAAATATACTATGCCTGAGTTATAATGTCATTTCAATATCAGTGACAATACTTCATATGTATTTGATTTCACAATTTTTCCTTTAGTGAGGAGTTAACTTACATATCTTTATCTCCCTAGTGAATTACTATTTTTAAAATAAATAAGCTGAAATTACATTCATTCAATGAATTTATCTCTTAAGAATGGTCTTTAAAACCCTTCATTATTCTCCCATATCACATCATTTTTTAAATCATTGGCATATTTCAATATAATTATTTGTTAAAATACCCCCAATCCACCATACTGCCTGCCATTTAAAGTATAAGAATTCATTTCCACATTATTTTTTTTTCCCTATCAGTCCAAGGCTGTCACTATTCTTTTTCTCCCTTTTTCCCAGACTTCTACTGAGTACTGTGGAACATATCTTATAATCTAAGATGAACAAAATGATGCTAAGAAAGGAAGTCAATGTTAGCAATTGGATGGTTATTGTGTTTTGGTTTCATTCATCCCAAGAATATGAATGATGGGGGAAAAAAAAACCTTCAAAGACACACATATTTTATGTATCTGAAATCTTCTTGGCAAGAAGAAATCAGGGTATAGTGGGGAATGGAATAGGTAGAGAAAGTGAGAGGTCAAGGAAATAGAAATGCAGGGAGATCAAAGAGTGAAATAAGCCTGCAACTGCTAAGGTTGTTCTGTATAAACTGATGCATGACTGAAAGGAAAACAAAAAGGAAAAAGAACATGGCCAACACTATAATTTTCATGCTCAAGAGCCATTTTCTTCTTCTTTTTTTCTTTTAATATAGCAAGTCTTCAGTACTTTTGTACTGTTTATCCTCCACTACAGGTACCGGAAAATCCATGATGCCATCCCATTCCACTGATAGATTGAGTTACAGATGGGCATGTGATTTGGCTCTGACCAAAGACACATAAAAAAGAAAGTCTTCTGACCTGGTTTGGCTCTCCTGTGTTCTTTTGCACTCTCTTCTTAAAATGAAGTGAGAAATAGTTCTTTGTTTCTGTGTATATTTTCAACTCTATATTTAATGCTTTGAGCTAAGGCACCTGTTCTTTGACTATGAGAGTGACTAGTCTGAGTTAAATTTATCAAGAACACCATACAAAAGAAGATAAAAATTTCCATTCCTTGATGACTTTATTGAGTCACTGACTTAATAAATCCTGAACCAATTCTATGATTTGACTTTTCCAAATTTTAAAACATATTGTGCTTTACTGATTTAAATATTTCCACTTTCTAGTAGACTTTAATAGTGGGACTCCAATTACACATATTTTAGCTAACTTGCTATTATCAGACAGGTTACTGAAATTCTGTTCATTTATTTTCATATATTTTTTCCTCAGAGCTAATGTTTAAATAGTTTCAATTGTCTTGTTTTCAAGTTCACAATCTTTCCTGCTAAACATTTAATGTTCTGATAAGCCCATTCAATGAGTTTTTCATCTCTTATGTTGTATTTGCAGCAGAAAGCATTCTTATTGATACAAACTAGGAAAAATAATAGCACATAGTCACACATATACACATGCATACACACTCCTAGAGACTCATGGCCTTGTAAGACTTAAATGGGCAATTCACTTAAAGTCTGTTTTTTTATTTACTTGACCTTCTATTTTTTTTTTATCACCCTTTTTTTTAGTCACCTTTCTTCCATTTTCATCACTATATGCTGTACCTTCTTTTCTACTGGAACAATACTAACTATTATTTAACTGATTCATAAGCTCTCCACACTTACATCGTTCTTACTTAATCCCAAATGGACCTACCTGGCTATCTATATGTCTTGACTTATACCTATTTTTCTAGTTCTCTACCCAGTGTCTATCAAACACTTATGTTTCTCTTCTTTCTGCACTCTAAGCCAAAGACCTGTTATATCAAACTAGCAATTTTTGGTATTACTTTCTTACCCTTATGTCATTCTATTCTTCAACCTTGGATTTGGATGGACATGGTAATTAAAAACTCAGCAGAGTGGCTTCTGTCTCTACATATGCACTAAGATAAATGAGTAGAAAGGAATTTAAAATCACAGACTTGTATAAAAAAGAATCACCACCCTATCTAGATCCCCATTGTCTTAACTGAAATTCATATATTTAACCTGCACAGTTCTTTTCTTTCATTCTTTCTAAAGACATTTTCAAAAATTTTTATTCTCTTCAAATCTCCACCACCTCCTCCCCTATCTTACAACTCACCTCTCTATTCCCAGAGTATTATTTTGCCACAAGTTAATTAAACTAAATTGATTGGGTTGGGAATGAAACAGAGTAACAGTGTTGCTAAAATAAATATAAATTGGATTTAAATCTACCAAATTAGAACAAAGTTACAGCTTAGCAATTACAAATGTCAGGCAAATTCTGAATAAATAGTTAAAAAATATAGGCCACAAAAGGTATAATTTTTGACCAAGAGTTTAAATCTTTAAAAAAAAAAAAGCTTAAATACCTTATTCAAAGACAAAATAAACTACTATATTGAGTAGTTCAACTTACTTTCCAAATTTTTTCTACATATATCAGGAACATCATCAAAAACTTTGAGCATTCATTCTTCCCTGCTAGACCACTGTACCGTTTGCTTGGTTTACTCAACTGCCCTCCTCTACCAATTCTCATGCTTCTTTCTAGACAGAATTAAGGTTCAACTTTATCATGGAGACTTCTCTGCATAAGTAATGACTGTAAAACATATGAGAGGAATATGGACATTTTACATAAGGAACCTATTAAAAAATAATGTCACCTGTGATGACTTAATTCCCAGTCATGACTTCAGTAAAATTTGTATTTCAATGGCTCCAAATCAATTGTCTACAATTAGTCTACACTTATCAATCCAACTTCCCATTTATGTATTTCTGAGAAACATCAAACTCAACAAAAGCAAGAGCCAGTTCTATCGTTAAATTTTCACTTCTATAACTTTTTGTTTTCAAAACATAAAACTGATGGTGATGGGATAAAGACCAAAATCTTTGCCGGTGTTTGTATGTTCTGTCCCTTTCTTCTTTATTTCATTCTATACTACCCTTTGTTCTTGGTGCTATGGTTATACTGACAATTTTACTGACTTTCAAAAACACATGTTCGCTTTTACTTGAGGGACATTACACAGGTTATTTTTCTTACAACTAAATAATGTGGGGGGTAATCTTTCAGAGGGCATTATAAGTAACCGTTTCCAGGATTTTTTTGTTCTAAGTACTGATAGAACCAGGAAAATACATTCATTTCATTCAAAGCACGCAAATTGTTTGCAATTCATTTAGAGAAAACGAATATGTAATAAATACATATAAATAAATATAAATCACATATGTTTTCCTCTTTATTCTACAATTTCCTAAGGACAAGTACCAATCAATTTTTGCTTATCATTGTACCACCAGCACTGAGCACAGTACCAGGTATAGAAGGCCTGTTGAATTAATGCAGTAATATTCTTTAAGAGAAACCAAGAATAACGGAGCTTCTTTGAATATAAAATTATGTCCCAAGGAAATACCACTTTACAAAATGAAAGCATTTTAAGAGGATGAATTAATTATCTAGACACTGAAGTATAGAAAATATTAACTGTAGGGTTAATTTGAGCCCTGATAAGAGCAGGAAATTTTAAATAAACGACAAAACCCCCAAAATCTCTTAGAACTTTTCCCCACTCAGTAGCCAGTACCTTCCATTAATTACAATTCAACAATTTTTTTCATCTTTGAAAGTACATGACATTACAATAAAATTCATTGTGCTGTCATCTAAATATGAAAATGATACATAAAAGCTGTATCTTCTTTATTAGACTTCTAAGGAGACAACTCCGTACTTAAGATCAAGAATAATTTTATTTCTTTGGAACTCATTAGCTATTTTCTGTGAATCTTGTAATGGTCAGGTTTTTTTCTCTGTACTTGCTACTAGAAAGCATATGAACAAAGTTTTAACTAAGTCAAATAAGTACAGTTTTTCATGAAATGTATACTTTTGCATTTAGTCTAATTCCTTTTGATATTTTATTTTTTGTACTTATAGCCTCGGTTTTCCGATTTTATTTTCCAATTTTATTTTCCAGATGTTAGTTACATTTTATAAGCCACTTTACAACCTTTCTGGAACAAATACAAAAATACATATTAACAAATAACAAAAATAACATGAGCTTGCTTTATACATTAAAGAAGATATCACAGCACAGTTGGGAACCATATATAATCAGTTCTCATGGTGTATACTTGAGGCATTAGGATATGAGCTGGTTCTGTCTGAACAAAAATGTTGTTGTGATTGTGTAGCAATAAAGGCATGTCCTCAGCAACTGAATCCGTAGAAGTAGTACTTGGTGTTTTGATCAATAATACATGTGAGTGGTTGACCATCATTTTAATGCCTTCTACTCTGTTTGTCTTCATGTACATGGCATAATGAATAACACTGAAACTCCTATTATCAATTTTAGGTAGTTGGAAGGTATCTTGAAAAGTAAAATAAATGCATACTTCGTGTTATCTTTTACATCTTTATTTTTTATGACTGGTTATAATATCATGCTGAGTTTCTTTTTTAATGTAATATTTTCCAATATTATCCAATCCAAACACTTAAAGATTTTTGTCTACTCTTTGGTCTTTTATTAATTCATGAAATTGCCCTTTATTTCCTAATCTTAACCTTTGCTCAATTGTCAAAACTCTTACCCCACTTTAAAAATTTCATTGGCTTACAAATATAATTTTCTAACACAAATCTTAGTATGCCATTTCTCAACTCAAAAAATGTTTGTGAGTGCCATTTGCCCATAGAAAACCCCTGGCCAAATAGTCCAAACCTTTTTGGCTCTAGCTTCACGTTTTCCTTTTAATATTCCCTATATTTCAAACAAATTAGACCAACAAACTGATTGTCAAATATATCTCTGCCCTTTGTGTAATTGTATTTTTATGCAATTTTCTGCTTATGAGGATGCATCCATCTCTAACTGGAAATCCTAGGGACTCTGATACATATCATTTTCATGAAGTCTTCACACATGTGCTTAACTGTAAATAATTTCTGCTATTCCTCCTTCACCATAGCCTCTTTTCTTATGTAAGCACCATCAGTCTGATACTATGTTTTATCACCATCTTACCTTTCTTTATATATATATATACATATACATATGTGTATATATATATATATACTAAATTATTTGAATAAGTGACCAGAGCTTACCCTTTTTTTGTATTCCTCAGTCTAAAGTAGACTTCTATAGATAGGGACGCCTGTGTGGCTCAGTCTGTTGTCTCCAACTCTTGATTTCAGCTCAGGTCATGATCTCAGGGTAGTGAGAATGAGCCCCTGTGTGGGTTCTGCATTCAGCATGGAGTCTGCTTATTTGTCTCCCTCTGCTCCTCCCCCTCACTTGCTCACTTCCACACACACACTCTGTCTCAATAAATAAACACAATCTTTTAAAAAAAATAGACTTCTATAGGTAATCAACAAACACATATTTCATTAATGGTATACACCTATATTGCCTGATTACAATATTGGAAAATGTTGAGGTACATCAATTGTATCTTGGGGTCATATGAAGCTCTCTTATATTTCCTATTAAACCATAGCTTAGGAGTACTGTGGAATAATGTAAAGAAAAATTTTTTCACCAGCAGAATTTTAGAAGACTTCACTGGCATATGGTGACCATAACACCAGGAGAATCATGCAGTGATTTATGGGTATCAGGTATTATAAATACCAAATATTATAATGTTTCTCTTCTTTTATCCTCTATACTTCATCCTTCAAACACCAATATTAAAGAAAAGGAAGAAATTCCTGATAGAATCTTGTCAGATACCCTGTCTCCTCTAATATTTTAGGATGAACACCAAGGCTAATAGTTTGGACCGTGTTTTTTAAAGCAGCAAATTAAATGAATTTTACATAACAGGCAGCTGGTTTTTATCAGGGGAATAATGGAATAGAGGTAGTGTTCTCAAGCAATCAATTGGAATAACAAAAAGGGAAAGGAAAAGCTATTATGCAAATATATGGCTAGGTACTGCTAATCTACTTTGAGGAGATTCAACACCGGATAAGGAAGGACTACAGATTTAATTTTTTTCTGTCTGAGATCCAATCCAAATTTTTAAAAATATTTATTTATCTATTTGAGTGAGAGAGAGCATGGGGGGGAAAGGACAGATTAAGAGGGAGAGAGAAAAGTCTCAAGCAGACTCCCCGCTGAGCACAGAGCTCCAAGAGAGGGACTAGATCTCCAAACTCTGAGATCATGACCTCAGCCAAAATCAAGAGACTAACTGACTAACCCACCCAGGTGCCCCAATCCAATTCTATTTTAAAAACAGGTATCTGTATAATAAATATCATTTCATAACAAGGTAAAATTTTATGAAAGATTATCTATGGCAAAGCTAGGTGAAGTTGGTAAGTATATACTACTTCCCTGCTGTGTGATTCCCTGTGCCCAAGATTTTTCTAATGATTTCTCATGGTGAAAGTATTAAAGGTGACTTTCAGGTCTGAGGCAAATTCTGGCATGCTGATTTCTATATCTTAAATTCCATGATTTGAAATTAAATAATAACCAAATAAATATTATAAGTAATATTAAATAACAAAAATATCTCAGTGTTAAATCTATAGCTTGAACAGAAATTCAACTATTAAGTAGCATAGAATAGCAAGGCCATAACAATCTACTGTAGTAGAACAACAGGAATCTCAAGAAAAAGCATTTTTTAAAGATTTTTATTTATTTGAGAGAAACAGAGTGAGAACATGATGAGGAGTGAGAGGGGCAGAGGGAGAAGCAGACACCCCGCAAAGCAGGGAGTCTGCTATGCCTCTCAATCCCGGGATTCAGGATCATAACCTGAGCCAAAGGCAGCCACTGAATCAATGAAGCATCCCTTTTTTATTTATTTATTTAATTATAATTTTATTTATTTATTTATTTATTTTTAGAAAAATAATTTTTAAAAAGCTGCCTATTTCTGGGGCACCTGAGCGGCTCAGGCAGTTAAGCATCAGACTCTTGATTTCAGCTCAGGTCATGATCTCGGGGTTGTGAGGTTGAGACCTAGATTGGACTCTGTGCTCAGTGGGCAGTCTGCTTAAGATTCTCTCTCCCTCTGCTTCTGCCCCTCCCCCTGCACACTCTAGCTCTGTCAAGTGAATAAATGAACTCTTAAACAAGGAAAGATGCCTATTATTAAAAAAAAAAAATGACCCAATAACATCGCTCACATGGATTTACATTCCTAATTCTCTTACCTATAGTTCAATCAGTCTTCTGAGAAAATGCATCATGTATACAAATTCAGATACTCCTTGTAAGGCTACCTAATTTTTATTATCCTACACAACTATCTTGACAGAAACATGAAAGAAGAAATGGCTATGACTTCCAAAATCAATGAGCCATTAGAAATGGAGGTAACAGCCTAAATATGATGGCAGTTTAGGAATGAGGACAGAAGTGAAGAAGTACGCCCTGTGGATAGGGCTATTGCCACCTTTCAGAAATGACCACCACTTCAGTGTACTAGTAGGAGTAATGGTTTTTAAACATATAATGTACCATTATATTTTCTGTAAATTACCTTTGAATCTTCATAGAAATTTTATTGATTTTTTTTTTCAAAAGAATCTAAAGGTAATAAACTGAATAAGAAAAAAGAAAGAAAGCATTCCACTTTTCCCTGGCATTATCTCACCCCTGATCAGTTCAGAAGCAACTGAAAATTTCAATAGGGAAAAAATAAAATAAAATTACCTGAGGTTATGAGTTATTAGCACCAGTTAGAGAAAGTTCAATTTTAAATTCTAATCTATAAGCATTCTAATAACATCTAATTACATAGAGAACCTGAAAGCATGATGACAATAATTATAGCAGAAAGCACAATATTGATATGCTCAGAACAGTGAAATCAGAAATGGAGAAACCACTTTCCCATTTTTATTAAATCACTTACCTTAAGGTGTATTGAGTAAAAAGTAGGACAGTTCATCATGGTAAACAAGCAAACCAGAATCTATGAAGTAATTAACTAATGTAGAAAAGATAGTAATTCCAAATCCAGGTTGTTGTAGAATGGCCTATACCACTACCAATTATAATTCACTTAAATAGGGGCACCTGGGGGCCTTATTCGTTGGACATCTGCCTTTGGCTCTGTTGTGGTCCTAGGGTCCTAGGATTGAACCCTGCATCTGACTCCCTGCTCAGTGGGGAGCCTGATTCTCCCTCTCCCACTCCCTCTGCTTGTGTTCTCTCTCTCGCTGTCTCTCTCTGTCAAATAAATAAATAAAATCTTTAAAAAATAATAATAATTCACTGACATATAAATGACCTGTATTAAACAAAGACCAAAATCCTTTTTGTTCTATAATTAAAGACATGTAAATATTTAAAAAATAATTATGTCATACTGTTATTACAAGGATTAAATGAAATAACTCATTTAAGTCTACAGAGAAATGTCTTACACATAACACATAATAAATATTGGCTATTATATATATTACAGTGTTTCTTATTATTGGAGTTTCTCTTGTGGTTTTTGTTATTGTTATCATTTGAACTTATTGCCCCAAAAGGTTTACAATGCAATAGCAGAGTTTAAAAAGTACATACATTCATGTAGTAGGAGTTTAATGGCAATAAAAGAAAATGACAAAATGCAAGTTCCTTTCTCTCTTCTTTGTTAGATCACTGGTTTTATTTTACCAGTTCTCCAGTTATTCTTTCTCAGGAAAAGAGGTAGCCTGATGTCTTTTTAAGGCTAATCCTATCACCTATGTTTACAATTCTAGCCTCCTACTTTTTTTAGATCGTATTCCACTAATATTCTCAATTCTTCCCTGAATATTCAATTCCTCCCTATTCATCCCTTGCCTATACACGATGTGTGCCAAAAAATGCTAATGTCAACTTTGGACACACTATAGCTATATAATATTTAGGAAAAGGAGTAGGAAGATGTTTTCCTTTTAGCTAGATAATTTAATTTATTTATGGAAACCCTACTTTAAGAGAGAAACAGACATATACAAGGAGGAAAGCTGAAGAAAAATAATTGTTGTTGAATCTGTTTAAATAAAGTTATTTATTTATCTGTTAAATAAAGATTTAACCACAATGACAGGTGTGTGCCAGGTACAATTCTAGACACGAATGATAGAGAGACATAGAAGACAGAAGAGCCTGTTGGATGAAGTTTAAATTTTAGTGGGGAATAATTAAAATGAAACAGGCAAGCATTTAATTAAAATAGCGACCAATGTTTAGAAGAATACAGAGTAACACAATATTTCGAAATGACATAAGGTGGTTAGAGAGTGAAGTCAGAAAATGAATACCTACAAGTTAAAGAACAAAACGGAATTTTTAATTACATTACAAATTACTTTTGTGGCATTGGGAAAAAAACCTGATATCAGGTATTTGAAAGGAATGGGACAGTTATTTTGTGTTCCCCTAGTTTTTTTCTTTTTATTCTAGAATAATGATCACATAAAAAAATATGTAACTTGGAGAGGACTATGACTTAAATTATTTCATCACACTTGCAGAGGACTTATGCATAGAAGAAACAGAGTCATATCTAAAGCGAAGAGGGAAAATATGAAGTAGATTTTCTTTCAGTACAATGTACTTCCTTGTAACAGTAGCTGCTCCAGCAAAAAATAGCTTCCTCAAAGGACAGTGCCGTCTCCCTAACATTTTAAATTACTGAGTGCTTGTTATGAAATAATAATTAGAGGCATTTTGTGTGATTTATATCTTCCAGTAGGTGCTGTGGCTTTGCCCAGTTTATAAAAAATCTGACTCTTCGGAAAATGAAAGTTCACAGACAGCTAGCAAAATACAGAACCAGGATGAAACCACCTTTTTCTGAGGCTAGTGCCCATGGCTTAACTCCCTACTCCTTATAGATTTATTAGAATGGATGAACACTGGCTAGGGATGTTGTAAAGTCAGTTCAAGCTCTGGATAGGTGGTTGGACTGAAGTTCTGAAAGTGGGGGAGATAACACAATGTAGAAAATAAAATAAACAGCAAAACAACAACTATTAACACAATAAAGCACTAGGGTTTTCAAAACTGTTTTGAAATGAATTTAAAAAACAGTATTTTTAATTTACAGTTTACTGTTTGACCTTAACAAAGTTACATTAACTTTCTTCTATGTCTTTTCATCTAGAGTCAATAGTTAAAACATTCTTTGTATATATTACACAAAATGAGATAACCTTTGATAAATTACTCAGAGCAACATATATATCATTCAAGGAAATTAAATACATTTTTATTTGTTTCACTCATCTACTCATTTATTTGGCAAATATTTATTATGTGTCTACTATGTACCAGGCTTAGTTCTTCATTCTGAGGAAAAAATAATGATAAAAGGTATGATCCCTGTTCTGTGGCAAAGTTAGGGTATCAGGGAATACTTAAAACTATTTTCAGTACTATCATTTGCAAACCTCTTCCACTACAAAACATATTCAGATCTATAGCTAGATATATACATGCAATACTATGTTTACATTTCAATCATGAAGAAAAGTAACATAAAACATCCAGCAGAATAACATGTTTATTTAAAAAGTAACGGGAATAAATCTGGAATTAAAATTCTCAAGATAGCAGAGACTTAAAAGGAAAAAAAGAAAGTGATTTCTATAAATTTCCAAAAATTTGGAACTGGTTTGAGCTGATGATTAGAACTGAGGGTTAGTATTGGGTGGAGTGAACATAGTAGGTCATGTATGCATGTGCATATAGAATTACTGAGAAGAAGTTAGCTGGGACACATGGACATATTTCCCCACGAAAAGCAGAGAAAGAGGCAAGACCATGACTCTTTGAAGAGGTCCGAGAAATTAGCTGCCTTGGTTCCTAAAACAAGTTCTTGTCTGTTCTGGTCCATGAGTCTTAGATGTACTTTCTGCTTGGATGTTGTAATATAATCCTACATATTTATAAACAGCTGGCCAATCAAGCGTACTCAGAGGAAATAGGAACCATTCACGAATAAATAAATCCCTTCTGTTACTAACCCTAGAGAACTGCTACACGTGCATGAAAAAACCTAGCTCTAACATTTAGAGTTGTTTTGGTGAATAATTCTGTATTGCCTTGAGGTGATTCTACCTCTAAAAACTAAATTTTCTATGACATTACTTTGTATTTTTGGTCATATTTTCCAAACAATCATCCAATATTAGATTTTTAGTGTAAACAGTTAATGAGACAGAAACTTTAGAATTTTATATTGAGAATAATCAGTTTACACAGATGATTCTTACTGCATTTCATATATATATGAAATTTCATATATATATGAAATTTATTTTCATATTTATATGAAATTTCATATATATATTCATATATATTCATATATATGAAATTATTTTTCATATATATTATATAATATATATTTCTTATGTATATGTATATGATTACACAAATTGATTTCAGAATATTAAGAGTAATATAGCAAAAAATAATTTATTTGAAAATATCCTGCAGAAATGCACAAAAGTAAAATTGAGTTTAATTGTAGGGCACTTAACTGGTGCTGCAGAGAATTTCCAGGGAGGGGGAAAAGATCCTCATACATTTGATGGAAGTGTCAGACATGAAGTGTTTTATGTGAAAGTAAAGAGGACACAATGGAAGTTGCCACAACCAGATGAAGAGACAAAGAGATACACAGGGCAAGATCTGGGAAGGTCCTGAGCCCAGGAGCTTCTGTGTCTCTGGAGTCAGGGCACATCACCTCTTTAATATGAATCTGTTTATCCACCTGGAAGCTCTCAGAGCCCCATACTACTGGGATTTTTATGGATGTTTCCTCCCAGTAGGCATGACCAACTATTAACTTCATTTCCAGTCCCTTTCCCCTTTGCTAGAGAATTTGGGTGGGAGGAGCCTAAAATTCCAAGCTCCTCATCATGGCTTGGTCTTTCTAGCAAACAGCCTCCATCCAGAAGCCCACCAAGAGCTGGCTCATTAGAATAAAAGATGCTCCTAGTGCTCTTCTCAATTAGCAAATTACATGAGTTTTAGGAGATCTGTGCCAGGAGGCAGAGACCAATGTACACACTTTTATCATCTTACTGCAAGAAACTGAAGTTCCTTACAAACTGAAATAATTACTGGAGTGGGATTGCTAGAGCAATAAAGTTGTAAGGAGAGGGATCATGGTTAGAGAAATGTGTGTTTGCAATAAATATTTTGGAAGAGTTGCAGTTGTTAATGATTATAAGAGCTAGACTATGACTAAGAGAAATGGGGGTTAAAAAAAAGTCAAAGAAGGTAAAATCTGACCTCTGGTTAGAATAGAAATTTGAAGAAACTTTCACTCCTAGCCGAGAACTAAAACATAGTAAGCTACAAAGTCACAGATTAAAAAAAGAAAAAAAATCAGATAGCTAAACACACAAAGATACATAAATGAACTTAACTTCAAAGTAGGATGTGGCCCTCACAGGAGAAAAGGGACCAACAGCTTTTCTTACTCTCTGGTGAAGTGGTGGGCAATTAAGAAATCTGACAGAAATGGGACTAAGAGGAAACCAACTGTTAACTAAATATATTTTTACCGGCCGTGTGTGGGCTTGTGTAACAGATTAGGATGCCAAGGAGGCTCAGTCACAGTGTAAGTCAGCATTTTTCCACCAATTCACTCCTAAGACTTCACTGAGTGCTTGGGGTATTATACCAAAGGCTGGAATTTTAGAGGTATATCAAAATGTAATTTTAGTTTAATGAAAAGTAAAACATAGGGAAAGGTGTGTAGTCTATGATTATATTTTTGGAACTTAATTTTTATTTTTTTTTAAAGATTTTATTTATATATTGGACAGATAGCAATCACAAGAGAGACAGAGAGGCAGGCACAGAGAGAGGGGGAAGCAGGCTCCCTGCCAAGCAGAAAGCCCGATGTGGGGCTCGATCCCAGAACCCCAGGATCATGACCCGAGCCGAAGGCAGAGGCTTTAACCCACTGAGCCACCCAGGCGCGCCGGAGCTTAGTTTTTAAAATCTTCATGTGCAGCATGAAAAAAAAAAAAAAAATCGAAACTCTATCCTGGGTTATTAACATGGGGGTAAGAGCATGTATAATGGGATCTAAGATGCAAGAACTGGGAGTCTTGAAAAAGTATACATAAACATCATATCATTCTCTATCTTTCATCTATCTGAATCATACTCCTAATTATTCTATGCAAAGTATCGAAATATGTACATGTGTATAAATACATATACAAAGTATCTTGTTCTACTCCAATAACAATCACCTCCACAGTATAATTGTAATCTGCTAAGACTCAAGATCTTTGTATCTACTATTTTCTCAACCTGAATTTTTTTATTCCCTGATGACCACATGATTTCTTCCTACTGATTATGCTTTCCTGACACCTTCTCTATCCCCTGTTCTATATTTTTATAGTATTTATCACCATGTTAAATACCTATGTGTAACCAGTATACACGCTTATTATTAGTCTTTTCTTCATGGAATGTGGCTCCATAGGACCAAGCATTTTTGTCTAATTGGTTTACCACTCTTGCCCCAGAACTTGTCACTATGTACAGCATAACTGAGCATGGTATTTTGAACATAGCATGCTCAAAAGTAGTGTTAAACAAAAGAATGACCTTACCTACTAGACTTTACAATTTGAACCACTTTTTTAAAAGGTTGATTGAGATTAAATTTCCATATCATAAAATTCACCCTTTCTGATCAAACTTATGAATTTTTGACAAACATATGCAGTCGTGTAACCAACATCACAATCAAGACGTAGAAAAATTCCTTCTTGCCAATTTTTAGTGAATTCCCTCTTCTCATCCCCAGCTATAAGCAAGCATTAATTTGTTTTGTTCTTATAATTGTCTTTTCCAGAATATCATATAAATAAAATAACTCAGCACAATGTTCTTGATATCAATTCATGTCATTGCATTATTTGAAATACCATACAATATTTCACTATAATTAGTTTATCCATTAACTCGCTGACAGACATTTGTTTCAAATTTTGGTGGTTATGAATAAAACTGCTATCCACATTCACTTGCAGGTTTTTATATCAGCATATGCTTTCATTTAGCTCAGATAATACATAGAAGAAGAATGACCATATCATATGTATATGCATAACTATATTAGAAACTTCAACTTTAGAAAGCGATTGTTCCATCTTACACTACTCTCAGCAAAACATGAAAATTATAGTTACTCCACAATTTCATACTCATTTGGCACTGTCCTTTTATTATGCTACTCATTCCAGTTGTTTTTCAATGATGTATCAGTGTGGTTTTATTTGCATTTCTCTAATGACTAATATTAAGCATTTTACTATGTGTTTGCCCTCATATATCTTCATTTGTTTAAAATTTTGTCTCAGTTTTGTTAGAATGTTTGTTTTCTTATTGTTGAATTTTGATATTTATTTTTACATTCTGGGTAGCATTCCCTTGCAAATTATTTATTTGCTTTGCAAAAATATTTCTGTCTATAATGTAAAATTTTTATTTTCTTTCAGAAAGCTGAATTTTTAAGTTCCGGTGATGTCCAACTTATCATTTTATATATTTTGTATTTAAACTTTTCTGTAAGCCATTCTAAAAAATTATCCTCAACTTGATAAAAGATAAGCATAAAAATAGCACAATGAATATCATATTTTATGGTAAAAGACACAACTCCTCTTTCCTAAAATTGTAAATAAGACAATGGCATACACACTCACCTTTCCCACTCAATATCAATGATGTGTTGTGTCAAACAAGACCTAATTACATTGGGAGGTATATAGTATTCATGAGTTGGAAAACACATTATTGGCAAAGTCCCGATTCTTCCCCAATTAATCTTAACTGAACTATCAGAAGAAATGCTTGTAGAAATTTACAAGTTAATCTAAAATGTAAGGGAAAATATAAAGGACTTAGAATCACCAAAGCAATTCTGAAAAAGAAAAATAAAGTTGATGTCTCATGTTGTCTGATTTTAAAATGTACTTTACAACTATAATTAGTAAGCCAGTGTGGTAATGATGAAAGGACAGTCACATAGATCAAGTAAACAACCAAGAGAACCTAAAAATAGGCCTATCTACACCTTGTTAATTGATTTTGTAAGAAAGTACAAAGGCAATTTGATAGAGAAAAGGACACTTGATTCAATAATTGAACATACATATGGAAAGAAAGAAACTTGACCTATGCCTTACAATGTATATAATATACACAATCTAAATTAATCATAGATCTAAATGTAATATCTAAAATATAGTACTTTTTGAGAAAACATAAGCGAATATCTTCGTGATCTTCTAAGGGACTGCCTCTTAATTCCTGAAGTTATTTTAAATCAAGACAGAGCCCTCAGTGTCACTTCACTTCTTTTCTTATTACTGGGAGGCAGCTTTTACAAAGTCAGCTCCACCCTGACTTTGTAACTAAGACTTCAGAGCACAGGACCTCCATTTAATAAAAAGATTAACCAGGGATTACATATGAGTTGCACTTTATGACTATAGATGTTAAAGGAAATATGGAAGCACAATTACATATCCTTAAAATTATAAATAACCCTTCAGTCATCCATATAAAGTATACTATCAAACATATTGTCTCACAGTAAGTTCATGACAGTTTATTTCTTCATGTAGGAACAGATGCTTCTCAGTTCATATTTGCTTTGGAGGCTTACTGTAAGAAGGAATCTACTGCAATATTTAAATTTTTATTTTGTTTCTTCAAACTTATTTTTTTTCTTTCCTTTCTACCAGACAAGAGTAATTTAATTCGCATATGTTAATTTCACAAATGATGTTACCCCACCAGTTTGTGTTGCATTCCACTTACTTACAGTCAATGTGTTCTTTTTTTTATAAACATATAATGTATTATTAGCCCAGGGACAGTCAATGTGTTCTTAATCTTCTAGGAATGGGACACCAATTGCTGGATTCAAATGCATTGTTTATCTTGTGTCACTGTATGCTACTACCCCTCAAATGCAAACCTTTCAAAGTATTTGTAGAGATATAAGCTTGCAATGTATCCTGTGCATGTGGAAGGGGAGAAATACGAGTTCTGAATAACTTTGGAAAAAGCCTTTATTGAATATTTCCTCTTTGAATTTACAAATCACACCAACATATTAAAGGTTCTATGAAGTTCTCCATTGAGAAGTAGACAATTTTGTAGTTCACTCTTTCAAAACTTATTTGGGGGCACCTGGGTGGCTCAGTCATTAAATGCTTGCCTTCGGCTCAGGTCATGATCCCAGTGTCTTGCGATCAATCCCCACATCAGGATCCTGCTCCGTGGGAAGCCTGCTTCTCCCTCTCTCACTCCCCCTGCTTGTGTTCCTGCTTTCACTGTCTCTGTCAAATAAATAAATGAAATCTTTAAAAATAAATAAATAAAAACAAACAAAAGAAAACAAAAAATTTGTTTGACTTTTGAAATATAGAGTAGGGCTGAAAAATTTGTACTACTTGATTTCAGGTTTGAGTGAAAAGCTACAGTAATCAAAATGGCATAGAATTAATTAATGAAAGTAATCATGTAGGTCAATTAAAACACATAGAGTCTAGAAATAGAAATACACCTATCACAACTAATTTTTACAAATATGCCAAGGAAAGTTAGTGGAGAAAAAACAATGTTTTAAAAAAATAATGCTGTATGGAACTTAAAAATAATTCTCAACCCTTACCTCACACTGTGTCCAAAAATTAACTTGATGTAGATAAAAAATGGAACAATATAAAATATAAAATATAGGAGTGCCTGGGTGGCTCAGTGGGTTAAAGCCTCTGCCTTTGGCTCAGGTCATGATCCCAGGGTCTGGGATGGAGCCCCACATTGGGCTCTCTGCTCAGCAGGTAACCTTTATTGAACCTCAGCAACAAAGTCTGCTTCCTCCTCTCTCTCTGCCTACCTCTCTGCTTACTTGTGATCTCTGCCTGTCAAATAAATAAATAAATTAATAATATATATATGTTAAATATATATATTAAAATAACAGAAACAGATAAGTGATTGGCCAGGACTGAAGGTAGACCTACAGCAAAGAGTCACAGGGGAACTTTCTGAGGGGAAGGAAATATTGGCTATGTTGATTATGGTGATGGTTTCATTAAAGAGATGATATTAAGATTTATTCAACTAAATATATCTGTGTATGTGTGTGTATGCATACATAATCAATAAAGTCTTTTTAAAATGAAATTAAATGTATTTGGCACTCCTTTCCACCTAATATCTAGTAGCATCTGGAGAAAAAAATAATAAACTATACATAGAAAAAAACAAAAGAAAGAAAATGATATTTTTATGCTCTTTATACAGCCAAAAGTAAGGTTTTACACCTCATTATCCAATTTATATAGACTGTCAGGTGAAGAGTAATTCCTAACATCTTCTTCTACATGCTTTTCCCACATTACTACTCACACACTTAAATATCCATATGGCATTTCATATATCGGATATCTTTATATATAGCTTATTTCCTCAATCTCTCCATAACTTCCCTATAAGAATAAGAAATCTAGAGAGGCATTTAATTTGTCAAACCAACTCATATTACCATTAAATATTATAAATCAAATCCTTATACAATATAAATACCTACATGTAATCTATCCAGTTGATTGGTCTAAGAAAAATTCTTTGGGGAAATCCACAGTAAAATGCTAAAGTCCTGCCTGGTTCTCAGGTACAGCTCCCTGTCAGCACAACTTTGACCTAACAGCTTAGTGAGATCTCACCAGAGTCAAACCACACTCCTGTTCAGCTTTTCAATCATGCCCTCACTAACCCTGGCCAATATGACCCAATTTCTTTTTTACAGCATTATAGAATTTTAAGCCATGATTTTTCCACTTCAACTAGTATTGAGTCTCAGATAAAGTTTTCAAGGGATCACCACAAACAATTTTATTTAGCTTATGAAGGTTCAAGAGTCATGAGGTGATTTCTCACTCTACTGAATCTGTTCTTAGCCAGCCTTAAAGTGTTAGCCATAAAAGAGTAGAATTTCCTTGTTAAAAATTATTTTTCTTACTGAAGTTCAAAAAAAAAAAAGGAAAGAAAGAAAGAAAGAAAAACCTAAAACTGAAGTCATGTTTGTAAGTTTGAGAGATTGTTTATAAGAAAGGATTTTATTATTTTCTGCACTTGCAGGCCATAGCTGTCTTTCATGAAGTCCAATAGTACATTTCTATTAGTAACATAATATCTAAGTCACACAAAGTAACTTTAAAAATAATTTGTAACACATTCTGTTAAAAGAAATAGCATAAAGAATATTTGCTATGTTTCCATGGAAACTAATGCACTTACACAAAAATGCCATGCCCATTATTTCTCAATAAAATGTCTCTGATTTATATTAGATTGTCTCAACATTAAAGGATGCTGGGGAATTTTAAAACTCAGAAAATGTCTCAAAATTAGAATTAAAACAAAAAGAGGCTATTATGAATTTTTTAAATCAGGCAGGGATTATGCATACTCCCTCCTCATTCAACATGATGCCTCATCTTTAATTAAAAAATTCTGGTTAAAATCTGGTATAAGCTTATGAATGCATTTATTTAAACTGTATATGATAAAGCACATAGTTTATAGAAATGAGATTATTTGGGTCACTATAAAATGGTCATTAGAAAGAAGATTATACCTTTTACAAAAGTATAATTCATATATTCTTGAAATATAATTCTGAAGTTAAAGTTAATCACTCATAAAAGACATGTGAATAAATTCGGCATGCTGAGCTCTTTATTATTCTTAAAGCTCAACACTAAGCTGAGTGATGTTTCCTGGCTGACTAAATAGACTATTTGCTGTATGATTTTCAAAGTAAATTTACAGGCTTAGGTAACCTTTATTGAACCTCAGCAACAAAGTCTCTTCCCACAAAGTCTGAGTTAATCTAATTGAATCTCTGAAATTCCCATAGAAACAGAGAGGCATATTTTGAATGAATAAAATAAATATTTTATTTACTTAATTAGTTTTTTAACTTTCAGACGTAGTCTGTTTTAATTAATATTCTTTTCATAGTTTGATTATCAGTATGAGAACTCAATCATGAGGAAAAATGCCACCAGAAAGGCTCCTGAAGTACTTCTTTTTCCTCTTCATATTATTTTTAATTCATTTCATTTTATTTTAATTCCATAACAATTAACATACAATGTTATATGAATTTCAGATATACAATACAGAGATTCTCTTTCATTTTAAAGTTGCAAATAGAATATAATTTAATCACTTTAGGGAAGACACAGACTTCCAGATTTTTTTCAGATATTTTTAAATATATTCTACAAAGGATCACATACTATATAAAAACTCAGAGAAGAAAAAATTACTACAGGTAGACCTGTTTTAAAAATAAGCGTGGGCGGGGACGCCTTGATGGCTCAGTCAGATAAGCCTCCTACTCTTATTTTGGCTCAAGTTGTTATCTCAGGGTTATAAAATGGAGCCTGAGTGTCCTGTGGCAGGCTCCGTGCTCAGTGGGGAGTCTGCTAGAGATTTTCTCTCTCTCTCTCTCTCTCTCCCCCCCTCTTCCTCACACCCTCCCACCTTCTCTCTTGAATAAATAAATATTTTAAAAAAATAAAAAACAAAAGGGATATATTTTCTGGACCAATTGATTATTGTGAAATCTGAATTTCACAATTTGAAAACAGTGAAATCTGAATTTCACAATTTAAAAACATGAAGTACTTATAGATAAATGAAGAAATGAATTTTACCTTTAAAATATTTAAATCAGGAACTTGTTAGTATATTTTCCATAGGACCCTAAACTCTAATTTGAGTGCAACTTGTGTATTACTGAATAGGAAAATATATGCATAGTATTCAGGCTTCAAATTTCTATGTTTTTTAGACTGATTGAAAAACTGATAACTAAGGGAAACAAAATATTCAAACTGCATTCATTAATATTTCCATGAAGTCTGTTATCAACTATATATTCACTTAACTCAGTTCAAAATTACACAACCAAAACTCTTTACTTTTTGAAGTACAAATTCTACAATAAAGGTGGCATAGAAGAAAATATATGTAGTAATTGTGCATTTGTAAAATTTTGCTTAAAATCACTTTTATAAATAGAAAAATATAAATATCTATGATTATATACATGTACACTCACTCTAGAATTAATGGAGCTTTTTATTTATTTATTTATTTTTTTTTGTCCTCATCTCCTACTGAATGCATCTAGCACTATTTATAATTGGGAACCACTTATAATGCAACCAATATAAGAGTTTCAGAGCATGTAGAAGGTAGAATAAAATTTGATAATCCTTGCCTTATGAAGTTTGAAGATCTATTTTCAAATAATCCATTTGTGGCTAGATCAGAATATCAGCTTCTTTATCCTCCCCTTTCTCTACCTCACTATGGAATCGTATTTAAGTGAAAGAGTGGCAACTTGGATAGGGCAAACAGTAGCAGAAAGATTAAAAATGCCAAGAGGAGGAAAAAAGCCAAATGAGAACATATTTTCAGACAGACCACAATGGCTAGGTCAAGGTATAAAAAAGGTGAGAATTAGATGGAGGAGCTGCCCCAGAAGGGCAAATTAAAATCACTATTTCTACTGGTTGAGTCTATAGAATAAACTATATAGAAAAATCATTCTTAATTTACCAATTATGTTAGGATTCTATTTGTATAGTGAGACACTGTTCACTCCAACCACTGATTATTGTTGTCTACATTTGCCTGCTTTACCAGCTAACAGTAAGAGAGTACAGAAATAAACTATGTAAAGTCTTCTCCTCAATTCCTAGGGAACTGATGTTAAGTTTTTCATTTTCTACCAAAAATGTGTTACTTTAAAGTAAACATATTAGTTGTAAAATAAAGAAAATAATATGGTGGGGCACCTGGGTGGCTCAGTGGGTTAAACCTCTGCCTTCAGCTCAGGTCATGATCCCAGGGTCCTGGGATCAAGCCCTGCTCAGCAGGGAGCCTCCTTCCCCCTCTCTCTCTGCCTGTCTCTCTGCCTGCTTGTGATCTCTCTCTCTCTGTGTCAAATAAATAAAATCTTAAAAAAAAGAGAAAGAAAACAATATGGTAAAATAATGAAACATCTAAATAGTAAAATACAAATGCCAATAGCTTTTTATTTAATATAAATGAGATAAAATGTGTTTATCTCCCCCCCCAAAAAAAAATAACTAACAGAGCCATCAATAATTATTCCCAAGTTCCAAAACAATGATTACATGTTGGGCTGTTCTAGCTCACAAAACTTATTTCAAGTAAGAAATTGTGAATTGAAGTTGTTTTTTTTTTTTTTTTTTTTTTTTTGGTATGGTTTCCTTTGGACTTCCACAAATTATTTGTACAGCAACCAAAGTACAACTTAGACTGGATGCTTAAGAAAGAATAATCTGAAGTATGCATTAAAATTTTAAAACAGAAATATTTCAGTTATAGTATAAAGACACACAACAAATTAGAAGGGTTGTTTAGGAAGAAAGTAGCAGAAAAATAGCTGTTTTCCACATACTCCTTAGTAACAGATTCTTGCTTTTCAGCTAAGCATATTGCTGGCCACCCTAAAGACCACATTCCCCAACTCCCTTTGCAGCTCAGAGTATCCTTCTGACCAAGTTCTGGAAAATGAAATATATCAGGAAATATATTAGGAAGGTGACTTTGTTGAAAGGTGTTAATTTTTCTTTTTTAATTCTCCTTTATTTTTTCCTCTTAAAATATAGAAGTCAGGTATGAAATTCTGGCTGCCATCTTATACATTAGAGGAACTTCAGATCTGATTTCAGTGCTATGGAGCAAGTTAAAAAACAAAAAACAAGGGGCCCCTGGGTGGCTCAGTAGGTTGAGCCTCTGCTTTCGACTCAGGTCATGGTTCCAGGGATCGGGCCCCGCATTGGGCTCCCTGCTTGGCGGGGAGCCTGCTCCCCCCTCTCTCTGCCTACTGCTCTGCCTGCTTGTGATTTCTCTCTCTGTCAAATAAATAAATAAAATCTTAAAAACAAAAAAACAAACAAACAAAAAACCACAAGCCTGGTTCCCTGATAACTGGTAACTGTAGAACTATCAGACTAGCCCCAGAGTGCCTATTATCAACATTATTTTAGAAGTCCAATGTGCTATCCATTGTGCCATAGAGCCTCAACATTATTTTAGATCAGATTCTTAACTCTTTGGTGTTTAAGCCATTCTAGTAAGATCTCCGTTTTGTGTGTGTGTGTGTGTGTGTGTGTGTGTGTGTGTGTGTGTTTTGTTGTTGCTGTTGTTGTTTTGCAAATGACCACAATTCCTACCTTATGTGGTAAAGAAAGGTCAGTAATATAGTTCGGAATCTCTGATTCTAAACAATGTAAAGATATAGGGGCATCTGGTTGGCTCAGTCAGTAGAGCATGTGATTTTTTTTTTTTTTCCCCACACAATTCTTGATCTTGGGGTTGGGAGTTTAAGCCACACATTAGTATAGGGATTTGCTTAAAAATAAAACCTTTAAACAAAATGAAGTAATGTAAAGCTTTAAAATAACCTCATAACTATAAGGATATTATCAAGAAGACAAGAAAAACAAGTATTGACAAAGTTGTAAAGAAAAGGGAACCCTTGTACACTGTTGGCTGGAATGTAAAATTGAGGCAGGCACTATGGAAAAGAGAATGGACAACCCCAAAGAGGGGGAAAAAAATGAGCTACTATATGATCCAACAATTCTACCACTTATCCAAAGAAAACAAAAACACTAATTCAAAAACACATATGAACACCTACATTCACTGAAACATTATTTACTGGGCACTTGGGGGGTTAGTTGGTTAAACATGTGCCTTCAGCTCAGGTCATGATCTCAGGCTCCTGGGATGAAGACCCTGCTCAGACTCCCTCTTAGTGGGGAGCCTGCTTCTCCTTCTCCCTCTGCGGCACCTCCCTGTTCTTTTGTGCTCTCACTGTCTCTGTCAGATAAATAAATAAATAAGAAACATTATTTACAAAAGTCAAGATATAGAAATAACTTTAATGTCCATCAATAGGATGAATGGATAAAGAAAATGTGATACACACACACAAACACACGTGCACAGAAATATTATTCTGCAATAAGAAAAAGGAAATCCTGCTACTAGTGACAACATGAATAGAACTTAAGGGCATTATGCTGAATGACATTAATCAAACAGATAAAGATAAATACCATGTGGTCTCACTTACATGCAGAATCTTAAAAACACAAAACAAAACAAACACAAACAAACAAAAAACAGAAGTTCACAGAGAACAAATTGGTGGTTGCCAGAGAGAGACAAGGGAATTGGGATGGGCCAGATGGATGAAGGTGGTTAAAAGGTACAATCTTTCAGTTATAAAATAAGCAAGTCATGGAGATGTAACATACGGTATGGTGACTACAGTTAAAAATACTGTATTGTGTATTTGAAAGTTGCTAAGACAACAGACCTTAAAAATTCTCATCACAAGAACTTTTGAAACTGTATATAGTGATGTATATTAACTAGATATGTTGGTTGTGATCATTTGGCAATATAAAAAATATTGAATCATGTGGTACCGCTGAAAATAATGCTTGGTATATCAATAATTACTCGATTAAAAAAAATAATAGAAACTGACTGGAAATTTATTGAAAGAATACTTTACTTGGCAACTAATGAAATCAAAGACAAATATAAAATTAAGACTTAAAAGAAACAGCTATAAAAACTTATGGAGAATCTCTTCCAAGCTACTATCATTGGGTCTATATAGCTCCAAAGTCTATGCAGTCTGTGATACTCCACTCCACATCCAAATGCTAAGAAGTGGAAACTAAACTGAATCACGGTTCATCCTTTAGTAAAGGCAAATTGGTAGCACTTGAGGTTACTGACAGTCTCAATATGACTTCATGGAATGTTAAAAATCTAGCTCTAGTGACGTTCTTATTTTTTATAACATTTTTATTTTTTTTTTAATTTCTTTTCAGCGTTCCAAATTTATTGTTTATGCACCACACCCAGTGCTCCATGCAATATGTGCCCTCCATAATCTAAGAACAGAGAGTATAAAAAGGGGGAAAAGAGAATAAGTGTTTCACTCTTCATATAAGTAAACATTCAATTACATATACAATTTTTAGATACAATTAAAATGTCCCTATCTTATGTTAGATTCTGTTTCATGTATTTCTCTCTCTCTCTCTCTCTCTCTCTCTCTCACACACACACACACACACACACACACACACAATATTTCCTTCTCCAAAATAAGTAGTCCAAACCCATTCTCTGTGATGGTATCCAACTTTAAACACAAGATCTCTAAAAGCTGCCTATATTTTTATTCTTAATTTACAATATTTGGAAAACTAGAGACTAGGTTTAACCATACCCAACACCCTCTATAATAATAGGGAAGGATCATTTTTTAAAATTTTCGATTATAATTCATGTGAAGCCAGAAATAAAGGTAAATGTTATAATTATAAATTGTGTAACTATTTTCAGTGTTATAGCTGATAACTATGACTTCCCCTCCTATTACCTGTCTGTTCACGTTAAAATTCTTTATCTAGGAGTACTTTCCAAACTTTTCTGAGATTTTGGAATTATTGCAGGCTTAGTTTTTAATAAAATCTTAATGACCATGTTATTGTACTAGACACTCTTCCAGGTTCTACCGATTCTCTTTCCTGCCACCACTGTTTAGCAAACACACTATTTATTCTCAAAAAAGGATGACAATCACTTTATCCTTTCTCCCTACCCTCTCTTTTCCCATCCCTCTTGGCAATAGTTGTTTGAAATGGCCAGGTAGCAATCTCAGCCACTTTATCAGGCTTCTTTGGTGAAAAATTTTCTCACAATTTGATAATGAATACCTCTGAACAAACTAAAGTCAGAGTTATGGAGATGCAGACAAAATTTTTAAGTGAGTTATTAAATATATTCTTGCAAAACTCCACCCACACTTCTAGTTTTGGGTAATTGTAAATAGACACATGTACAAGCAAATATACATACACACACATCCACCCAGGCAATTTGAGGTAGTGTCATACACTATCCGCTAGTTCAAAGGATTTATATCATTCTGCAAGAGACAATAATTCTCAATATCATGATTATTTATTCCCCAAACAAGCTTAGATACTAAGGAAGTAATGCCATTATTTCATGTAAGCATTACATGGGAGCACCACTCAGGTTAAACCCAGTTGTTGACAGAGAGCTCGGCAATAGGATAAACAGATAGGCTGGGACACTGTGGTTTATGACAGTCTTGCTTTTGTCTTGGATCTGTTAATAAATACTACTTTCACTTGATGGAATAGTAATAAATACTACTTTCACATAGTAATAAATACTACTTTCACTTGATGGAATAGTAGTAAATAACCTCAATTGATAACTAGCAGTTATTACTTAATTTACAATGTCAGCTAAAGCTGCACGGTTCTCAAGGTTCCCACTGCTAATTACTTAATCTCCAGCAAATGGACAATGGACAACAGCTGGACAGTTGACCCCATCTACTTTGCCTCAAAAACCCATAGAGAACTACCAACCTGTTTGCCTACTGTTACTGGATATTATCTATTCATCGACTATGTTTTTCTTTATTTTTTTTATATATATTTTTTTTCATCGAGTATGTTTTTCACAGCATATTCCATGTTATTTGCTCTGGGAAGACTACATTCATATAATAAGGACCACATAACTTCTATCAATCTGTCATCTTCCATGGGTATAGCTACTATCTCTAGATTTGTACAACTGTTTCTTCCTTTCATCCCTTCTGATGTAGAGGGATAATAACTCCCTCTCTTTGCTACACTGAGATGCCTCCATACCCTTTGTTGTTGTTTTTTTCCTTTTTCATGACTTCCAGAGATCTATATATAGTTCTCTTATTAACCTAATGTTTTACCATACTTGTGGGGGGTAAAGATATCTATAAATAGTTCCTTTATTAACCACTACTGTTTTACCCCATTTGTGAGGGACCTGAACTTGCTGCTTCCTGATCTCCTCATTTTTCCACAGTCCACTGAGAAGTTATTAGTTAGATGTCCCAGGATGATAGCCTGTGGAAACAATGAGCTGTCAAATGTCATTTAAGACTATATTATGGCACAAATTTTGAATATCACCTAGTCTTAAGGCAGGAATGAAAAAGTTTAATTCCTGATGATCTGTATTTCTTAGAATAGACAAATTTTTTAAAAAAGAAGGAGGAAACAAGTTTATGGGCACATAACTCCTTTCCAATGCCAGGGAATTATCATGTTATCAAAAAAAAAAAAAGGACTATATCTAAAAAAGTGGCTATAATTGCACCACCCAGTTAATATTCTTATAATCTACTGTCATTTTCCAATACATATCAGACTACTGCACAGATCAAACCAGAAAAAATAATGGGTAAATGACAAATATCTCTGAGCAGGGATCCTGTGTGGCTTAGTTGTTAAGTATCTGCTTTCAGCTCAGGTCATGATCCTGGAGTCCTGGGATCGAGCCCTGCATCAGGCTCCCTGCTCTGCAGGAGGCTTCTCCATCTCCTGCTCCCCCTGCTTGTGTTCCTTCTGTCACAGTCTCTCTCACTGTCAAATAAATAAATAAAATCTTTTTAAAAAATCTCTATAGCTGCACTATTCAAAATATTGATTATTAATCTCCATGATTCCTAAAAGGATGCATATTCCATTTGGGTTGTTCTTTTAGTAACTAGAAAGATTTATAATTGTTTCCACTTGGATCCTCTTGAAAATGTTGAAATTCTTTCAGATTCTAAGGATTATCAACTTAAAATTTATAATCAAGAAAAGATAAAACATCCAGGTTTTGGTATGAAGCCTATAACAATTATGAAAAGTTCAGCTCCATATATTAGCAACAATTAAAAAAAAAAAAAAACTTAGGGGTACCTGGGTGACTCAGTTGGTTCAGCAAATGGCACTTGGTTTCTGCTCAGGTCCTGATCTCATGGGTGGTAGGACTGGTCCCAAGTCAGCCCCATGTTCGGTGGGGAATCTGCTTGAGGATTCTCTCCCTCTTTCCCTCTCCCCACTCATGCATGTGCTCACATGCTTTCTCTTTCAAATAAACAAATCTTTAAAAAATAATAAAAACTTAAATTGTTTACAAAGATGAAAATTTTATTTTACTTTTTCTTTCTTTCATAAATTCAGAGTAGATCACCAATTGAGATTTCAACTGTTCCATATTCATTATGGACCCAACATGTGTCTCCTCTAGCAGTCCAGCACTTGATTTCCTTCCTTCATTAATTTGCTACAGGCCACAGAATTGCTAGAATTGAAAATAGGAAATCAATGTAGAAAATCACTGAAACCAAAAGATAGTTAGTTCTTTGAGGGGCAATAATATTGGTAAGCCTCTGGCCAGGATAAGCAAAAAAAGTGAGCACACAAATTACTAATATTAAAAAGGAAAGAGAGGACATCACAACAGATCTCAGATAGATTAAAAGAATAATAAAGAATACTATGAGCAATTTTTCAACAATTCTTTAAAAGACACAATTGTAAAAAACACACAAGAAGAAATATACTTGAATAGGATTATATGGACTAAGGACACTGAATCAATACCTAATAACCTTTAAATATAGAAAACATCATGCCCCGCTAGTTTTACTGGAGAAATCTATCAAAATTTGAGAAATTATACTAATCTTCTATAATCTCTTTCAGAAAGGAGGCAGAGAAAATACTCCCTAACTCATTCTGTGAGGCCAGCATTGCCCTAAACTAAAACTAGAAAAACATACTATACAAAAACCATAGGCCAATATCTCTCATCAACAAAATATTCATATACCAAATCCAACCATGGATAAAATGCATTACAGAACACAATCAAGTGGCATTTATCCAAAGCATGCAAGACTGGATCAACATTCTAAAATAAATTAATCTATCATATCAACAGGCTAATGAAGAAAAATCACATGATCATACTAGTAGAAGCAGAAAAGAGATGTGACAAAATATAAGATCCATTCATGATCAAAATTCTCAGCAAACTAGGAATAGAGAACTTCCTCAACTTAATAAAGTACATATATTTTTAAAAATTACAGTTCACATTATACTTAATAGTGAGAAACTCAAGGTTTTCCCAGCAAAATCCGGAACAAGGTTATCACCTTCAACACTCCTTTTAAAAAATGCAGTTAAATTCCTAGCTAAAGCTATGACATATTAAAGACACACAAATTGAGAAGGAAAAAAAAAAAAAAAAACTATCTTTGTTTGCAGATGGCATTATCATCTATATAGAGAACCAAAAAATGTGGGACAAAAAAACAAAACAAAAAACCAACACCTAAAACTAATGATATAACAAGGTAGGAGGATAAAAGATTCACATATTAAAATCAATCACCTTCCTCTATACCAAAAATAAGCAAGTGGAATTTGAAATCAAAAGCACAATATATTTTACATTATTATCTCAAAAAATGAAATGCTTAGGTATATAAATCTAACAGAATAAGTACAAGATCTATAAGAGGAAAACTGCATGACTCATTTGAATGAAATCAAAGAACTAAATAAATGGAGAGATATTCCATGTTCATGGATAGGAAAACAGTATTGGCAAGATATCAGTTCTTCCAACTTGTTCTATGAGTCCAATGCAGTCCCAATCAAAATCGAAGCAAATTATTTTGTGGATATCAACAAACTGATTCTAAAGTTTGTATGCAGAAGCCTAAGATCCAGAGTAGTCAACACAATATTAAAGGAGAAGAATAAAGTTAAAGAACTGACACTACCCAACTTCAAGACTTACTATTAGTAGGGTAATCAAGACAGTGTAGTACTGGTGAAAGAATAGACAAACAGATCAGTGGAACAAAACAGCACAGAAATAGACTGCCATAAATATATTTACCTGATTTTGATAAAGAAGCAGTGGCAATACAATGGGGGAAGGAGATGAATATCAACAAATGGATAGTCTTTTTAAAAACAGCATATCCACATGCAGAAAAAGGCAAAACTATAAAATTCTTAGGAAATAACATAAGAAAATTCAATATAACCATGGGTTTGGTGATGATTTTTCAGATACAACACAAAGGAACAATACATGACAGAAAAACTGACAAAGAGGCACTTTATTAAAATTAAAATGAAAAACTTCAGGTCTGCAAAAGACACTTTTTTTTAAGATTTTATTTATTTGACAGAGAGAGAGAGATCACAAGTAGGCAGAGAGGCAGGCAGAGAGAGAGGGAGAAGCAGGATCCCCGCCGAGCAGAGAACCTGATGTGGGGCTCGATCCAGGACCCTGAGATCATGACCTTAGCAGGAGGCAGAGGCTTAACCCACTGAGTCACCCAGGCGCCCCTGCAAAAGACACTTTTAAGAGTTTGGTGTTTTGTTTGTTTGTTTGCTTGTTTTTCTACAGACCGAGAGAAAACATTTGCAAAACAATGTATATAATAAAAGACTGTCACTCAAAGAATTCCTGAAATTCAGTAATAGAACATGAACAACACATTTCAAAAATAGGCCAAAGACCTTAACAGACATTTATTTCATCAAAGAAGATACAAAAATGACAAAAAATGTATATGAAAAAATGCCCCACAACAAAGATCATCAGGGAAATGGAAATTTTAAAATGAGATACTGCTATTTACTTATTAAAGTGGCCAATCCAGAACTGACAACACCAAAAACTGGCAATCATGCAGAACAACAGGGAATCACATTATTCAGTGTTGGGAAAAGTCAGCCACTTTGGAAGACTGTGTGGAAGTCTCTTATAAAACTAAATATATTCTTATAATAAGATTCACCAACCACACTGCTTGGTATTTACCCAAATAACTGCAAAACTTATTCCCACTCAGAAGATTCCCCATGGATCTCTAAAGCAGCTTTAGTCATAATTTCATTACAAAAACTAATAAAAACTAAAGGAAGGCAGTTTCTTTAAAGGAAGGCAATAAGAGAAAATGGAAGACAAAGAAGCTACAAAATGTATAGAAAACAATTAACAAACTGGCAATACCAAGTCTTCTATCAACAATTACTTTAAATGTAAATGGATTAAATTCCTGAATCAAAGCACATACATTGGTTAAATGGATCAAAAAAAAAAAATCCAACTACATGCCATTTATAAGAAACTCACTTTAGAAATGAAAACACATAAAGACTGAAAGTGAAATGATGGAAAAAGATATTCCATACAAATGGTAAATTAACTAAGAAAAAAACAGAGACTTGAAAAACTAAATTCAGAAATTACAAAGGGACCATTACACCCACCAAACAGAAATAGAAACAATTAAAACAGACTACAAAAAAACCACATGCAAACAAATTGGATAACCTAAAATACATTCCTAGAAACACACAACCAAACAAATGGAATCATGAAGAAATAGAAATTCTTAGCAGAATAATAACTAGGTAGGAGAATGAATCCATAATCAAAAACCTCTCAACAAAGATAAATACAGGACTAGAGATGGCTCCATGGAGAATCCTACCAAACATTTTAAAACTGACCATTCTTAAGCACATCCAAAAAACTGAAGATGAGGGAATGTTTTACAATCTATGAGGCCTGTACTACCCTAACACCAAAGGCAAACAAAGATACTACAAGAAAACTTACAGACTGATAGCCTTGATAAATATTGATATAAAAATCTGCATCAAAATATTAACAAACTGAATTCAGCAGCATAGTAAAAGGATTGTACATCATGACCAAACAAGATTTATACCTAAAATGCAAGGGTGTTTCAATATATTAAAAATATTGAATGCAACACAATATACAAATGGAATGGAGGTTGAAACCACATGATTATCTCAATTGATGCAGAAAAAGCATTTGACAACATTCAACACCCCTTCATGATAAAAACACTAAACAGACAAGGAATGTAAGGAAACTATCTCATCATAATAAAGGTCATATATGAAAAGCCCACAGTTAACATCATACTCAATGGTAATAGATGAAATAATTTTCAAGAGCAGAAACAAGACAAGTAGCCCACTCTCAACACATTCAGTATGGTATTATTTAGTCCTATCCAGAATAATTAAGCTAGAAATAGAAAGGCATCCAAATGCCTTTCCAAGTGGAAAGGAAAACTAAAATTACCTAGTTGTAGGAAACATGATTGTATATGTAGAAAACCCTAAAGACAGACCAAACAAAAATTTTAGAATAAAAAAATTCCACAATTTTGTAGGGTACAACATCAATACACAAAAATCAATTACATTTCTATAAACTAACAATAAATAAGCAAAGAAGGAAATTAATAAAACAATTCAACTTACGGTAACATAAAATACTTAGTAATAAACCTAACCAAAGAGGAAGTCTTATGCACTGAAAACTACAAAAACATTATTAGAAGAAACTAAATAGAAAAATAAATGGAAAGGTATCCCATGTTCATGGACTCAAAGACTTTCAGTACTACTAAAGCATTCTAAACATTCAGCACAATCCCTACCAAAATCCCAAAGGTATTTTTGTTTAAGAAAAAAAAAAATTCAAACTAAAATTTATGTAGAATCTCATAATATTCCCAAAGAGCCAAAACAATTTGGAGAAAGAAAAACAAACTTAGAGGCCTCAAACTTCCTGATTTCAAACATATTACAAAGTACAGTTATCAAAACAGTGCTGTACTTGCTTAAATAAAGACATGCAGACCAATGGAGTAGAATAGAGAACTCAGAAATAAACTCTCTTAATATGTGGTCAAATGATCTTCAACAGGGATGCTAAAGACACTGGAAGACTGTGTTTTCAACAAATTTACTTAGGAAAACAAATATCCACATGTAAAAGAACTATGTTGGATCCTTACAATATACCCTGTACAAAAATTAATTTAAATGGATTAAAGACCTGTATATACACCTCAAACTGTAGTATTTCTAGAAGAAGTCATAAGGGAAAACTTCATAGCACTGGATTTGAAATATTTCTTGAATAGGACACCAAAAATACAGGCAAAAAGAACAAAAATAGACAACTAGAATTACATAAAACTTAAAAACCTCTGTGCATAAAAAAATCAACGGAGTGGAAAAGCCATTTATGGAAAGAGAAAAAATATCTGCAAATAATGTATCTGACAAAGGGTTTATATTTATAGTATAAAAAACTCCTAAAGGTCAACAACAAAAACACAAAACTCTCTAAAAAATAGGCAAAGGACTTAAATAGACATTTCCCCAAGAAGATATACAAACGACCAACAGCATATAAAAAGATGCTCAACATCACTAATCATCATACAAATGCAAATCAAAATTATAATACAGTATCACTTCATACATTAGGATGGCTACTATCAAAAAAAAAAGGAAAAAAATAGCAAGTGTGGACAAGGATCTAGAGAATTTGGAATCCTTATGCACTGTCAGTGGGATTGTAAAATGATTCAACCACTATGGAAAAAAATATGGTGTTCCCTCAAAAAAATAAAAATAGGATTACCATATGATGCAGCAATCCCACTTCTGAGTACATACTGGGATTTGGGTCTCAAAGCGATATTTTCACACTGATGTTCAGAGCAGAACTATCCAGAATAGGCAGGCAATGCAAATGCCCATCAATGAATAAGCGGATTAAAAAAAAATGTGATATATACATACAGTGGGATATTATTCAGCCTTATAAGAAAAGAAATCCTGTCACATGCTTCAAGCTGTATGCATCTTGAGGTCATTATGCTAAGTGAAATAAACCAATCACAAAAAGACAATGCATGATTCCTCTTATATGAGGTTGCTAAATTATATACTATATGAGGTAGTTAAATTCAAAGAAAGGAAAAGTAAAATGGTAGTTACCAAGGACTGGATAATGGAGGAAATAGGGGTTGTTGTTTAAAGGATAGAGAGTTTCAATTTTGCAGGATAAAAAGTTCTAGAGATCAGCTTCACAATATGCAAACAGATAGCACTACTAAGTTGTACACTTGAAAATGGTTAAGATATGCATTTTATGTTATGTGTTTTTTTAACCATGACACAAAAAGCAGTGAAAACAAAAATTATAGCAATTTATAAATTAATCAACAGTTTTCACAGTAAAAAAGAAAATCAGTCATATTCAGTGAGACTCTTAATATGATTTATCAGAATTGAGAATTTAAATGAAAACTTAATGAGTGAGGTATTCTTGACACATGCTTATGTACATGCTAATAAATATGAGAAAATATTCTGAGATACTGGAAGATTTTTTTCAGATAATTTTTTAGTTTGTAATTTCTATAAACTCCTCCACATAGTTTTATTTCCTATCACCATATATATTCATAGAATATTATTTTCAAAACACAGTTGCAAAATTATGATGCGAAATGTGTGTTTATGCTCACTATACTCTGTAAATTAGGCTGTCCTTTTATTAATATCCTCTTGCTAACACCGATATTAAGTGACAGTGATGGGATTATAGTCTATGAATCTTGATTCCTAGAATAACAGGAAATATTGTTATATTTCTCATATTAAAGAGAATCTGAACGTGCCTAAAAAAAAAAAAGTGGGCTGTCAACTGACTTTTATATAACTGAATCAACATACAGAACACTCACTTCTCATAGAGTAGTTTTCAGATATTTAAGAATTTTATAATGAATTTGGAACATAATTTAAAAAACATTTCACTAGATATGACTCCATTAGATATAATTCCATCTTGTTCAATCTATTTATGTTTACTAACACTCTGTAATTACATTCTACACCTTTGGAGTTGTTCTTTACAAAATCATTGAAGTTTTTTGTTTGTTTGCTTGTTTGTTTTCTTTTTTTATCACTCCAACCTTAAAATTTAAAGTCAATTCCATTTGGTCTGCAATTCAAATAATTTGTCCATGAATTTTGATGTATAACAGCATTTGGCTAAAAGCCTTTGATGCATATGTTAATCAGGATTTCTCTAAAATACTCAGTTATGTAAAAAAAAATTAATAAAATACTCATCGTTATTTCCTAAAATAGAAGACATTCAACACACAAAGCTAAAACTAAAAAAAAGGCAGCAGAGTATCAGAATTTGGGCATAATATATACTAGTCCTAAGGCTTATAGAAAATAGATTGAAGAAAGCATACCAAGAATTTAAGTATCCATGACCTCATGGATAATGTGGTCATTTGTTTCTTTTCTCACCACATATTCCCATACTTGGAATCCATTTTCTCTATTAACAACAAAAGAGAAAGTGATCCCTTATTTCAGCATAGACATATTAAAAATAATGACTATTGTTATATAACTATTTATTTTTGTGGAAGGAAACACCTGCACATTGTGCACAATTCATGCATGTAATAAAAATCTCCCTCTTTCAGAGAACTTAACCATCCGATTCCCCTCCCCAGAAGCAGCTGCATTATAAAGAATGTCTTTGCATAACAAACCACTTAAATGTTATTTTTATAAGGAATATATTCAATAGGCTTTAGTAATTTTTAGATCTCTTTTCTACACACGGTGAGTACTACATTTTTTTAGGAGACCTTCAAATTCTAGCAAGAGAAGGAAGTCACCCTTAAACCCGGCTTCTGAGTTACCACGCAAAAAAATAAATGTATTCATGGGATTCACAAAGTTTATGGCCCAGCTCTTTGCCAAAGTGCTCTACCTTCTCATCCTCCCCAACAGACCTATCCTAGATAGTTCTTTCTACCTATAGCCTCCTCTCATTAGAGAAAAATGTCAGAGACCAAAAACCCTGCAGGAGAACAAATTGCTACCTGGACTGCTGGCTGTTAGCCTCTCAGTTTTTGTTGTGTGTTATTGGTCAATAATTTCAGTTGGAAAGAAAAGTTACAAAAGTAGTACAAAAACTGTTTTGTTTCAATGGTTTGAGAGTAGACTGCAAACAGAGCTTCATGATGGTTGTTGCAGTAATTTTCAGACATGATGCTTACCAGTTAATAGTTAGGGCTTTATTTCTGTAGATCAGGAATTCTCCTATATACCAGATGCATAACCATCAAGATCAGGAAATTAGTACTAAGACAGTATTACCATCTAATCCTTGGATTCAAGTTCCATCAAATGCCCCAGTAATGAAATGAGCCAATTCAAGACCAAACGTTGCTTTTAGTTATGAGTTTCATTAATGTCATTTAGTTCAGGACCGTTCCTCAGAATTTTGCAGATTACAAGAGTAGCAAAATGTCCTTCAACTTGACTTTGTCTGATAGTTCCTGAGGATTACATTCTAGATTCATTTTATGCATTTTTGGCAGGAATATCACAGAAATAATGTAGTGCTCTTATTGTAACCCATTAAGTTGCACCTAGTTTCCATTTTTTCCATCGAGGGTGGTGTTAATTTTGATCAGTGGATTCAAGTGGACTCAGCCAGGTTTCAGCTTCATAAAAAGTTATGCTTCATCAGAGTAAATCAGTGTCTAGTAGGAGTTGTAAATGGGTTTCTTCAGCCTATCATTTCTAAAAGCAGTCAAGGACTATCAAGCCTTATTTTTTGTAAAATGTGTTTCCTTTGAATTGTGCCCAATCCTAAAGTAAAACAAATTGATTCATTCATTCAATAAAAAATTATTAAGTGCTTTATATATGTCAAGCACTGTCCTAAGAATTAATCTTTTAGCATGTGTTATGAAGAAATAAAGGGTGAACCTATGTCTAAGTGGAAAGAGTAGACATATATCTCACCTGTCTCTTGGCTCAAGGGGGTAGTATTGTTTCATTAAAGTAAGAGATAGCACTAATTTTCTTGGGGGCTTGGGATCAAGGAGGCAAGGAAAGTCATATAAGGCTTGGTCATCAAGACCAGAGAAGGCATGGCTGCTTGCATCTCCCATTAACTCAGAAAGCATAATATGAGCACTGGAGTACTTTGCTCGACATAGTCCATTGGAAGGAGTCTTTACCCCTACAGTTTTGGCTTTTTTAGGTGAAGTGCAAAATGTGGTAGATTCATAAGCTCCACTGTAGTTACCTCCAGGCCAAATTGTTTGAATTTAAGGTAATTTATACTGAAGAGTAATATTTGGGAAATCTGGGCACCTAGAAGTCCTTGGAGATTTGGGTGTCCTGGGATATTCCAACTCTTCTGGGTAAGGTAGGTTTGTAAGATTTAGCGAATAAAAACAAAGGAAGTCCAAATAAATTTGAATTTCAGATTGATGACAAGATTTTAGTTAAGCATACACTGTGCAGTATTAGAGGCATACCTACACTAAAATAGAATTTGCTGCTTTTTCTGAAATTCAAATTTAATTGAGTAGCCTGTGTTTTATCTGGCAACCATACTATAACCATACTATAGAGAAAGACACTGGGGCATTAGGTGTAGCCCCACTCCTGAGAAAGGGAACTCTTAATCCCTGTCACCTCATTTTCCAGGCAAAGCAGATGAAAACATCTTGGGTTCTTATGGACAGTTTTTCTTACTGCACTGCAGGAACTAATAACCTAATATGTTAACATATTTGCCCCTTTCAAAAATGTACATGATACATATGGTTTCATATGTTTCTATCTTCTTATATTTATTCTGAGTCTCTTTTCAAAAAATCAATTGTGTAAGAAAAATAGCCATATTTTCATATAACTCACTGTAATTTTTTTGGCTTGCTTCTGTTTTTACTTAAGTAATTCTGCCAACATTTAAGAATAAATGTCAATGAACAATTCCCTCCTCTCTTCTCAAGGTCATGGGTGTGTGTACTCCATACTTGTGGTATACAAGTGTATAATGGTAAATATAACTGACACATTTTTACCTACCAGACACATATTTTCTCCTCTTCCCCCAAAGCCCTTTTACTTCACCTTCTTGCCAACAGAATTCACAAATTTTGCCCTGCA
>NW_022631089.1:1795934-2092734 GCF_010015895.1 Lontra canadensis
TATATATATATATATAAATAATATTTTTTTTTTTTTTTTTTTTTTTTTCAAGAGACTGCCCTTATTCTCCTTGGAGGCAGTTTAGTAAATATGATGCCAAGATCTATGGGAGCTGTCCGATGATCCTTGAAGAAAAAATAGAACTAAAGTCAACACCTGAGGTTGACTGAGAAGAATATGAAAAATCCAGGGCCTTGATGACATCATTGTTCTGCTAAATGGATCAGACCTCAAGGGTTCTTGTTATGTAAGGTAAAGAATGTCCTTATTGTTTAAGTCCTTGTCTGTTGGATTGTTTGTTACTGGCTGCTGAAAGAGTGCCATCTGGTTCTCATCATCATCTGTCCATGATGCTATTTACCAATACATTCATCATCCTGTCATGTTTTTAGTTGTCAGTGCATATGGGTTGACACTGAATCATCCCTCATTTCAATTCTCCAAGTCCCACTGAAGGAAATTATTCCTATGTGTCTACACAGGAAACTATAGGTGTTATGTGTAAGATCATTTACTTAGGTTCTTCACATAGCCATCCATGTCTTCTTGGGTCTCTAATGCCCCCTTCTTCCCCTAGATCTACCTGAAAAACAAAATATATGTTTTCTTGCTATTAGGCTGTGCAAAATTTCTGGTATATTTTTAATCTCTCTTGGATCTGAATTATAGGACAGGAAACCGAAGACTTTTTCAAAGAAAACTGCTTCCATCTACCCACTACTACTTACGTGCCTCTCTCCTCCTAACTTTAATTTGGACATTATTTTCCCCAGTCTGAAAGAGCACTGAACACTCTCTATTTCTCCCTGTAGCTCTCCAAAAGCCTACTGTTTATATCCTAGGTTCTTCCTACTCTGCTCAAGGACTAGACATATAAAATTCAAAAGTAAGAAGAAACTGCTTTAGGCTAACATAGTCTTTCCTGGAACAGTGAGCATAGAACAGTTTATGTTCCACTGAAATGGATGAGGGACAAAAGAGATCAGAAGATGTCAGAAAGTTTTATTAATATTTCAAACTTATATACCCAGCACCCACACCTTTCTGTTTCTAGAGTTATTGTCAACAATCTCCTTTGCTGTCTTTATTCAGTCCTGAATGCATGTGTTGGGATAGGGAAGGACACTTCCTGTATATTTCTAAGAATATTTTAGAAATAGGGAGATATTCCTATCTATTGTCTGAGATAAGCAAAACTGGTTATACATTCAATAATACTCTATATTGCTTTAAGGCTTCTTCAGTTTAGCTATCTTTTTAGGCTAAATATATGCTATATTCTACTAAAAGGACTAATTCTAGAGGCATTTTATAAGGAACTTGTTACAGAGGGTCTTCTGAGACCTGTCCCCAATATCTGATAATGGATGACTAGAATTAAGAGAAATGTAATTCCTAAATTTTATTAGTTAGAGGCAAAGTTCATTGGGGAAAAGGTCATCTTTTGGGAGAAGTGGGAGTATGGGAATCTCTTAAATGGGCTTTTGATGATATAAATGAGAAATAAGATTCTTTTGATGAAAATAAGGATCTGAGACAATACCAAATCGCTCTGTATATTAATGTCTAGAATTGTTTTCCTTTGGGCAGGATTTCCTTCTTCAAGGAAGATTATTACAATGTTGAAGTCTGTTTTATAGAATCACACAAAGGACAGAGGTTCTCCACTCCCACCTCCCCACCCCTCACCTTACAGTGAAGGAGAGTTGAGAGGCTGGGCTCTAAATAGGGAGGAAGTGATTAAGGAGCCTCAATCAGGAAAAAAGACACTTAACTCCTATAACTAAATAGCAGTCAAGAGTCTAAGGAAAAGTCAATAGAAAATCTTGTGTAGCTGATGGATTCTAAGAAACATAATCAGTTTTATGGGGTTTTTTTGTTCTTAAAAATTCCTGCATTGCATTCTGCTTCATGCTCTTTAACTTCTCAATAAAGTACAGCTAGACTTTACGACTGGTCTTATCTGTGTCAGGGGTTGGGATTGAGAGGTGTACAGATAAGGAATGTGTCTATATTCTGAGGACGATGGCCAGAACAGTTATGAATAATAAGCAGTGACTTGCAAGGAACAGAGCAGCTTTCTATCATTGCTGCTAGCTAAACTTATAAGTGAAAAATACTCAGTATTTATAAAGCATGTAAGAATTCCTTGGGGAAGATCACACAAAAGACCATGTGTATAGCTATCACATATAAATAAGGACTTCTATCTCACTTAGTGTTGTAGCCGATACTGTAGATGGCTTAGTGCCAACCATTTCCTTTCTACTTTTTCAAAAGAACTCTGATTTGATTAGGGAACCCACTGACTTCCTGTATCTACAGGTTCCTCACAAGAAGCATAGTGATCTTAATCCCCCGTAGTACACCTCTAAAATATGTAGCAACTGATATTACAAAGGCATCCACCAATCAAAGTGGAGGGCTGCTTCAACACAGGAAAGAAATTCTGGAAGCCTCTTGCCACAAAGGGTTGAGGGCTGGGGGTCTGAAGAACTGTCTATTAGAAGCTGCTGATAATAGGGTTGTAGAAGTGCTGGATGGGCTTTAATCAGCAAGTTATCTGTAAGTGTTTCGATATTTTTAAGTGGAAAGTCCACACATTGGTGCAAACCAGATAAATCTAAGCCTTGCTAAATTCTTCTTGCCATGGAGGAGCTGCAGTTGTTAGAACCATAGCTTGTGACATGTGAAGGAAAATTTTTTGAATGACTTAGAAAAATTTAGTATGAGAAGAAAAGTGCATAATACCAACCTAACAAAAGTTCCCTATTTCCATGCCCCTATCCCCTGCAACCGCCACTCTATTCTCTGGTTCTACGAATTTGACTATTTTAGGTATCACATACAAGTGGAATCATGAATGGTCCTTCTGTGACTGACTTATTTCACTGATATAAAGTTATAACTGTATAAGATAAGTTCTGGAGATCTGTTGTACAACACAGCACCTATAGTTAACAGTCTGGTATTGTTACTTAACTATTTAAGAAGTAAATTCCATGCTAAGTGTTCTTACTACCACCATCACCAGAAAAAGAAAGAAGAAAGAAGGAAGAAGAAAGAAGAAAGAGGAAAGAAGAAAAAAGAAGAAAGAAGAAATAGGAGAAAAGGAAGTAAAAGAAGAAACAAGAACATACAAGAAATCTTTTGGAGGTGATGAATGTTTTTACCTTGATTGTGGTGATGGTGTCAGAGGTGTATGCATATGTCCAAACTCATCAAACTGTACACATTAAATATGTGTAAGGTTTTTATATATTAAGTATACTCCAAGAGGACTAGGAGAAAAAGAAACATAATAAAAGATACTTCCCAACACACACACACACACACACACACACACACAGAATAAATACATACATATAAATATGGTAGGCACTTTTGTTTTGTTTTGTTTTTTTAATAGTGCCACAAACTGTGACAGCTATTTTGTGACTGTTAGGAGAAACAGACAATAACAAAATTGATACCATGAGGATAATATATATATAAAGGAGGAAGTAATTCATATCCTTAATGATGTAAATTAGGATGTGGAATTAAATAAATCTGTAGGTACTTGCCTTATCTTATGAATGAATGCTATGTAATATCATGTGTTTATATTTTTTGATCAAGCCATTTTAAAAAATATATATGTATATATAAATGTATGTATATATACTTCTTGCTATCTCAAATTTCCTCATTAATATAGTTGAATATCTTGAGAAAAGATAAAAGAATGTTGGAGAACTTGGAAATGTAGTGCTAGTGTATGGATGAGTCAAGTGAGACTTAGAGAATTTGTGAAGTTGGTTTGTTATAGCTAGAAGAATATACCTCAGCTGCCTCAACAGTCTACAAAATCATAAATATAGTAGCAATTTTATCAATGACAGTCAAGCATCACTATATTATAAATAAAATAAGTACTTGACCTCTAACCTGTAATGTATGAGTTGTGTGATGACTATATTTCATTTTTAGTCTGTCATTTCATAACATAAGTTTTATACCTAATATTTTACAGCACAATCATTCAGACATTTTTACATATAAATAGAATAATCAATTACAGATACTGTATGCAGGGACTGTCAATTACTAACAAAAACATGTAGACATGTTTCTGTAAAATAATGAATAAAATCATTTAAATAATACTTTAATAGAATAAATCACATAAAATATTTTGATCAAATATTCTCAATTGCCTGGTATTTACTTGATCAGAGGAAAATATTTTTTTCTTATTGATTATAGAATGTCACATATACTCTTTTTTAAAAAAATGCTTTCTTAATCTATTGTTTAAATTTTAATTTTTAAAACATCATTAAATTTTAAGAATATTTAATTTTTAAAAGGATAGACATAATAACTTATTATCCAGCTCCCTATTAACCAAAACAACACAGACCAAAAACCAGTATGATAAAACAAGGAGAATAAAATAAATAAATATATGCTACATAATGCAATTATATGTGTAAGAATTCAGAATGAGTATTCATTGACAATACAAATTACAAAACCTTTAATTTAGGCACTGTTTAAGAACAACATACATAATTATTATCTAATAAATTCAATTATAGATGTTTATGCATAAATGATACTAAACACCTTACAAATACATAATTACATGTGTAAAATGCTACAGATCAATGACTGTAGCTTGTTCTTCTCCTGTAATCTTCTTCCAACTTTATTAAATTACAATGAATGTTCCTGACCTTAGAACAAAGAAAAATTTGAAGTGACAAATGTTTAGTAGTTACATGCATCCTTCTGCCCCTTCTAAGTGTACCTCCTCTCCTAGAAAAGCATTCAAACATGGGCATGATGTTAGTGGTGGGTCAGCTAAGCTTCTGGTTTTTATTATTTCTATTATGAAATACCAGGTTTTTATTTTTTTTCTTCTGATTAAAACTGCTTTGAGTTTTTGCCTTTTACCTGCTGCCTAGAATTTCCTAGTAGCTGTTTGATCTCTGTCCTTGAGAACACATATAAAATAGGATACTGCTTTGCAGAGTGATACTGAAATTTGCAGAAATCATCCTTTACCAAAACACTTGTAGAATCTTTGGACCACACTTTACCCAGGGCTGGTTCCTCTCTTCTGAGTATTACTTTTGATTCAGTTGTGTTCCTAATTTACATTTGCAAACATCACAGGGATTACATGTGATCTGTTCACATTGATGTTCAATCTGTCATTAAGCCACACTTCATATTTTGTCCAGTTCAGACACTTGCTTCAAAAATTATAGTAAATGTCCGTTTCACTGTAGTCTGGGTCAAAAACTTGGTATTATTACCTCCTTTATTTCTCTCATATCACAAGTCTAAAACATAGGCAAATTTTACTGACTCTTTTCTTCAAAGTATATCCAGATTCTAAAACTCTAAAACCTAAAATCACGACCTAACCACCACCATCCCGACAAATGTCACAGGGAAGCCAGAGTATTGGATTCTTTCCCTAATCTTTGTTTTCAGATCTGTCCCTTTACAGTCTATGTGCAGCACAACATCTATAATAATATTAAAACTTAGATCACCTCGGTCTTTAGAACAAAATTCTGTTAGTGTCCCCTCTCACACAGACCAAAACAAATGACCTTACACTGGCCTACAAGGGCTTCACCAGGCATTACCTGTGACTTATCTCCCATTTCTCTCTCATTCATTTTGCTCAGACACAACCTTTCTTGTTCTGAACCACCAAGAACATTCAACACCTGTCCTTTCTCCCCAGATGGCCACCAGGTTTTTTCCCTCTGCTCAAATGTCACGTTTCCAGTAAGGACTTCTCTAACTATCCAATATAAAAGAGGAATATGTGCCTATCAGTAGAACTGTAACAGCATTTCAACCCAACTTACAGGTTAACTTGCTTCAAATTTATGCATTCCTTGCTTGCTGAACTAAGCCTCTTGGTTTGCAGCAGAACTAACTTACTTTCCTTGAGAGTAGCAGACCACCAGCCTTAAGGAGTAAAGAACTGCACTTTCCTAAAGGATAAAGCTGAACTACATTTGAAAACGGTTGTCAAGGATGCCAGCAATTCTGTTCAGAGTCATGTCGACATAAGACTAACTGCCTGGGCACCTGCTTCTCTAGCACATATCCTTCTCTAGCCTTCCCCCTTTAAAACTTTCCACCTTCAACTGGCTGGTGAAGATGGTCTTTGAGACATTGGCCCACCATCTTCCCAGGTTGCCAACTTCCTGAATAGAACAACCTTTCCTTTCCTGTCATTACTTGTCTTTGAGTATTGATTTTCCAGCCAGGAGCAGCTGAGCTTGAGCTTGGAAACTGTTCTCTGTTCAGTAACAGAACTGCCTATTTACCTTAGCCTGATTTATTTTCTCCACAGCACTTACCATCTGACAGAGTCCGTATTTATTTTGTTTCCTTGTTTATGATTTGCCTTCCTTTATTAATACCCAATCTCCAGACTTCTGGTCTCTAGTCTGGGATATAAGAAGCTTGGAACTGGTACTCTATCATCATAATAAAAAGCTAAACAAAGCAAAAAATAAATTTTTTCTTAGATCCGTAAAAGAAGTGAGGTTACAGGGAAAACAAGTATCCCCCAAATTGGAGAGATCAACAGGCCAATTACAAAAATCACAATTTACCAGCTCAGAAGCTCATGAACAAGCACTTCCTCAGAAAGGGAAAATTAAATTCTGATAAATAACTGGAAGATCAGTATAAACAAGTGTGAGAGTCAGAAATTCCAGAAGTACCCAGTCCTAAGGGAGCCCTACCTTCTTGTGTTTTTTATCTTCAAAAGCACAACCTGATTCTTCCAGTGAATATGAGAGCAGCAAAAATGACAACAACTAAACTAAACAACAACAACAAAAAAAACCCTCTTACTTTTAGCCGAGGTATGAAAAAAAAACCCTTTTTGAAATATACCAGAGCATGAGGCACCCAGGTGGCTCAGTCACTGACCCTTCAATTCTTGGTTTCCACTGGTCATGACCTCATAAGTCCTAGGATCCAACCCTGGATTGCTTTCCACTTACCAGCCAGTTGCTTGAAGATTCTTTCCCTCTGCCCACCCCCTTGAGCACAGGGGTGTGGGCACTTGCTCTCTCTCAAATAAAGAAAGGAAAGGAAAAGGGAAAGGAAAAAAAAAAATATGCCAGAGCATTCTATTCTTCTTAACAAGAACTGCCCTGGAAGAAGCTATTTAACCAAAGTCTAAACTTCTGGGCTTTTATCAGAGCTTAAGTGACCTGGGAGAATAGAAATATACAACTCCAGGCCCTTCTGGCATTCTGCAGGGAGGAAGGCAAGTACTAATCTCCAACTCACTGCTGGCATCCTGTCCCTGCATAAGGGCTTTATTTATTTATTTATTTTAAGATTTTATTTATTTATTTGAGAGAGAAAGAGAAACAGAATGAAAGAGCATGGTGGGGGGTGGGTGGTCAGAGGGAGAAGCAGACTCCCCATGGAGCTGGGAGCCCAATGTGGGACTTGATCCTAGGACTCTGGGATCATGATCTGAGCCAAAGGCAGTCACTTAACCAGCTGAGCCACCCAGGCGCCCTGCAAGGTTTTAAACACAGAAAAACAACTGGCGAAGTTAAAAGTCCAGAGATTTGGTCTCACTAGAAAACTAAAACAAAATCATAGGACAACAGAACGCTCTTGCCTCCACTCCTCACCTACTGGTAAGGCCCATAGGTCCTGACAGAGCAGCTGGCAGAGGATGAGCTGAAATGTGCTGAGTTAGAGGCAGCTCAGAGAATTATGTAATCATGCCAGAAACCCTGCAGTCTCAGCTATACTACCCAGGAAAAACCAATCTCACGGGATGTTGAGAGGTCTACCGGCCGGCAAGGAAGTGTGAGTGAGAAACCCCAGTGTGTACCTGCTGCTGGAATATCCTAATCCCCAATTCAGCAGTGAAGTATTTGGTTCATAGCATCTATCAAGCAAACTCTAATCCTTGTAGATGCCTTTCCCAGTCTTCGTAAGAGGCACAATATGGCATTACATAGCCCTAGAAGCTGTCAGAAGGGTGGAACTGAGCTCTGGCCCAAAGGCTGTGGTGGGGAGCTATTTCCTGAGGCCAGAATAGAGGGAGTGAACAGGCACATGCACAAGTTTATGACCTTCTTGGAGAACTAAGGGACCAGTGAAAGGACACAGGCTTCTGAGTCAGAAAGCTGAGGCCGCATTCCTGCATCTTCAAGGTCCAAAGCCTCAACAACCCAAACACAATGTTCAGTTGCACATCCTCAAGCCAGTTGTTCATGCCACCACTCCAAGCTGTCTAGAATTCAACTCAGGAGACCATCACTGCCTCTTCCTCAAATCTTGCCCCTTGAAGAACAACCTCATGACATTGCTCTCTCTTTTTGACCTAACCTAACTGCCAGCACCATGCTATGGGGTAGCTGGCCTCTACCCCCTAACCCCTACATCAGGAAATGTTCTGTCTTGAACACCATAAATGATGCTCACAGGCTGGGGCTGGGATTTAGTCCTATTGAGAGGAGTAGGGGTGGTTTGGGGTCCCAGGAAGGCAAACAAGGTGAAGCTGGAATCTGAGGGTACAGTATGTGGTTTTTGGGGGGCGAGGAGTTATCCCTTTCACCCAGTATATCGTGTCTGACTCAAGAAAAAAAATACAAGACATGCTAAAAGGCAAAACAACATAGCTTGAAGAGACAGAGAAAGCATCAGAAGCAAATTCAGATATGACAGGGATGATAGAATTGTGAAGCCAGGAATTTATAGCAACTATGATTATATAAATATGCTAATAGCTGTAATGCATAAAGTAGAGGCCTTGTAAGAACAGATGCGCAATGTAAGCAGAAAGATAGAAACTCCAAGAAAGTAGCTAAAGAAAATGCTAGAGATCAAAAACGTTGTAACAGAAATGAAGAAGGCTTTTGATAGGCTTCCTAGTAAAGTGTCTGAGGGGAGAATTGCTGAACTTGAGTATATCACAATAGAAGTTTCCAAAACTGAAAAACAAATTAAAAAAAAAAAAAAGAAGAAGAGAGACTAAAAAATAAATAAGCAGGATAGCCAAGAACCATGGGACAACTCCAAACTGTGTCATACATGTATGGGAATACCAGAAGGAGAAAAAAGAAACAAGAAATGTCTGAAATAATAATGACTGAGAATTTTTGAGTATTGTCAGAAAACGGCCCACAGATCAGGAAGGTCAGAAAACACCAAGCAAGATAAGTGCTCCAGAAAACTACATCTAGGCATACCATTTCAAAAGACCAAAAATCAAAGATAAAGAAAAATAATCTTGAAAGAAGCCAGTGGAAGAAAAACACCTTACCTACAGAGGAGCAAAGATAAGCATTACATATGATTTTTCTACACAATTCATGTGAGCAAAAGTAGAGTAAAACATTTAAAGGGCTGAAAAAACAATAAAACAACAACATATACTGGTCTACACTGAAAAAAATTCTTTTGAAAGTAAAGGAAAAGTTAAGACTTTTTTTTAAAAGATTTTATCCATTTATTTGCTAGAGATCACAATTAGGTGGAGAGGCAGGCAGGGGGGGGGGGGCGGGGAGCTGGGAGCAGACTCCCTGCTGAGCAGAGAGCCCAATGTGGAGTGCGATCCCAAAACCCTGGGATCGTGACCTGAGCTGAAGGCAGAGGCTCTAAAGCACTGAGCCACCCAGGCACCCCAAGACTTTTTAACTAACAAAAATTGATGGGATTTATTGTCTACACACAGTAAAAAAGTTAAAAAATAAAAAAACAGTTCTTTGGAGAAAAGGGAAAGAAAATATAGGTAGGAACTCAGGTATTCAAAACTGAAGGAAGAACATTGGAGAAGGGATAAGTGAAAATAAAAACATTTCTTTTTTATTCCTGATCTAACATCGATTTTGGTTTTGTTTTTGTTTTTAACTTTGGTTTATTTAAAAAACAAAAAGCCAAAAAAAAAAAAAAAACCAACAACAACAATAACAAACCAATTTTATATAAAAAGTCAAACTGAAACCACAGATTGTGGAAAGAGGAGAGACATGGGGGAACAGGGGAAAAGGATGAGCCAGAGCCCATACCACATTCTGAACATGAGGAGGCGCTGGTTTCTTCCGACAAGTCTGGGGTGGCTGGAACACAGTGCTCTCTGGCAGACAAGCCCAACACCAAGAGTTTGCTAGCACAGACTGCATTCCTGCAATGGCTAAGGGAGACCCTTCTCCGAAGACCCTGCTCATGTACCCAGCAGGATTTGTGCTAGGTACAGAGGAAGGGCTCTCAGCCTCCACCAGATTCCATGGCTCTTTTCTTCAGTTTATTGGCATCAAACCTTATGACATACTTGTTTGTTCAAAATGATAGCAGCAACAATGTATTTGCTTAGTTACTATTATATATATATATGTATATGTATATATAGTATAGTATATATACATATATACTTATGTATTAAGTGAAATAAATCCTTGCAATGATACAAGGAATGGGAGAGAGGAATTAGGATTATTTTGTATTATAAGGTACTCACATTACCTGTAATTGGTATAGTATTATTTGAAAGTGGACTTGTGTATTAGGCAGAGTTTTCCAGAGAAGTAGAACCAAAAGTGTATAGAAGATAGATAATATAGGTAGATGATAGATGGTAGATAGATAGATAGATGATAGATAGATGATAGATAGATAAGGAGATTTGTTATAGGATTGAGTTCACACAGCTATGAAAGCTGAGAAGTTCCACAGTCTTCTGTCTGAAATCTGGAGAACCTGCGAAGTCAGAGGTTTAATTTACTCCAAATTTGAAAATATGAGAACCAAGGGATCCATAATGATATAACTCCCAGTCCAAGGCTGAAGGACTCAGAAAAGGGAGGCTGCTGATATAAGTTCCAACTGTGGAGGTCCAAGAGCCAGGAGCTCCAAAGTCAGAGAGCAGGAGAAGGTAAATATCAGAGCTCAAGAAGAGAGAGCAAGAATTCACCCTTCCTTTACTTGTTTTGTTTTATTCAGACCCCTCAACCAATGGTTAATACCCATGCACATTGGGAAAGGTGGATCTTCTATATTCAGTCTAATGATTAAAGTGCTAGTCTCTTCCAGAAACACTCTCACAGGCATACCCTGAAATGTTATACCAGTTTAATGGGTATCCATTAGCTCATGAGGTTAACACAAGATTATTCATCAAAACTTGGATTATTTAATAATGTATACTGCAATGTATATTGAATACATTGTAAATATACATCACAACCACAAAATAAGTAAAACAAAAAAAGATGTATGGAAAGCATTTGATGAAATACAGCATCCATTTATGACAAAAACTCTCAACAACTAGGAATAAAGGAGAATTTCTCAACTTGATAAAGAACATATACAAAGACCTAACACTCACATCGCTCAGAAACCAGAAGCTTTCCCACTGAGATCAAGTATAAACCAAGCATGTCCCCTTTCAACACTTCTTTTCACCATTTTACTGGAATTCCTAGCTAAAGCAATGACAGAGATTGGAGGAAGGAAGGGATAAGTAGATGCGTAAATTACTTTCAGGACAGTAAAACTACTCTGTACACTACAATGGTGGATATGTATCATGATAAACCAATGGAATTTGTTCAAATCAACAGAATGTACAACAACAAAATTGAACCTTTATGTAAACATGAATTTTGGATGATAGGATGTACATGGAAAGTTCATCAATGGTGACAATATCCCACTTTGGTAGAAATAATGATAATGGAGAAACGTGTGTGTGTGTGTGTGTGTGTGTGTGTGTGTATGTGATATTTCTGTGCCTTCCACTCTATTTTGATGATACCTCAAGTCTGCTCTAAAATATAAAGTCTATTTAAGAAACAAAATTTAAAAACAGACAAAAAATTTCAATGTCCATGAGGACAATTATCTGTATATTAGTGTTGTCCTCCTGGAGCTTATATAGAGCCATAACACATAGTAGGCACTCAGCAGCTATTTGTTGAATTAACTACTCAGTGGGTAACAAGTATTTTCCCCTGGTTGCCACTTAGAATTTGACAAGCCTAAAAATTAATGGAAATTCTAAAATGAACTATTGAGTCTCTCTCAGTAGCATCTTCATTGAATACCCCAAAGCATTTAATTATCACATCCTTTTCTTGGTATGTTTATAATGGTGTGATTACAAAAAGTTTAGGGTTTTTTGTTGCTGTTTTTGTTAGTGTGTGAATGAATAAGGTTATATAAATTATAAGAATAAAATATCTAACTATTGTTTTACCAAAGGAAATAAATGCAAATATAATGCAGTAATTCTGTGATTTACAAATATATTGTCACTGTAATATGAAGATAAATGCACATGTTGCATAATGATTTGCTACAAAACATTTTAAGAACAGCATCAAACAAAAAAGAAGCTGATCTCTGTAATGTCAGGCTGCATCACATTATGCAGTATCAACAACACTAGAACATTCAAAATAGCATATTATGTGGCTTGTCTTATTTATAAAATATTCAAAGACATTTGGTTTCTTTAGAATGCAAGTAATCACTCCAAGTTCCTAATGAGTGAGATTGGAGCTGTCTCAGGCTCCTAATACTAAGTAGATACATTTACCAGTTTTCCTGAGACTGTCCCAAGGCTCAGCAATGTGTCCCAGCCTCTGACCCCAAATAAAGTACTTCATTAGATTATGGGTGGAAATAGTGCAATTTAAGGAGTAGCAATCTGATCTATTCTCAGAACTATAGGAAAGAATGTGTATGATATGTGTCACTGAAGGGGAAAATACCTTTCAGAAAGTATCAATTAGCAAAAGATTAAGTATTTACTCTTATTAAAAGTATATATACTGATTTTTTAAATTAAAATAGTAACTCACATTTAATATAGCAAGAACAAAAAGATATGGAGAAAGTAAAATTTACTCCCACCTAAGTATAACTATTTATGGTATTTGGAGAGAAAGACAAATACCATAGGATTTCACTCCTATGTGGAATTTAAGAAACAAAGCAGATGAACATAGAGAAAGGAAGGAAAAAGAAAATAAGAGGAAAACAGAGAGGGAGGCAAACCATAAGAGTCTCTTAACTATAGGAAACAAATTGAGGGTTCCTGGAGGGGAGGAAGGAGGGTTGGTGTTAGGGTTAGGCATAAGGAAGGGTTAGGATAAGGAAGACACATGATGTAATGAGCACTGGATGTTATATGCAACTGATGAATCATGGACCTTTAACTCTGAAACTAATAATACAGCAGTATTTGTTAATTAAATTGAATTTAAATAAAAATTAAAAAAACCTATTTGATAGATTGGGTAATTATCCTTCCAATTATGGGTACAGAGGGGAGAAGAATTAGAATGTACACATAGTTTTGTAAGTGTTTTGTTTTGGTAATAGGTAATAGGTAACATAATATATTTAACAATATATTATAGATCTTTTTCCATACCATCAAGTTTTGTTTCTTATTTAAGCATTGTGCAGTCCTCTGCTAATTTCTCATGATTATCCTATGTTTTGAGTAAATAATCTAAAAGAGTATGGGGCTGTGGAAAGGGAAGACGAGATGTTTAGACTTAACTCCATCTTACCTATTTATCTACATTTTCATTTTAGAGTCTTTCCCATGAAATTTAAATATTTCGTTACTGAGCCTGGAGATTCTTCATTTCCCCTCCCCATCCTCAACAGCATTCATTAGAATTCTTACACTTCAAATCTGTTGAGAGTATAATCAATTCAAATTAAGATCATTGTGACTTTTTTGAGAAAACACTTGTAATTATTACCACCAGTCTACATCTCTCACAGACTAGAGCAACGGCTAAAATGAGGGTTCATATTTTTTCCCTCCTTGCTCTCTTCTGTCCTCTCTGCACCTTCCTACCCATCCTGTTCTTTTCTTCTGTCCTTGAGCATGGTGATAGAAAACATAGAATCATCAGTCTCAGTAATGAAATATTTAGATTGGGTGGGAAAAGAAATTTTAAAATAAAAATGTTAAACACATAGGTAAGATGGAGTTAAGTGTAAGCATTCTTGATTTCATTAAAATGGCAATAGGTCTTGTTAGAAAAATTAAAAATAAAGTTGAAACAAAACAAGATAAAATATAAAATGAAATGAAATGAAATAAAATAAAAAAGACAAAACTACATTTTCTAACCTCCCTTGACCCTGGAATATTTTCTCAGGTATCAGTGGAAGTCCATTAAAACATTTGGATATGTTTTATGTTCTGATATAGTTACCACCCTTTTCTCCCTGTTGTTTCCTTATAAGTCTACTGCTTATAGCCTATAATATAAGGCTGAAGGTCAACCTGAGACAGTGACAATGAGGACTACAGCAATCAGTATGGAGGTGGAAGAGGGAGATCAAAGAAGTCTGGGAAAATGGTAACCTCATGAAGCTAATGAAATATCCCAGGACTTCCTAATTCTGACATTCTTTCTATATTAAAGAAAAAAAAAATAAAAAGCAAAATCTGTTATTTCTTTAAGCCATTATCTGTATCTACTTTGTGCAGCTGACAGCAATCCTTAACCGATGTTTTCTGTCCTTCCAAACTCACTGTTTTCTAGAATCTTATTCCATAGATAAAAAGAAATTAAAAAAAAAAACCTCCCATATATTATCATAATTTTCTCCAAATAATCCTTTATTGTTGTCTTACTGAAATTCAGATGGAAATAAGTCTCATCTTTTCTGCAACTTTCTTAAAGAACTATATTTTATTTTCCTTCACCCCTCATATTTTAACATCTGAGATGATCTGAGATGGGAGGAGTCCTGTCCTCCTACCTCATGGCTCCTTCTTGACATTGAAGCATGTAACCATATGTAAAAACATCTGTCCTTTAAGATCATGCAATTTGTTCCCACAACATGCATTCTGGTTTCTGCTTTCTTTCATTTTTAATTTTTTTTAACTAAGTTGTTTTTGTTTGTTTGTTTTAGATTTTATTTATTTATTTGACAGAGAAAGATCACAAGTAGACAGAGAGGCAGGCAGAGAGAGAGAGGAGGAAGCAGGCTCCCTGCTGAGCAAAGAGCCCAATGCGGGGCTCGATCCCAGGACTCTGGGATCATGACCTGAGCTGAAGGCAGAGGCTTTAAAACTGATCCACCCAGGCACCCCATGGTTTCTGCTTTCTTATGATTCCTTCTGTCCACCCTTGATTAGCCTCCAATATTTAAGTAATTCGAATGACTGCAATATTCACAGAGATGACTAGTATCAAAATTCTTAAAACCCCATTACATACAAATTTTCATGCACAGTTTATTTCAACCACTTACTCCCATCTACACAAGCTGTTCATCAACATCCTCTATAAGCCTTCATCTTTGAACTTTTGAATTGAAGTTTTCTTACTTTGGTCAAAATCCTTCTTCTGTTTCACACTAAACCCTCCATACTTTTGACCCTTCTAAACTCTCTACTTAAACCTTCTCTTCTACCTCATCCTGTACTCATCCTTATGATCCAATATTAAAACTATTCTCTTACTCATATTGTTACTTTTATTCCTCTCTTTCTCTTTTTTGCTATCTCCTAAAACAACAACAACAAGCTTGGATCAATAAAACAGTTTGAGCCCTCCTCTCTCTAGAACACTTGGTCGTCCAACAAGTAAAGTACTTAACTGTATTGGCTTTGCTGCTACCAAACCATAATCTAAAAACTCAGTTGGGCCTGAAAAGCTGTCTTCAATTCTTATGCATAACTGATATCACATGGCTCTTTCATATCTTGAAAGGCAATGGAAGCCATTAATTCTGCCAGATTAGAGAATAAACAGTGTGCCACAGGAAGCATGTTTATTTACATTTATATGAATATAATAGTTTTTCAGATAAAATTATTAAATCTATGAAGGAGAGAAAACTTTGCTGGTATACAAATATGTAACTAATTTAGAAAACTGCATGTCACCTGTTGTACCTGCAATGTATGGGTTTCATTCAGCAGATGAAACTAAAAAATGTGTGGGAGGTGTGTTTATCATTCAAGAGAGTTTATAGTTTTATTCTATTAGAAATCACAGGTAAAAAAATTACAAACAGAAGATTAAAAAATATGCACTAGGGAGTCAAGATGGCAGAGAAGTAGCAGCTGAGACTACTTCAGGTAGCAGGAGAACAGCTAGATAGCTTATCTAACGATTGCAAACACCTACAAATCCAACGGGAGATCGAAGAGAAGAAGAACAGCAATTCTAGAAACAGAAAATCAACCACTTTCTGAAAGGTAGGACTGGCGGAGAAGTGAATCCACAGGGGGAGGGGCCGGCTCCCGGCAAGCGGCGGAACAACGGAGCACAAAATCAGGACTTTTAAAAGTCTGTTCCACTGAAGGACATCACTCCAGAGGCTTAACCGGGGTGAAGGCCATGCGGGGTCAGCTTGGCCTCAGGTCCTGCAGAGTCACAGAAGGAGCAGGGGTGTCTGAGTGTCGCAGAGCTTACAGGTATTAGAACGGGGAAGCCGGCAATAGAGACAGAGCTGAGGAGTGAGCTCTCAGCTAGAGCTTACCTTGAACCGGTCACAGGCTCGGTGAGCTCGGAGCGCAGCCAGAGGCCAGGCAGACGGGAGTAATTGGGCGCTGTTTTCTGAGGGCGCACTGAGGAGTGGGGCCCCGGGCTCTCGGCTCCTCCGGGCCAGAGACTAGGAGGCCGCCATCTTCATTCCCGTCCTCTGGAGCTCTATGGAAAGTGCTCAGGGAACAAAAGCTCCCGAAAGCAAACCCAAGCAGATTGCTCAGCCCAGCCCCTGGTAAGGGCGGTGCAATTCCGCCTGGGTAAAAGACACTTGAAAATCACAACAACAGGCCCCTCCCCGAGAATATCAACAAGAAATCCAGCCAGGACCAAGTTCACCTACCAAGGAGTGCAGTTTCAATACCAAGGAGAGCAGCAGAATTCCAGAGGAGGAGAAAGCAAAGCACAAAACTCATGGCTTTCTCCCCATGATGCTTTACTCTTGCAGTTAATTTAATTTTATTTTTCAATTTTTTTTCTCTTCTTCCGCCAAATTTTTTTTAACATTTACCCTTTTCTTTTTTAAAGTTTTTTTAACTAGTTTATCTAATATATATATATTTTTTTTTCTTTTTTATATTTTTTCTTTATTCGTTTTCTTTTTTTAATTTTTTTTTTTTTTTTGGTCTTTCTGAACCTCTTTTTATCCCCTTTCTCCCCCCCTCACAATTTGGGATCTAACTTCTGATTTGGTTAAAACATATTTTCCTGGGGTTGTTGCCACCCTTTTAGTATTTTACTTGCTCCTTCATATACTCTTATCTGGACAAAATGACAAGGCAGAAAAATTCACCACAAAAAAAACAACAAGAGGCAGTACCAAAGGCTAGGGACCTAATCAATACAGACATTGGTAATATGTCAGATCTAGAGTTCAGAATGACAATTCTCAAGGTTCTAGCCTGGCTCGAAAAAGGCATGGAAGATATTAGAGAAACCCTCTCGGGAGATATAAAAGCCCTTTCTGGAGAAATAAAAGAACTAAAATCTAACCAAGTTGAAATCAAAAAAAGCTATTAATGAGGTGTAATAAAAAATGGAGGCTCTCACTGCTAGGATAAATGAGGCAGAAGAAAGAATTAGTGATATAAAAGACCAAATGACAGAAAATAAAGAAGCTGAGCAAAAGAGGGACAAACAGCTACTGGACCACGAGGGGAGAATTCGAGAGATAAGTGACACCATAAAACGAAACAACATTAGAATAATTGGGATTCCAGAAGAATAAGAATGAGAGAGGGGAGCAGAAGGTATATTGGAGAGAATTATTGGAGAGAATTTCCCCAATATGGCAAAGGGAACAAGCATCAAAATCCAGGAGGTTCAGAAAACCCCCCTCAAAATCAATAAGAATACGTCCACACCCCGTCACCTAATAGTAAAATTTACAAGTCTTAGTGACAAAGAGAAAATCCTGAAAGCAGCCCGGGAAAAGAAGTCTGTAACATACAATGGTAAAAATATTAGATTGGCAGCAGACTTATCCACAGAGACCTGGCAGGCCAGAAAGAGCTAGCATGATATATTCAGAGCACTAAATGAGAAAAACATGCAGCCAAGAATACTATATCCAGCTAGGCTATCATTGAAAATAGAAGGAGAGATTAAAAGCTTCCAGGACAAACAACAACTGAAAGAATTTGCAAACACCAAACCAGCACTACAGGAAATATTGAAAGAGGTCCTCTAAGCAAAGAGAGAACCTAAAAGTAGTAGATCAGAAAGGAACACAGACAATATACAGTAACAGTCACCTTACAGGCAATACAATGGCACTAAATTCATATCTCTCAATAGTTACCCTGAATGTTAATGGGCTAAATGCCCTAATCAAAAGACACAGGGTATCAGAATGGATAAAAAACAAAACCCATCTATATGTTGCCTACAAGAAACTCATTTTAAACCTGAAGACACCTCCAGATTTAAAGTGAGGGGGTGGAAAAGAATTTACCATGCTAATGGACATCAGAAGAAAGCAGGAGTGGCAACCCTTATATCAGATCAATTATATTTTAAGCCAAAGACTATAATAAGAGATGAGGAAGGACACTCTATCATACTCAAAGGATCTGTCCAACAAGAAGACCTAACAATTTAAAATGTCAATGCCCCTAACATGGGAGCAGCCAACTATATAAACCAATTAATAACAAAATCAAAGAAACACTTCAACAATAATACAATAATAGTACGGGACTTTAACACTCCCCTCACGGAAATGGACAGATCATCCAAGCAAAAGATCATCAAGGAAATAAAGGCCTTAAATGACACACTGGACCAGATGGACATCACAGATATATTCAGAACATTTCATCCCAAAGCAACAGAATACACATTCTTCTCTAGTGCACATGGAACGTTCTCCAGAATAGATCACATCCTCGGTCCTAAATCAGGTCTCAACTGGTATCAAAAGATTGGGATCATTCCCTGCATATTTTCAGACCACAATGCTCTGAAGCTAGAATTCAATCACAAGAGGAAATTGGGAAAGATCCCAAATACATGGAGACCAAACAGCATCCTTCTAAAGAATGAATGGGTCAACCAGGAAATTAAAAAAGAATTGAAAAAATTCATGGAAACAAATGATATTGAAAACACAACGGTTCAAAATCTGTGGGACACAACAAAGGCAGTCCTGAGAGGAAAATATATAGCGGTACAAGCCTTTCTCAAGAAACAAGAAAAGTCTCAGGTACACTACCTAACCCTACACCTAAAGGAGCTGGAGAAAGAACAAGAAAGAAACCCTAAACCCAGCAGGAGAAGAGAAATCATAAACATCAGAGCAGGAATCAATGAAATAGAAACCAAAAAAACAATAGAACAAATCAACGAAACTAGGAGCTGGTTCTTTGAAAGAATTAACAAGATTGATAAACCCCTTGCCAGACTTATCAAAAAGAAAAGAGAAAAGACCCAAATAAATAAAATCATGAATGAAAGAGGAGAGATCATAACGAACACCAAAGAAATACAGACAATTATAAGAACATACTATAAGCAACTCTATGTCAACAAATTTGACAATCTGGAAGAAATGGATGCATTCCTAGAGACATATAAAATACCACAACTGAGCCCGGAATAAATAGAAAGCCTGAACAGACCCATGACCAGTAAGGAGATTGAAACATTCATCAAAAATCTCCAAACAAACAAAAGCCCAGGGCCAGACAGCTTCCCGGGGAATTCTACCAAACATTTAAAGAAGAACTAATTCCTATTCTCCTGAAACTGTTCCAAAAAAATGGAAATGGAAGGAAAACTTCCAAACTCATTTTATGAGGTCAGCATCACCTTGATCCCAAAACCAGACAAGGATCCCATTAAAAAAGAGAACTACAAACCAATATCCTTGATGAACACAGATGCAAAAATTCTCACCAAAATACTAGCCAATAGGATTCAACAGTACATTAAAAGGATTATTCATCACGACCAAGTGGGATTTATTCCAGGGCTACAAGTTTGGTTCAACATCCGCAAATCAATGTGATACAACACATTAATAAAAAAAAGAACAAGAACCATATGATACTCTCCATAGATGCTGAAAAAGCATTTGACAAAGTACAGCATCCCTTCCTGATCAAAACTCTTCAAAGTGTAGGGATAGAGGGCACATACCTCAATATTATCAAAGCCATCTATGAAAAACCCACCGCAAATATCATTCTCAATGGAGAAAAACTGAAAGCTTTTCCGCTAAGGTCAGGAACACGGCAGGGATGTCCATTATCACCACTGCTATTCAACATAGTACTAGAAGTCCTAGCCTCAGCAATCAGACAACAAGAGGAAATTAAGGCATCCAAATTGGAAAGAAGAAATCAAACTATCACTCTTTGCAGATGATATGATACTATACATGGAAAACCCAAAACACTCCACTCCAAAACTGCTAGAACTTGTACAGGAATTCAGTAAAGTGTCAGGATATAAAATCAATGCACAGAAATCAGTTACGTTTCTCTACACCAACAACAAGACAGAAGAAAGAGAAATTAAGGAGTCAATCCCGTTTACAATTGCACCCAAAACTATAAGATACCTAGGAATAAACCTAACCAAAGAGGCTAAGAATCTATACACAGAAAACTATAAAGTACTCATGAAAGAAATGGAGGAAGACACAAAGAAATGGAAAAATGTTCCATGCTCCTGGATTGGAAGAATAAATATTGTGAAAATGTCTATGCTACCTAAAGCAATCTACACATTTAATGCAATTCCTATCAAAGTACCATCCATTTTTTCAAAGAAATGGAACAAATAATCCTAAAATTTATATGGAACCAGAAAAGACCACGAATAGCCAAAGGAATATTGAAAAAGAAAGCCAAAGTTGTTGGCATCACAATTCCGGACTTCAAGCTCTATTACAAAGCTGTCATCATCAAGACAGCATCGTACTGGCACAAAAACAGACATATAGATCAATGGATCAGAATAGAGAACCCAGAAATAGACCCTCAACTCTATGGTCAACTAATCTTCGACAAAGCAGGAAAGAATCTCCAATGGAATATAGACAGCCTTTTCAATAAATGGTGTTGGAAAATTGGACAGCCACATGCAGAAAAATGAAATTGCATCATTTCCTTACACCACACATGAAAATAGACTCCAAATGGATGAAGGACCTCAATGTGAGAAAGGAATCCATCCAAATCCTTGAGGAGAACACAGGCAGCAACCTCTTTGACTTCAGCCGCAGCAACATCTTCCTAGGAACATCACCAAAGGCAAGGGAAGCAAGGGCAAAAATGAACTATTGGGATTTTATCTAGATCAAAATCTTTTGCACAGCAAAGGAAACAGTTAACAGAACCAAAAGACAACTGAAAGAATGGAGAAGATATTTGCAAACGACATATCAGATAAAGGGCTAGTGTCCAAAATCTATAAAGAACTTTGCAAACTCGGGGGCGCCTGGGTGGCTCAGTGGGTTAAGCCTCTGCCTTCGGCTCAGGTCATGATCTCAGGATCCTGGGGTCGAGCCCCGCATCGGGCTCTCTGCTCAGTGGAGAGCCTGCTTCCCCTTCTCTCTCCGCCTGCCTCTCTGCCTCCTTGTGATTTCTGTCTGTCAAATAAATAAATAAAATCTTAAAAAAAAAAAAAAAAAGAACTTTGCAAACTCAACACCCAGAGAACAAATAATCCAATCAAAAAATGGGCAGAAGACATGAACAGACATTTCTGCATAGAAGACATCCAGATGGCCAACAGACACATGAAAAAGTGTTCCATATCACTTGGCATCAGGGAAATACAAATCAAAACCACAATGAGATATCACCTCACACCAGTCAGAATGGCTAAAATTAACAAGTCAGGAAATGACAGATGCTGGCGAGGATGCGGAGAAAGGGGAACCCTCCTACACTGTTGGTGGGAATGCAAGCTGGTGCAACCACTCTGGAAAACAGCATGGAGGTTCCTCAAAATGTTGAAAATAGAACTACCCTATGACCCAGCAATTGCACTGCTGGGTATTTACCCTAAAGATACAAACGTAGTGATCCGATGGGGCACGTGCACCCGAATGTTTATAGCAACAATGTCTACAATAGCCAAACTATGGAAAGAACCTAGATGTCCATCAACAGATGAATGGATAAAGAAGTTGTGGTATATATACACAATGGAATACTATGCAGCCATCAAAAGAAATGAAATCTTAACATTTGCAACGACGTGCATGGAACTAGAGGGTATCATGCTTAGTGAAATAAGTCAATCGGAGAAAGACAACTATCATATGATCTCCCTGATATGAGGGAGAGGACATGCAACATGGGGGGTTAAGGGGGTAGGAGAAGAGTAAATGAAACAAGATGGGATCGGGAGGGAGACAAACCATAAGTGACTCTTAATCTCACAAAACAAACTGAGGGTTGATGGGGGGAGGGGGTTTAGGGGGGTGGGGTTATGGACATTGGGGAGGGTATGTGCTATGGTGAGTGCTGTGAAGTGTGTAAACCTGGCGATTCACAGACCTGTACCCCTGGGGATAAAAATATATGTTTATAAGAAATAAAATTTTAAGAAATGCACTGATATAGCTTCTTTTTGCAAAGTAAAAATACTTTTAAATTGAAAGTACTTGTAATATACAAAAGGTGTATAGTAGGAAAAAACTAGAAGCTAAACATCAAAAAGAGTCATGTTTTGTTAAGTAGCCAATAGTTACATGTGTGTTTACAGAAAAAATAAAAATAAAATAAATCATAGGCTCCTGCATGGCTCAGTGGGTTAAGCCTCTGCCTTCAGCTCAGGTCGTGGTCTCAGGGTCCTGGGATCGAGCCCCACATCTGGCTCTCTGCTCAGCAGGGAGCCTGCTTCCCCCCCTCTCTCTGCCTGCCTCTCTGCCTCATTGTGATCTCTCTCTTTCTGTCAAATAAAAAATAAAATATTTAAAAAAATAAATAAACAAATAAATAATCTTTTAAAAAGTTAGATCATAATGTACATAGTATACATATTGTTTTCCTTCCTATTTTTTCCATAAGAATATATCATAGCCTTCTTTTTTCAGTCTAAACTATTCTATACCATCATTTTAATGATGTGGCATTATTCCATAATATCAATGTCTGAAATAAAGTTAAACATTCTTTTTTTTATTTAAGAGATACCTCTTTTTATTTATTTATTTATTCCTAATTTTTAATTTATTTATTCCTATTTATTTATTTACTTATTCCTAATATAAATATTAGGAATAATGCTTCAATACATATCCTTGTACAAACAACTTTGTTCAGTTTTTGAATTAATAAGTTTATTCTAGTTTTTAAAATTTAGTGATAATATTCTAGTTTGAGCTAACATATTCTATATCATGTATTAGAAGACTCAATATTTTTAAGATATCAATTCTTCCAAAATTAGTATAGCATAAATGTGATCTCAGTCACAATCCAAGCTGGATTGTTTTCTAGAAATTGAGAAGATGATTTTGAAACTTATTTGAATGGACAAGGACTAAGAATAACCAAAACAATTTAAAGAAACGCACAAAAGCTGTTAATGGAATCCAAGAATTATTATAATGCTTCAGTAATCCATATAGTGTGATCTTGCCAAAGGATAGACAAATTGATCAGTGGAGCAGTATATAGAGTATAGAAATAAACCTAAACATAGATGGTCAAATAATTTTGAAAATGCCAAGAAAAAAACAGAAATTCAGTTCACCAAATGGTGCTGGACTATCAAAATGGAGTGGGGGGAGTCTTCTACTCACACTGTGCACAGAAATTTAAAAAAAAAATCAGTTTTAGATGAATCAGAGTCATAAATGTAAAAATCAAAGTTTTGTTTTAGAAGATAACAAAAGTAATGTTTTTGAAGATAAGGAGAAAATATCTTTATGACTTCTGAGTAGGTAAGTACTTCTCAGACCAACCAAAGAAAGAGATAACCATTAAAGGAAAAAAAAAAAAAGAAAGAAAAGTTTAGACTGAATAAAAAATTACACTTCTTCTCATTAAAAGAAGCCATTAATGAAAAGCCTAGATATTCTAAAGACTGAAAAAGTACTTCTAACCAAATGTCCTAAGAACCATTGCAACTCAGTTATAAAAGACAACTCAAAATAATGAGCAAAATAAATATTTCACAAAAGAAAATATATGAAAATGATGAGGAAGAATGTGAAAAAGTGCACCACAGCATTAGTCATCAGGGAAATAAAAACATTTAAATCATAATGAGGCAACGAAATACATCCACTTACTAAATTGGTTTAAAAAATGAGAGAACTTCAAATATTAGTAAAGACTGTGACCCTCATGCATTCCTGGTGGAAGTGTAAAATGGTACAACTACTTTGGAAAATTGTTTATGGTTTCTTAAAAATGTTAACATCTATGTATCCTATAACCCAGATATTCCACTCTTAGGTATTTTTCCAAAAACACTGAAAACATGTATCAACATAGGAGTATTCTTGATCGTATACTGGTAATAATATAAATCAGTAGGAATTGGATAAACTGTGATATGTACGTACAATTAGTAACACTTAGCTGTAAAAAAATTGATGAGTTCCTAAAACATGTAACAGCGTGATTGAATCCTGAATGTGTCGAATGCTAAAAGCCAGATACCAAAGAATGTACACATAAAGTCACACAAAATTACCTGTATGGTTTCATTAATATGAAACTCTTAACTTTGCTAATGGACTTGGCCTTTATATTCTATTTATAAAAATGATTCTAAAAACAATTGAAAAACTTAAAATATTTCATATACCCATTCTCCAACAACGTTAGCCATTTTTCTAACAGCAGTAATAACAAACTTTGGTGCTGATGGTATTTTCCACAAAATTATTGAGTTTAGCAGTGGTAGCAGGATCATTCTGACAAGATTAGTCCATCTTTGCTATAGCATACTTCTACAAACATAAAAATGTTCAGTGCTGTCTTTTCATATGGTTGCAAAATTGCTGCAGCAGTTGTAGATTTTACAAAATTGCATTAATCCAGAGTGATATTTCAATTCTGGGAGTCTTTTTTTTTTTTTTTTTAATTAGAATTATGTTTTCCAGAAGCTCATTGAAAGACTGCTTCTCTAGTCTCATAGCTAAGGTGGACATTCAGAAGAAGCTGTGATAATGAGATTTGAAGTAGTGGGAGAAAGTAGTTTTGAGTAAGCAACTGATGGTGTCTACCAGAGCTGTTAAAATTATCATTCGATTTAATTAAAGTATCTGACTTTGAGGTCATGTTTAGAAAAGCCATACTATTTGGGATTTTAATGGAAATTTCTTCAATATTTCAAACCTAAATGAGATGGGATGTGTTGATTTAGAAAGAACATATATTTTTATTATACTAAAGAAAGAGATCAAACAAGATAAAATTCTTGGAGTTCCTCAGACTTCTAGAGAAATTATGTTGTCAAGATGATCACCTTATGAGTTTTAATCTTACTGGTGAAATTTATCAAATGACTTACTCTATATCCATTGAAAGAGTATATATTAATATACTACTTTTTTGCATTCAGCTAATTACCCTGCTAGTACTTAATGTCTTATAATTTTTATAATATATTGGAGAGAATTCATTAGCATTGGTGTTTCAGTACTTCTATTTCTATATATAAGTTTAGGTCCCTCTTATTTTTGATGCAAGCTTTTCAATATCAATATGATAGTAATTTTTTTAAAAAGAATTGGAGTGCCATCCATCTTGTTTTTTAAACTAGAGTTTAAATCCCAGAACAATAATTTGTTATGTAATACTTGAAACATATTGATTTTTAACTTCACTCAGCCTATTCTTCTGTGGGTAGTTCCGTCCCAATTTTCCCCCAAGTATATCACTTCTCTGTTTTTCTTTTTTTCTCCTTAAACTAAATAAAATAATGTATATTTTCCCCAATGATAGGACTAAAAGTATGCTCAGTAAAATGGATGAAAAATATCTACATTGAAATCTGTCAATTGAGTTTTCAGAATTCAAATTTCAAAGATTTATAAAATTTTTAATTTCAGAAAATTATAAAATATTCAAGGGAAGGAAAAAAATTAACAACAATGCAAAATAGTCTAAACAAAGACTCAATAAAGAAAATGAAATTTAATTTTCTGAATGTTTATACTGTTTCTAGGTCAGAGAAAATTATTATACCATGTGTTCTATACTTAGTTAAAACTGATTCTCCATTAAGAATAAATGGAGACACTTTAAAACAATCAAGGTCTCAGATATCTAGACACATAAGCACGTAGGCACATTCTCAAAAACTTGCTTCACCACCATATGGAATAAAACAACAGAGAAAAGACCTGAGATCCTGAAAACAAGAGATCTACATCATAAAGGTTTGAGGATATTCCCAATATGATGATGAAGGGATATCACAACATGATTTTTATGCTGAAGACCTGGAGAGCAATTAGTTCTGATTGCCACAAAAGGACAGAGAGCTCCAGGAGCATGTCCTCCTATAGATGAAATCGACAGAATATCTGATTTCACATTTTGTTTGGAGAACTTTAGGGGGTCTGACTGGAGTGAAGTTAAGTAAGCACTCTAAGAGTGAGTTATCAGCTCCAGGAAGGTAAAATGATGCGAAAGAAAGATTTTCATCTCTGATATGACTCAGATAGGGATAATGTTTGCATTATCATACTAATGCACATACTGATTATTGATCTAAACAAAATATGTGATTTCACCATTTTGGAAAGGTTGTAGGAGAATGGAAAGCGGTGGTGTCCCAGAGACCTAAATGCTTATATTGCATAAAGAAATAGAAACACACAATGCAGGAAATTAAAATTAAGAGCATAAGTGTGTTATATGGAAATATGGATATTGAAATACTTAGTGTCTTTCAATATTCATTCTCTCTCTTCTGGTAATATAATAATATTCAATTTTGTGTATAACTCCTAAACATTAAGACCTAATTTTCCAGCTTCCTTTTTCTCAATGCAGCCATAGATGTATGTAATTGGCCATAGATGTATGTTTTGTTTTGTTTTGGAGAGAGAATATAACCTATCCTTTTCTTCTCCATCTCCCTCCTCTGTGGAGCAAATTGCTGTCTTGAAACATAAGGATAAATCCCACATTCTAGGTATGATGAATTAAGAGAAGTCTTGGGTTTTGAGATGCTCTTAAAGCAAATATGTCTTAGCAACTCAGTTTGAACACCTACAACTGTGCTTGTGTTTGAGAGTGAAAGAGAGAAGCAGAGAGAGAAAGAGAGAGAGAGAGAGAGAGGGAAATGAACTCTATATACATATTATTGTATGATTCCAAGAGTTCTGGTTGAATTCCAAAGCAGACAAAAAACTCCATGACTGAGAAAGTTTTATTATTATACCATGCATTCTATACTTAGTATAGTATATATAGTATATAGTATACTGTATATAGTATATATAGTATATAGTATATTGTATATAGTGTATATATATATGCATATATATATATATATATATATATAGTATACTGTATAACTTACACTGATACCCACCTTATTGAATTACAGTCAGGATTTTTGGATTAATCCATTAAAGCAATCAGAAGAACCAGAGTGCTGTTTAAACTTCTTACATTTTCCCTTCTTTAAAACATTCTTTTCTATTGGATTCTGACACTGCATTCTTATAGTTGTACTAATATGCCTATGAATCCTATTCTCACTTTGATTTGTTGATTGTTCCCAAAGGTTTAATTAACTCCTATTTGATGTTTAATGCCCTGCCCACCCCCCACACACAAACACAAATCTATTATATTTCACTGCAGGCAAGGAGCCCCTGGATTCTTCACCAAGAAGTTACGTAATTCCTCAAGGCCAACACATTGCTCCCCCACCATTGAACTTCTAACTTTTGTTCAAGAGAATATATTCACAATATGTCTTTCTCTCTTCCTCAATACCAATATCCACTTATCTAGTAGAATCTGCTACACTTTCTAAATATCTCTTGAACTCATTTGCTTCTCTTGATCCTCTAAGTGATTTGCAAATCTTTCAGAAACTACTGCAACAGGTTCTTGCTCTTATGCATCCAATTCCTCACAAAATATCTACAGTGCTCTTTCTAAGTGGTAAATTTTAAGTAATTTGACACGGTTTTATCTGTTTTCATCTTCTCTTTCACATTCTGCTTTCCAAAATAAACTTTTTTTTTGCATTTTCTGTATTTCTCTTACCCCTGAGACTCTTCAAGTCCCTGACCCTCATTCAGTACCATTATCTTCCCCCCACATACCAAGTTTTCTGTATAAATAATTCTCTATTGGTTACTATTTTAATGTTATTTCTTCCAGATTACTTTTCCTGACCCCTTATACTACCTGCAGAGTTAATGCCACTACTCATAGTATAGGTCTTCATTTTAATCTTTTTGGCCTCTACAATTATACTTGTCAAGGACAAAGAACAATTTGTTAACTAGCTATCTGGATATATGTTCTATGGTCTGTGCCATTTTAGAGCTAAAATTCAAAGTAAGATGTTGAAGTATGTGTAGTTACAGGAGACGTTCAATAGCATATAAAAGTAAGATATATACCTACAATATAGCTACTATTAGGGAGGGCACCTCAACATTTGGCAGAATATCAGTCACTTCCTGCCAGGATTCTCCTTTTGGGATCACCACCCCAAACAATGTTTAATAATAAAATTAAGTTTTAAAAATGAAAATAAAGTACTGCTAATATTTATTTTGTGCTTGTCATACTCTACACGTTATTCTAAAGACTTTACACCTATTACTTTATTTAACCTTTATAATCCTAGATATAGTTGTTATAATCATAACAATAATAACCTTAATAATAATAATAACCTTATTATAAGGTTATTATCATAAAAATATCATAATAACCTTAATAATAATAACCTTAATAATCCTAGATACAGTTGTTTTCCATATTTTACAGGTAACTGCTTGTAAAGAGCTAGTTTGTGAAAGGACAAAGTTTTGTACCCAGTTAAGTTACTCTAGATTTGTGCAAATAACTACTGAATTATACTGACTTACAAAGGTATATAGCATAGCAGACATTTACATGTACTAGATGTTACCTAACAGTGTCACAAAGAAGCCAGTAAGATGCAAGCCTATACATAATTTCATGAATTTAGTCAGTGAATGTTCTGGTTTCTAGTAGAACTTTAGACAGTGAAAGCCTAATAGACGTGCAAATTATTTCAACTATGAAGGACTTGCTTTTAAAATATAGTAATATATGCCACCAATTTTTAAAATATATCTTTAATATATTTAAAGTACATTCTTATATTGTAAAAGTAAACACTCAGGAAATGCAAAAATGTATAAAGGAAAATATAATTTGCCTTTCATGAGCTACAGACAAATTAAATTATTTGCTGCCTATTCTGAGTTTTGTTTTTCTAGTATTCTAAGAAAATGCATTTAAGTTACAGATAACTGTTTTGGACCTGATAACTTGTAATTTATTTTATTGTATGGGTATTATTTTTTGTGTTCATTAAAATTCACTGAACTCTGAAGTTGTCATGAAAAAATACAAGCCAGAGGCAATGGTACTCTGATACTCTTTCTATATATCTCTGAAAAAAAAAATTCTAAAGAAATACCATTTATATAAAGGATATTTTTAAATTGTGCTTACAAGTTTTGTTTAATGAGCAAAATAATAATAAAATAATTTAAACATTTTGTTGATATAGCTTAATCACATTATATATGTGTCATTTATTCACTGTAAGTTACTTATTATTTAGTGATGGGTCCAAATTATAATATTTTATTTGGGAAAAAAAAACAGTAACATTAATGCTTTGGCTTAGAAAACATGTATGAGTTATGTGCAATTTATCTGTTTCCTGTCTGCTACTATGCATGATGCTTGAGTATAACACAGCAATTAACAGTCCACATAGATGGTTTCTTTTAAAACTTTTTGGGTAAGAACAGAACATGTGGAAATTCAGTAGATCCATTCCATCTTACTGAAATAAAGGAATTTGAATGAGAGCAAAACAGAATATCTATCTGGTACAATTATCCCTAGTATTTTCCATTTATATATGTGTATGTACATATATGTGTGTATATATAAATGCATGTTTGTATATCTATGCATACATACATTTTAGGTAACCACAGACAAAATACCATCTGTTTTGGGAACTATAGAATTACCCAGAAAGAGAAAATGTCTATTACTGCTTTGCATATTTATACCTAATGAGAAAGGAAAATAATACCCCCATTTCACACTGCTATCCAGGCTATAAGTATTCAGTTATTCTGTTAGCTGAAAAGTTCTAATCTGAAATGAAGCCTACCCCCAAACCGAGTGACCTCATGAGCTCTAATGCTGAAAACTCCAGATGTCTTATTCATAGATCTTATAAAAATGCCTGATAATGGAGAACATGCAAAGCTTTCAAGAAAACCATTATTCTAATAACAAGGCCTGATAATAAGACAATGGGAAGAGGGTATTTGACCCTCTATAAATGGCAAATAAGAAAGCTTTTATTGTAAGAGTTCTTCTGATTCTAATGGAAAGTCACTAAGGCTAAAAGTTCAGATCCCTTTTTTCCTATTTACTTACTTTATGATTATGATCAATTTCATTTAGAACTGCTTTCTTAAACCTAGTGCTAAAATGTTACATAATTACCACTGAGACACTCAACTGAGGCTGGTACTCACAGAGCTCAAGTTACCATTTGGTTCTGAGTTCACTGTTTTAAACTACTAAGGTTAATTTTTACACTATTTGCTACTCACCTTTGTAGCTGCAAAAAAAAAAAAAAATTGCTTAAAAATAGTCTACTTTCATGAAAAAATTAACGTCCAAAGATGTTGATTTTCTTCATGGTATAGTTTATGTTTTCAAAAACTCTGCTTCTATTATATAAATATGAAATGTTTACCAGGTGACCTGAAAAGCCAGTGTGTTTTTAATGACAACATCAGCCACAGCACATGTGTAGAATAAATGTCCACAACCTGGACATATCTGATAATTTTTGTCATAAATACATAACATATGTACCTGAGTAATTCAATTACTGTGTTCAGTGTTTATCACTAGATATCAAGAATAAATGGATTGACTAGGAATGAACCACTCTACCAACCATAAGTAGAAATGTTTTGGATGTCACAAATCACACATATTTCAGAAAATATCATCTGATTGTCCCAGAAACTAGTATTTCAAAATGATAAATACTTTCTATGAATCCTAGAAGAGTTATATAAACACTCAGGAATGGCTGTTTTTTAATCTTGCCAAATATTTTGTGTTAAAATAGTTTAAATCAATATGAAATTCATGTTAGGTATATACAAACTTCTGGTAATTATTAAAATAATGTTTTATTCAATAATGTTGAGTTTATTCAGTTTATTCTAATGTTGCTTAAAAGATGCTGGTTGTATTTCATGTAGCTGTGTCCACATAACATATGACTACAGTAACATATTTTCATGTGAGCATGATTGAATTTTTATTTAGTATCACTTTTAATATTACAAATCTCAGTATTCCAAAGTTGATTCAACAATTTCAAAAATAGAATATTGAAACAAATATAATAGTTTCAATATTAATGTTAAGATTTTCAGATTTGCAAATTGAAGTTGATAAACAATTCTTTGTCTCAAATTGTACAATACCAAATAAACAACTAAGCATTAAAATTTTCCTGAAAGCAGAAATTAGCTTATAGGTTCTTCCATCTAGGAACAATCTAATGGACTTCACAAGTGCTTATTTATTTATTTATTTATTACCTTGAATAGTCAAGCATAATGCATAAATAGCATGGCAATTGCTGAGTGTGTTCAAGATAATTGAAATTTGCTTTTATGGACACAACCTGTTGACCTTTGAGAAAATTGTGGAAGGGATTCTACTGTCCTTTAATAGCACCACAAGAGAACATTTTCCTTTCACCCTGCTTTTCAATGTTTACAATATGGAAAAAATAATTTGTATAAATGAATTATTTTACCCATACTTCATAATTTTACTATATAAAGTAAGTAAAATCTTAACCGAAAGTCTCCAAATCCCTATAAAATCAAACTTACATATGGATAGAACCAAACACATCTTATTAACCTGTGAATAAATCAAATCTTTGTCTGCAAGAAAATACAAGTTTGAAGATATACCTGTATTGTTGATTAGGCAAATGCTTTCAATTTGCTCTTCCAGAGAAAACGCAAAATGAATACTTATTAGTGTACAAGATGTAAAACAACCCAATCTGAAATTCAAATACTCCATTTCTATGCATGTCCAAGTTTGCTTCCATTTTCCATGCATATTTTCATGTGCAAACACATGCTTGAAGACAATCTCCAGTACCCAGATGACAATTTACCTTTTTAAAATATCCTTTAACTCTCTTCTAATCCTCACTTCTCATATGAAGCATAGTAAATGAGTTAAGATGATTAGAATTAACTCATCTTTTCCATGGAATTTAGATTGCTGCATTTGTCAACATGTTCTTTTTCTTGAATACTTTCACATTATTTCCCAGCATGCTTAACTCTTACTGCTTGAGTAGGGCCTTCCCATAACTTCCCAGCAAGAATTAATCTTTTGCTCCCCTCTCTTCTCAAAGAATTTTTTTAAACCTTAATTATAGTTCTTATTGGGTTAGGTGGCATGGGTTGTAAGCCCCCGATTGAAGAAAACATCCATTTAGACATATTTGGTTCCTGTAGGAATCGTTATACATAATAAATGTGTAGTATACTTACTGAATTGTATTGCAAATTAAGATACTACTTGTCTGGAAAGTATTCTGAAAAGAGTAGTACATTATAATCACTTTGATACATTCATATTTCAGATACACTAGACAAAAATATATAAATGTATAAATGAATGAATAAAAAACAAATGATGTGATTTACTCATTGTCCATAAAGTAAAAAAAGAAGTTGTGACTATCCATAAATGTGTATATTTATTTTTAAAAGATTTATTTATTTATTTCAGAGAGAGAGTGTACAAGTTGGAGGGAGGGCAGAGGAAGAGAATCTTCAAGCAGACTCCCTGCTGAGTGGGAGCCCCACTCATGAGATCATGACCAGAGCCAAAACCAAGAGTCCAACGCTCAATGGACTGAGCCACCCCGGCATCCCTATGTAAGTGTATCTATTAATGATCTATTTTAAGAGAGGGTGATATAGTCTAGAAAGTGTGTTTCTCAACATTATTGACATTTTGTTCTGGATCATTCTTCATTATAGGGAGGTGTCCTGTGCATTGAAGGATATTTATCAGCAAATACCAACAACATCCCCCAAATTGTGACAATCAAAAATGTCTCAGACATTGACAAATACCTCAGAGGGCAAAAGTATCCATCCACTTGTTTAGGGAGGGGAAAAAAAAAAAAAAAAACATAGATAAATTATCACTCTCAAAGTTAAGCTTTCAACCACAAAATTTTCTCTCTAGTTTATCAAATGACTGATGGAGACAACAGTAGAGTTTTGTCTAAAGGAAGTAAAAACAAAAAGGAAATGGAGACTTACTTTTATTTCTGATCACAGAGATTATAGGACGGAGAAATAAAGAGAATTTAGATATAGTGATCTTAATCTCAACCTGACCTCTGTCTGAGTTTTGGTCCAAAGAAGAGAGATTTGTTAGATGAGTTGGAACATCTCTATGGACAGAGAGTTTTTCCCACAAAAATGTTCAGGATTTTGGAAAAAGACCACCTTGTAAACCACCCATAACAATCTGTACATGGTCACATCAAATTAAGGTTGTTATACGGAGTGGATAGGCAGTAGGAAAGTCAGATTTTAGCTATCTCAAGTAACACTTAATCCTTGTGTGCTGTCTATGGAACTTTTTGAATTTCCTACATATCCCTACTATGGGCATTTAGAGAGTGGTTATAGAGGAATCCAGTGGGTATATCACGGAGACTGCCTAGAACAGAAATGAGGAATTGATTTTAGGGAATCTGTCAATTGATTCCCTAAAAGACCTGTAAGAAAAAAAAAAAAAAAATTGTTCCAAGTATAGCTAAGTTCCTTGGACTTACTGTAGTAAAGGAGAACACTACCTTGATTAAATCTTATTAGTATCTCAGAAGATTTATCTCAGAGAGAATATTTTACTTGGGATTGGACAGATACCATTACTTAGTGTCTTTGAATTGCAAAAACCTTGAGATGAAGGTTTTAAAGCAAATTGTGATACACCAACTGTTAGTCATCCTACACAAGGTGTATACCACATTTTAGGTGGTATTGTCCTTATTGTCCAGTAGCAATAATTTCCTGGAGAAAACACCTAAGTTCCTTTGCTTATTCTCAGTATTGTTAAAACAGGAACAAGGAAATTATGTTGGTTTCAGTTCTCGTGTCAAATGGTAAACAAGCAAAGAAATATGTGGGTTGTCAGTGAGAGTGAAGGGTCAAATCACATAGAAAGGAATTTAGGACATTTCCAGGAAAAGGGAGATCTGGACCTGAAATGAATCAACCTTAGACTTAAGCTATAGTCTTAGACAAACAAAATTTATGTGCATAGAATCTGCTTTACCACCATAGCGATCCATCCAAGGATCAGTTCAGTTCATGTACAGCAGAGAGACCAGGGTATGCACAGATGACATTGTATAGATCTGGGCATCGATCTGTCTTCAATCCCTGCAAGACCTTTTAAGAGCAAGCAACATTTTAGGTGAAAGTAAATACTGAAAGGAACGGCCCAGAGAGAGAAATCCAAGAAATTTACCTAAAGAACTTTTTAAATTATTGTACCACACAAAACTTACAGTGCAATATTTTATTTTCTCCCAGTACAAATAATTCATCTAATTAACATTAAAAATAAAAAAGATAGATGTTTTTGTTTATCTGTGTACAGTGTGACTGTTCAATGTGACTGGTATGTTATAACATTTCAACTAATGACTGCCATTCAATTTTGGAGAAGGAAATGTCCATGTGACCTACCTAGAGTTACAAGGAAAAGCTTCATATATACCCAAATAGAGTAATAGAGGCCTTAAAGTTACTCTAAAATTCAGAGGGGAGAAAAACTAAAAGAATATTCTAGTAAAAAGGGAAACATAAACAAGGTACAAAAATAACAACCACAATTAGCAATTTTAACATTCAGGTCTAGTCAGGAAAACAAACTATGTAAGATATTCCATCTGGAAAGATTTAACTGGAGAAATTGTGTACTAATACGTTGAAAAGAAGGAAAGTGGGGGGAAAAGTGATGGCTTAAAGGGTGAAAAGGAGAAATGGATTGCTGGTCCAAAATAGAGGAGCTGTTTGCCCTCATAGTCTTAAGTCTATAAACTTAAATTTTCAATTTTCTGTTGAAGGCTCAGCTGCTGATGGTGGTAACTAGGACCATCAGATGGCTCCACTAAGACTAGAGATTGTGATTTAAGTACCCATTTAAGCAGATTACATGATATACACAAAACAGATGTGTTAATATATTACTTTTTAAAATCTAACTCCTGGTTGTCTCTATTCATTGCCTGTTTCAGATTCCTCTCTTGACATTTTCTCTTATCCCACTCAATCAGTTATTCACCTGGCCCCTTTCAATAAAGCTTTTCTAATCAAAATCACCAATGAGCTCAAGGTTGCAAAATTCAATAATAAATTTTCAGTCTTCACCTTACTTGGCCTTTGGCAATGTTAATTATTTCCTCCTCCTGAAATCATTTTTTTCACATAGCTTCTGAGAAACCACACTCTTCTAGTATTTTTTCTGACCTCATGGGCCTTTTCATTTAATCTCTTTAACCTTAAAATTTTGGAGTGTACAATACCTCAGCCCTAGAGCCTCTTTCTCCTCTATTTACATACATTTTATTTGTGATCTCCTTTAGTCTAATGGTTTTAAATATTATTAATTTTCTGCTACCTCCCAAGTTTTATATCAGTGGTCTGTATCTTGCCTCTGAAACAGTCCCATATATTCAACTGCCTATTTGATTGATGTGCTTGGTTGGATAAGAGACATTTCAAATGCAAAATGTTCAAAACTGATTGATCCCTAATGCTATTCATCCATGGTCTTAATTTCAGTAAATGATTACTTTATTCTTCAAATTTCTCAGAAAAAAAAAGTACCTTGGACTTTCCTTTTACTCCTCCCTTCCTTGTGTCCCAAATAACATTGCCTTTCTCTTCAAAACATATCCAAAATCTGACAATTATCTGTCCCTCATTATCATCATAGTCAAGCCATCATTTCCATGTAGACTGTTGCTATAGTAGCCCTACTAGTCCCTTGCATCCAGTGTTTTTCTCTTGTTAATCTGAAAGTTAGAAGGGTGGAGGGAAAATTTCTTTCCCTCCCCTACTATTCCCATTCATACTTGGTTCACAATATTTTGATCTCATGGCCGCCTTATTTTAGTGAACATACAGATTTTAATAATTCCAGGTAAGATAAGTTTACTTATTTTATTTCAATGGCAAATTTGTTTGGGAAGATTAGGAAACAGCAAAAAGTTTGGGAAATGTGCAATTTTAAAATATAATACATAGTATGAAAAAATCTAGCAGAAGTGGCAAATAACATGAAATAATGAAAGGTAAGATTTTCTTTAATACATTTCACTTTACCACTTGACAAATCCATATAAAGAAAGCACTAAAGAGGAAATCATCTGTATATGTGAATAAGGTAAATTTATGAATTTAAGTGACATGTTTGGAAAAGCACCCAAGCCATTTTTTTTTTTAAAGACTTTTATTTATTTATTTGACAGAGAGATCACAAGTAGGCAGAGAGGCAGGCAGAGAGAGAGGAGGAAGCAGGCTCCCTGCTGAGCAGAGAGCCCGATGCGGGACTCGATCCCAGGAGGCTGGGATCATGACCTGAGCTGAAGGCAGAGGTTTTAACCCACTGAGCCACCCAGGCGCCCCACCCAAGCCATTTTATAATTTACAGTGAAAAGGGTTTTTGGTTGCAGCTGCAAAGTTGGATGTATGCCTGTATAGACTGAAATTTAACCATCTTGTTTCAGGATGGAAATAAATTTCAGTTATTTTTATAATTTTACCTGAAATATAAAACAAACAAAACCCAATTTTACTTTTCTCATATCTATTTTTAATTCCTTATTTAGGTGACAGAGACCAACAAACGGTCTAAATAATGCTCTGCTGTTAACTTTTTTTAATATGCCAAATCAGTTTAATTACAGTTTCTATAAATAATCTATGCAAAATACTTCCCAGAACAGAATGCACTTTTCCTTCTGTGTGTGGCACATTTTAATACTTAAAAGCATTAGAACAGATGTTAGGTGCCTGCTAAACTTGTTTTCAGTTTTCTTTTATTTATATGTTAATGAGAATTTAATTACTTCATGAATACTTAAACAACCTGAGGGTGCCTGATATCATTAGCCTGAACATGACAAGCACCTCAAGTGACCACATGGGAAGACAAAAATTGCCTTTAGTTTACTTGAAGACAGAAAGATGAATTCATTTCACCCCCTGCTATGTTCTACCTGACACACAAAACTGGGAAAGCATAGACTCAATCTTGCTTCAGCAAAACTGAAAGGATTTCGGTAAAGCACTCAAGAGCATAAATTCTTCCTATTTGGTTTTGCTTGGATGTCTTTGTAATAACTTCTCTCGCTATACTCTGCTTTAAAGTCTTATTTCACTAGAAAGTGCTCTGTTAAAGCAAATCACTCTATTTTATGTATTATTTCTATGGCAATCTTAGCAGAATTGTGAACATTTAAGAATTATTTATGGCACTGAAAAATATTCTCAATTTAGGCTCCATCAAAAGGACTCATTTGGCTGAATTGTAGGAAAGCTTATAATATGGATAAAATTTGTAAATTTTTGCTTATTATTTTTAGTATCACAAATGGTAAGTTAAATATAATTGTGTTAGTAGTATTTATGATCAAATTTTATATATTTAAATTATGAATAATTATACATAGTGATCATATATTCATTTTAAAATATGCAAACTTTTAAACCAAAACACTATAAACATTAAATGCTTTCTTTTAGAAAGTGAAAAAGAATTAACTCACAAATATGTCTTTTATCAACTACATAATATCTGGAATGCATGAGGAATTGTGAGAAGATATATGAAGGCTGCATTAGGGAAAGTACAAATATTCAAAAAAAGAAGAAGAAATTAGTAGAGTGTTGCAAAGAAAAGGCCCATTTTCTAAAACTGTTGCACTGATGTGATTAAATTTGCTATAGCTGATCCAATGTTGCTTATAGATTTGAATAATTGCCAGAATTTATGGTGAAGGAATATTTGAAGATATTTCATAAAATGTTGTTTATATTTATTTCTCTATTTTTTACGAATAAATATCATAACTTCTTTACAAAGATCATTTCCCTTAAAAATATCCGAATAGTATTTTCCAAAATATTTTTTCAGAATAGGTTTTACTAAAAAAAAACAAAAAAAAAACAAAAAACAAAAAAAAACTTTAAACCTAATTAAAAAATAAGCAAACAACAGAAATAATTAAGCAGTTTCTCTAAAAGATGGAATTTATTAGCACTTTTAAAAAACTAATATAAATTGTGCCTATGATGAGGGAATAGAAGGCTGGCTGAGGACAAAGCAAAAGCTGACACCCTGCAACCTTTCCCCTCCCCACTCCTGAGTGGGACACATGTGACATTCTTTAGGAGTCTCCCACTTATCTTAATGTTAATACCTTGCTAGAGGGGAAAACCTTGACAATGACAAAGCCGCAAAGCATCTCATATCTTATAGGTCCACTTTAGGGTCTGAAAGTTCTATTGAAACCTCCGTTTTTTCCTTACCTCCCCCAACCCCATTGTACATAACCTGCCACCCCTCACAACCCCGGGGCAGCAGTGCTTTCTGCCCATGGGTCCTGTCCCCGTGCTTTAATAAACCACTATTTTGCACCAAAGATGTTTCAAGAATTCTTTCTTGGTCTTTGGCTCTGGACTCCACCCCCGCTGAACCTTACTTAGATTCTAAAACTTCATCACCTAGATCAGAGCTTGCTCTGATGATGGGTGGGTTGAGTCCTGGGGCCTTTTCAACCCTGGGCTGGATCTATTTAGTTCCTAATAATGGGGTTTCAGAATATAGGTGAGGTTCCATGGGTTGAGGTCCAGAGCCAAAGAATTCTTGAGATGTCTTTGGTGCAAAATGGGGCTTTATTAAAGCACGGGACTGTGGCCAGAAAGCTGCCTTACAGGGGTTGTGAAGGGTGGCTGATTATATATTATGGGCTTGAAAGAGGTAAGGAAGAGAGAAGTTTCAGAAGGATTTTCATGTGTTAAAGAAGATATAGGACACTGAGGCCTTGCCATTGTCAAGTTAAGGTTATTTTTCCCTCAAGCAAGGCATTAACATGAAGATAGTTGGGAGCTTCCTGCAGGAACATTACACTCTGCCTGCCTCAGGTATCTGTCAATGGGTTGCAGGTTATAAGGGCATTTAATTGTTTCTACATTTCCCTCTGGAAGCTAGGTTATTGATAGAAATGCTTTGTTCTTGTAGATTGCCAAGATATTTCTAAACTGAGGGAGACTCATGTCTTGAAGGATTGTGACCTCTACAAGTTAACTATTTGTTTTTCCTTTCCTTAGCTTTAGGGCAGCCAGGACTACATGAGGAATGTCACATATATCCCATCTGGGGGTGGGGGTGGGTGTCAGCTTCTGCTTTGTCCTCAGTTTGCCTTCTATTCCCTCATCACTAGCTTGCACTGCCTTCAGCTAAAGCCTCTGTAACACACAAGTAGCGTCATACTTGGCATGTGCTGTAATGTGGCAGGGCTGGTGTTCCTGGCTTTTAAGTCTCTAGTAGTTCTCAAAGTTACATGATTAAAATTCCTCTTGGGATTAGTCTGCCAGAAACTCTTTGGAAATAGTAGCTGAGGATAATTTCCTTTACATTTCTCTATCTTATGTGTGAAAAGGTAAAAATATTCCTACTTCAAGGTAATATTTTTTAACCTCACAACAGAATAACATCAAATTATATAATACATATATCATAATATATAATAAACATAATATATATACAAATTGAATTTTACAAGAACAATGTGGTGCATAGACATATCTTTTGTGGAGAAAACAATCAAGTAGAGCATTATCAGTGGAGATCCAGCCCCATATGGGGCACTGGGCCATGAGGCTGCTTAAGATTCTGTCTCTTCCTCTCCATCTTCCCCTACTCTCGCCTCTCTCTCTCAAAATAATAAATAAATTTTTTTAAAAAAGTTTTTATTCAACAATCACCCACATGAGAAGGCTCCTAAAAAGCATTCTAACTTGTAAAAGAAGGGAGGTGGATTATGGGGCTTTAATAGAAGGAAGGGGTCATACAAATTACACAGAATGGAAGAAATGATTCTTGCTGACTATCGTCATTGTTTGGACAATTTGTATTTCATCAGGAGGGGCCCAGTGGAAAAACTGGAAATGGCAAGGACATGCCATAGCCACAGTGGAAAATTCTCACTTTTCTGTGTCCCTTACAATCCATAAGGAGATCATTCTGATGATGAAGTTCTAGAATATAGGTGAGGTTTGGTGGGGCAAGGTCTGGAGCCGACGGCTAAGAAAGAATTCTTAAGACGTCTCTGATGCAAAAAGGTGGTTTATTAAAGCACAGGGACAGGACCCATGGGCAGGAAGGGATGTGAGGAGTGGTCTATTATATACTTGTAAGTTGGGAGGGGGTTAGGGATGCCAAAATCTCTAAGGAATTTTGGAAGCAAGGTTTCTAGGACTTTGAGGGACTAGCTATTGTTTGGGAAAAAAGCTATTTATTGCCAGTAATAAAAACTTTCTCGTGAGACCCTTTAGATGTATATCAGTGGGTCATTTGCTTGGTAATGATTGTCGACACTATCTTGGATGTTTAGAGATAAAGTTTCCTAAAGGAATTGTTAAAGTAGACTTACAGGATCCTGGTTGGAGGTAGGGGGTCAGTCAGGCTAGGATTGTCCTTTGCCCTTAGCAAAGCCTTAAGGTAGTTGAGTTCCTAGAGGAGAGTCACTCTGCCTGTTTCAAGGGCTTGTCAGTAAGTAAGGAAATTTAATTTTTCTTCTGCCTCTGTTTCCCACATCAATTCTACTGGGCATTTTGAAGATGAATCAGAAGACTTCAATTAGTGGTATATGTTGGGTCTGCGGGCTCTGGGAGTGCAGGAGGAACAATAGAAATGACTGCCAGCCTGCCATCTCCCAGCCCCCTACCCACCCCCTTTCTTTAACCCTTGACTCTCCCGCCAAAAGGATGTATGCCCAGGTCATGTCTCCATAGGTAGCCCAATTCCTATGCAGGAAACAGAAGTATCAGGACCCCCCACCCCATACCCTCTGATCACAAAATACCCTACCATATATGGATGTAAGCCCATGCCCTGCCTTGACCCCATAAAAGACACCTGCCACCTCCCTCCCAGTGCGACTTCCCCCACTCCCCTTTCTGGAGTTGAGGAACCTCACCTGAGGGTGCCCACCTCCTCCCAGCACAACCTTCCTGGCTTCCCTTCTGAGCCCTGAAACTTCGCTGGAGTGTGCCTTTAATAAATCTTGCCTTGTGCCTACCTCGCCTGGTGTCGTGTTTATCCCACCTATAAAACTTTACAATATAAAGTGCATACTTCTTATTTTGCTGAAAGTATTCAGCTTCGCTTAACACTCACTGTATTTTTCAGAAAATAATTTCTTCTTGAACTTCATTTTGAAAACTTCATGGTTTATCATTTTTCTAAATTAAAGATTTTACAAATTAAATCATCCCAAATTGGTAACTGTTATCAACAAGATCCACACACTGGCAAAAATGTCATTGAGTTAGCATGAGGAAGAGGAAAACAATACAAAAATACATTTCTCAAGGTTTAAACACAAAAATTGTTTTTCCAGTGTTGGTTTTTATCTAATATACCTTTTGACATTTTATCTTAAAATTAATATTTCAGATTATTAATTCTTTATAGGATGAGTACATGGGCTGGCTTTGTACCATATTACCAGTGAAAATTTCATAACGGACACTTGTTTAAAAAAAAAAGAGTAAGAATTAATTTAAGATTATTACAATGGGGGTAACATGCTTTCATGTAAAGTTGTAAGTGCTTAAACATTTTCTAATCATCTATAGCCATGGTTGTTAAATAGTAGGTTTGCATGAAGGTTCATTAAGAGTTACATGCTTTTGATGATGAGACATTATCAGTCTAATGGATTCTAATTTATACTAGTATTCTACTTCATTTTAACTTTTAAAAAATGCTATATTAAGTGAGTCTTAGTTGAGGTTGCTTTAAGAGAGTAACATGGATTCAGTGGCTTATAAACAACACATATTTATTTCTAACAGTCTAGAACCTGGTAAGTACAAGATCAAAGCACAGGCAGAATCAGTGTTTGGTGAGTTCATAGACAGCTCTCTTCTTGCTGTGTCCTCATAGGACAGAAGGGACAAGGGAGCTCTCTGGGGCCTCTTTTATAAAGATCTTAGTTCCATTCATGGGGTCTTCACTCTCATAACGTAACCACCCCAAATACTATCATATTGGCAATTAGATTGGAACATAAGAATTTTGGAGAGACACATTCAGTCTATAACTTTCTGCCTCTGCATCCACAACTCATATCCTTCTCACATGGAAAATAAATTTCTTCCATCTAAATATCCCCCAAATTCTTAACTTGTTCCAGCATCAACTTTAAAGTCTAAGTCCAAAGTCTCACCTTAATAACTTGAATTTAAATTATAAATTGATTATATTACCCATTGTTACATCATTTTTTTTTTTTTTTCAAATTAGACTTCAATGAGTGCCATATTACCTTGTAAGAATGGTAATAGAATTGAGGGGCAACTGGGTGGCTCAGTCAGTTGAACGGCCAACTCTTGTTTTTGGCTTAGGTGGTTTGATCCAGCCCCACATTGGGCACTAAGCCATGAGGCTGCTTAAGATTCTGCCTCTTCCTCTCCTTCTCCCCTCCCCCCACCTCTCTCTCTCAAATTAATAAATAAACTTTAAAAAGAAGAAGAAGAAGAAGAGGTGCCTAGGTGGTTCAGTGGGTTAAATGTCTGCTTTAGGCTCAGGTCATGATGTCAGGGTCCTGGGATCTAACTCCGTATCCTGCTTCCTACTCAGTGGGAGACCTGCTTCTTCTCCCTCTCCCACTTCTCCTGCTTATGTTTCCTCTCTAGCTGTCTCTCTCTGTCAAACAAAGAAATAAAATCTTAAAAAAAAATTAATTAAAAAATAAATAATTTAAAAAAGAATGGTAATAGAATAAAAACATTTGTTAGAAATGATTGCCAGAAATATCATCAAACTCCTTTATGTTTTCCAAGTAAAAAATGTCAGGACTCATGTGGGTAATTTTTAAAAGTTATAAGCAACAGAATTTTTCCCACAAAGTGATACATTGACAAATCTAATCAGGAAACATGGACAAATATATTAATGATGGTATTTCAAATTTAAATTTTGATAAAGAGAATCAGGTTCAATGAGATGACTCCCTGTAACTGAGTAAAGTCATTAAACAAACCATGATCGTGTAAAATTCTATATAGGTAGCTTCATATTACCAACTAACTCTATAATATCAAAACAAAAAATTGCAATTGGAAGACTCTGAATAAGTGACTGAATGCAATGACATGCTTTTTCTCTCCTGAGTGTTCAAAACAGGAACATTAGCTTTCTGTACTAGTTGTGGATGCTTAAGCACCTAAATTACAAATTTTAAGATTGAATTAAGTAAACACTAAACTTTTATTAACACAAAAAAATAACCCTTCATTATTTGATATGACCATAAAGCCATATATTGGGATCTTAAAAGTTGAGCAGTGATGCCAAAATTTCAGAACCTAAAATTGACAGGGAAATAACTCTGCTAAGAATCTATTAAACTCACAGTTGGCCTTTAATAAGCAAAATTTCAATAAGATCAGTTTCATATTTATATAAAATAAGTTTCATGTGTACTGATGTACTGATGACAATTTATTTTCCAAAATCTTATTTCACCAGGAAATGTAAGAGTTTTGTTTGACAGTTTTGTCAAATTCTAAATGCTCTGCTTCATAATTCCATAGCCATCCAGCTGGTTCTCTTGGTCATGTCTCGTGCTCCTTGGCTCAACACTGTCTCATCCTGGGGCCTTATTCCTTTCTTATGGCCAACATAAGCAAATAATCAATTCAAATTGCAAATTATGCAGGTATTTGTTTTTTGAAATCCCATGGAGAAAGAAATCAGATAATATGTTGTATGAATTCCAGTAATTTTGGGGTTGAGTGTTTGGATTTGCCCCATAAAGTATCATGTCATCTGCCAAGAGAGAGAGTTTGACTTCTTTGGCAATTTGAATGTATTTCATTTCTTTTTGTGGTCTGATTGCTGAGGCTAGGACTTCTAGTACTATGTTGAACAAGAGTGGTGAGAGTGGGCATCCCTGTTGTGTTCCTGACCTTAAGGGAAAAGCTCTCAGTTTTTCCTCATTGAGAATGATATTTGTCGTGGCCTTCTCATAGATGACTTTTATGATATTCAGGTATGTTCCCGCTATCACTATATTTTGAAAAGTTTTAATCAGGTTTTGGAATATCATGTTTTCTTTTTCTTTTATTTTGAGACATGTTTTGATTTGTTGTTTGATTTTTTATCTGGACCATTCTTGTGCAATAGTGTGTTGTTTAATTTTTATGTATTAAATACTTAGTATTTACATTGTAGATTTTCAAGCTTTGTATTATTAATATTTAGTTTTACACCATTGTGGTTGAGAAAGATATCTGGAATTATTTCGGTCTTCATTAAAAAAAAATCAGATAATAAGTAACTGTTTAAGTTGACAAATTTTTATTTTTTTTAAAGATTTTGTTTATCTATTTGGCAGAGAGAGATATCACAAGTAGGCAGAGAGGAAGGCAGAGAGAGAGGAGGAAGCAGACTTCCCGCTGAGCAGAGAGCCTGATGTGGGGCTTGATCCCAGGACCCTGAGATCATGATGACAAATTTTAAATTAAAAAAAAACTTTTTTTATCTTTTTGTTTTTCCAAGTTTATTATAGTCACTTAGAGGAGTTGTGAATATGTACTCATTCCTTTGGTAGCTTCTTATTTAATATAATTGGATAAAAACAATCAGATAATAAAATCAAGTCATCTGCTTTATTTTAGGTTCCAAATGAAGTGAGTTCTTGTTAATATATGGTTCATAAACTCTTCAAAAGTCAATCGCACAGTTTTCAGGCTTTCAATATGTTGCCTTACTGATCTTTTTTCTAAGGAACTGAAGCAACTGGAATTTGCCTTCTTTTTATCTATCTTTCCAAATTATCTATTATATCTCATAGTATCATATATTTTCAAGACATTTGTATCAGTCACAGTTTTCCAGGGAAATAGAACCAATAGCATGTGGATGTATATGGAATAAAGAATTGGCTCATGTGCTTATGGAGACTAGCAAGTCCAAAATCTGCAATGTAGGTTGACAGGTTGGAGACACAGGGTGAGCTAATGGCACAGTTCTGGTCCTAAGGTCAGTAGGTCAGATAAAGTCTGAAAGCATTCTGTTAAAGAATTCACTCTTGCTTTCAGGGGATGGTTTTTTCATCTGTTCAGGCCTTCAACTGATTGGGGGAGGCCCACTCACTTTATGAAAAGCAATCTGTTTCATCAAAGTTCACTGATGTAAATGTTAACCTTATCCAAAAATCCCTGAAAACTGACACATAAAATTTGTCATCACAATGTTTATTTATGAATTATTAATTTCAATGGTATTCATTTTGTATCTTTCACTACGCTAGCTACTGGGATTTTCAGTGTGAATACTATTAATTGTCTACATTCCTCTTACTATGAAAATATCTGGAAAATCTTTAATTTTCAATGTATGTTTCGTGTCAGGAGCTCTGAAGTGTCTGAGATTTTTCTCTATTTGCAAATAAAAAATTAGTCAAAGTATAACCATATTTGCATGATTTTTGTGAGATCTAATTCCCACAGAATGGCAGATAGAGGGCCAAATGACACTCTAGATCCAGTGGCTAGCATGACAGAAAATCACTGAGCATGGAGGATCTCAGTCTCTTATAATGGGTAGTTAACAAGTTTGCCTTTGCTCTGGAAGGATATATCTTTTCATTTCTGGATAGCAAGCATACTTACTATTTGATATGGAGGGAAAGCCTGTATATTCAAATGCTATAACAAACTTGTCCATTTTTTTCTAGGGAGGGGACATTATCTCCTTTTGACAAGGTTGTTTGTTATAGAAACATTCTTAAAAAGATAGTTCAGTTCTGTTTTTAGCTTTGACATATTAATAGCTTGGAAATTATCACTTCCATTATCATAGCAAGAAAATAGTAAACTAAAAATTCAACAATACTTTTTTTGGGTTCATGAAAGAATTGAAGTCACAGGGAAAACCCACACCCTAACAACTAGAATATAGAGAATCACAGCTTACAAAAACAGCTTATAGCAGGAGCCAGAAACCAGTAGAAAACCCTAAACTGCAATTGATAAACTACTGGAGGTAAGTGAGGAGTAGTTTAGGAGTTTAACATTTCTGGAGGCCCAGTCTTGGGTGGGCCCACACACTTTCAGAGCTTTATCCCCTAAACTCCTTACATATTCTCATGTTGAAAAAACAAAGAGAGAAATCTCTTTATTCAGCATCAGGTCTAGGGGAAAGGTAACATTCTGAAATATAACCAGATACTTTTGTCCACCAGCTCTCAAGAGCAACTATCTGCCTAAAACAGAAGAACAGAAATGCCCAACTTCAGCCTGCCCAAGCCTTCCTCTCTCACATAAAAATAAATAAATAAATAAATAAATAAATAGCACTGGTGAGGTTCCTATCAGTGGGAATATACCCACCAAAAAACTGAAAGTTAATCATAGGATTACAAAGTACTTCTCCTTCCCTACATTTCACCACCACATTGACAAGACTTCTGTATAATAACAGAGGATACAGCTGATAGAACTACAAAGCCTGTACTCTATTTAAGAAAGAGTTTCTAGAGAATCTCAAAGTCAACAAGAGAGACAAAAATAAGAAGCCAGAAACTTAAAGCCCAGACACATGCAACTACAACAGAGTAAACACAGTGTAACTACTAGCCAAATAAATATAATCTCTCATAATAAAGGCTTAATTATCTGGAGTTCCTGTTAGTCAATACATCATGTCCATCTTTCAACAACAACAACAAAATTACAAAGCATTTCATAAGACAAGAAAAATACAGTTGGAAAGACAAAGCAGTATTTGAATCAGACACAGGTGACAGAGATTTTGGAATTATTAGACCAGAAACTTAAAATAACTATGGGGAATATGCTAAGGGTGCTATTGAAAAATTGGACAACATGAAAAAAAAATAGGTAATAACGGAGAGATTGAAATATTAAGAAAGAATCAAAGAGAATGCTAGAAATCGAAAACATTATAATAGACATTAAAATGCTTTTGATGGGCTTACAAGGAGTAGAAGAAATACTTGAGGTAACAGTAGCTGAGTATTTGCCAAAACTAAGGACAGACACCAAACCATATATCTATAAAATTCAGTGAAGACCAAAAAGGATAAATATTTAAACAACTACACATAAGTATATCATATTAAAACTTCAGGAAAACAATGACAAAGAGAAAATCTAAAAGGAAACTAGAAGGAAGACTTGCTTTACCTATAGTTAACAGAATATAAATGACATTCAATTTCTCATCAAAAATGAATGAACAGGGGCACCTAGGTGGCTCAGTTGGTTAAGCAGCTGCCTTCAGCTCAGGTCATGATTCCAGAGTCCTGGGATCGAGCCCCACGCTGGGCTCCCTGCTCGGCAGAAAGCCTGCTTTTCTCTCTCCCTCTGCCTGCTGCTCTGCTTACTTGTGCTCTCTATTTCTCTGTCAAATAAATAAATAAATAAAATCTTATTTTAAAAAAACTGGTACTTAAATTTCGAGGAAAAAAAAAATGAATGAACAAACAAACCAAAAAAGCAGACAACATAATACGTAAGAGGAAGAACACTGGAGGATTGACCTACCAGTTTTAAAACATACTTTATAGCTCTAGTAACCAAGACAGTATGGCATTGCTGAATAGATAAAAAGATCAATGGATCAATGGAACAAAATAAGGGGTCAAGAAATAGATTCACAAATGCAGTTAAATGAGCTTTGACAAAGGAGAAAGGTAATACAATGAAGAAAGAATGATCTTTTTAATGAACTGTGGTAGAATAATTGGACATCTATACACACACACAAAAAAAGAATCTAAATATAGACCTTATACTTGTCAAAATTTATCTCAAAATGTATCATAGACTTAAATATAGAAAAGAAAATGTAACTTCTGGAAGATAATATAGTCCAAAATTTATGTGAACCTTTTCCTCCTAAAAGCATGACCCATGAAAGAAAAAAATTGATAAGTTGCATTTCATTAAAATTGAGAACTTCTACTGTGCAAATGACATTGTTAAGAAAGTGAGAAGAAAAGCCACAAGCTGGAGGAAATATTTGCAAAACATATAACCAATAAAGGACATAGTTAAAACATACTAAATAACACTTAAAACTCAACCATAAGAATACCAACAATCTAATTAAAAAGTGGGCAAAAGATCTCAACAGTTACTTCCCAAGAGAAGATATGCAGATGGCAAATAAGCATATAAAAACACTCAACATCAGATGTTATTAGGACATTTTAAGTTAAAACAAAAATGAGATTCTATTGTGCACCTATTCTAATCACTGAAATTAAAAAAAAAAAAAACAAAAAAAAAACCTGACAGTAACGGATGCTGTCAAGAATGAAGAACAGTAGAAGCACTCATTTGATGTTGTTAGGAATGCAGCAGTACTGTCACTTTGGAAGACATTTTGTAAGTTTCTGATATAACTAATCAGAGCCTCACCATGTGATCCAGCAATCATTTACCTTGGAATTTATGCAAGTGAAATAAATATTATGTACACACACACACACACACACACACACACACACAAACGCATACAAATATTCAGAGCAGTTTTATTCATGATTATCCTTCAGAGAGTGACTGGATAAGCAAATGTTTCCATACAATGGAATTTTACTCAACTATAAAAATAAGTGATCTATCAAGCCACAAAAGACATGGAAGAACTGTAAATGCTATTACTGGGTGAAAGGAGCCAGTCTGAAAAGTTACTTTGGGCTGTTTTTTTTCAAACAACACTCTGACACCAAATATGTGGGGGGTTTTTATCTCAACCAATTCTCTAACTCTGCAGACACCAATTGGGTATCCTACAATTCAATTCAGTTCTGACCCTAATTACCTGGAGCTAGTATAAGACTGCTCCCACTTCAGAAGCCAATTGAAGTCTCAGGTTGCCACCTGTATTTCTTACCTACCAGTGATAAATTAATGGAATTCCCACAAATCCCTGTGTATTTGATTTGTTAGAATGCCTCACAAAATTCAAGAAAACATGCTCCTTACTATTACTACTTTATTCAAAAGGATACAACTCAAGAATTGCCAAATTGATCTGCATAGGACAAGGTATAGCAAAGAGGATACAAAAGTTCCATGGCCTCTCTGGGAGTGTCACAGTTTGTTTACAACCCAGAAGCTCTCCAAATCCCATCTTTTAGTTTATCTGGAGTTTCCATTACATAAGCATTATTGATTAAATAATTTGTCACTGGTCATTGAACTCAATCTCCAACCCAGCTCTCCTCCCTGGAGGTCTCGGTAGACTGAATATTTCAACTCTTTAATCACATGGTTGGTTCCTCAAGCAATCAGCCCCAATCCTGAAGCTACTTAGGGGTCCACCAAAAGTCACCTAATTAACATAAACTCAGATAGGGTTGAAAGGAGCTTGTTATGCATAACAAAAGATGCTCCCATAATCACTATCACTCAGGAAATTCCAATGTTTTTTAAAGCTCTGTATCAAGAATAAGCACAAAGACTAAATATGTATTTCTTATTATCATTGCTACATACTGTGTGATCCAACAGCATGACAATCAGAAAAAAGGCAAAAAATACAGTAAAGAAAAAGATCAGTGGTTCCCAGCGGTTTGGGGAAGTAGAAGAGGAATGAAAAAGTAGAATACGGAGATTTTTAGGGCACTAAAACTATTCTGCGTGATACTCTAATGGTGGATCGATGATGTTATGCATTTGCCAAAATCCATAGAATTGTATAACATGAAGAATGAACTCTAATGTAAATTATGGACTTTGGCTTATAATAAGGTTCCAATATCAGTCCATTATTTTAACAAATTATCACACTAGTGCAAAATATTAGTAGCTAAGGAAACTGTGAAGAGAAGGAAGTAGATGTATGTGAGAGATATGTACTATCTGCTCAATTTTCTATAAATCTAAAATAGTTCTAAAAAATGAAGTCAATTATTTTTTCTTTAAAAAAGTAAAAAAAAATATGGTAGTACAAATATCCTTAAAAAGGTAAACCAGGAAAAAGGGCAGTGAATGCCTCTCTTACAAGATATACAAAAACCTGAAATTCCCATGGAGAATTGTGCCTGATCATTTGGGATGACATAGGGCATCCAAACTTTACTTTGCATATCCCAGGTGAGTATTTGTGTGAGATAAGCAATTATCTTCTGAATTAGCTGAAACTGAGCTTTCCTAAAAGGCCTATGTAAACGCTAATTGTGAGAATTTTGGAATCATGAAATGAATTGGCTCCAAAAACATAAATCTACTAAAAGTTTTCCAAATTTCACACTCTGAATTATGTGTTGGTGATGGAGCTCCTTTTTACAAGGGCAAACCTGTGTATGGCCTATCTGCCTGGAAACAAGATTTATTCATGAAGGATGCTTTCCAATTCCCTTGAGCATTATTCAGTGGGAAGGTACTTTAAAAAGACTGAAAATGCTTGGTATTCTAGGAGGAAGTGACATCTTCGGTTAAGCAACAGTGGAAGGTAACATGGTTTAAAAAAACAAAAAACAAAAAACACGATAAGATATAGGTGTCAAATATCAAAATTGACTCCTCCTAACATGTAAATGTATTAAAGCCTCTAACTTGCATTGGCTGTACTTTCATTTCTTTCTTCCAAGGGTTGGGGCACTTAAATTCCTTCATGTTCAGTGGTAAAACCACAGCTTTCCATCAACCCTCTTCTTCACTTTGCTTCTCTTGAGAATACCTTGACACAGCACAAAATATGGGGGGTTGAGCTAGGTAAAGCAAAAACAAAAGCAAATACAAAAACAAAGAAAAAACAACTCTCAGGCTTATCTCCATAGTGTTAACATAGTTTTTCCCCCTTGCTGCTGCTTGCCAGCCCTCATCTCTTCCTTTTTATTTATTCTTGGACTTTTTGAAGAGGGAGGAAAATACTTTCATGTAAATGCCAGCAAAAAACTAAAAAAGTGGCTCACCATTTTTTTTTTCATTTTAATTTATTTTGTTTTCAGTGTTTCAGAATTCTTTGTTTATGCACCACACCTAGCGCTCCATGCAATACGTGCCCTCCATAATACCCACCACCAGGCTCACACAACTCCCCACCTCCCTCCCCTCCAAAACCTTCAGTTTGTTTCTCAGAGTACACAGTATCTCATAATTTGCCCTCCTCTCCAACTTCCCCCAACTCACTTCTCCTCTCCATCTCCCAATGACCTCCGTGTTATTCCTTATACCCCACAAGGAAGTGAAACCATGTGATAACTGACTCTCTCTACTTTACTTATTTCACTCAGCATAATCTCTTCCAGTCCCATCCATGTTGGTACAAAAGTTGGGTATTCATCCTTTCTGATGGAGGCACGACATTCCATTGTATATATGGGCCATATCTTATTTATCCATTCATCTGTTGAAAGGCATCTTTGTTCTTTCCACAGTTTGGCAAATATGGCCATTGTTGCCATGAACATTGGGATATAGATGGCCCTTCTTTTCACTACCTCAGTATCTTTGCGGTAAATACCCAGTAGTGCAATTGCAGGCTCATAAGGAAGCTCTATTTTTAATTTCTAAAGGAATCTCTACACTGTTTTCCAAAGTGGCTGCACCAACTTGCATTCCCATGAACAGTGTAAGAGGCTTCCCCTTTCTCCACATCTTCTCCAACACATGTTTACTGTCTTGTTAATTTTAGCCATTCTAACTCATGTAAGGTGGTATCTCAATGTGATTTGATTCAAATCTCCTTGATGGCTAATGATGATGAACATTTTTCATGTGACTGTTAGCCATCTATATGTCTTCTTTAGAGAAGTGTCTGTTCATGTCTTCTACCCATTTTTTGATGTGATTATCTGTTTTGTGTGTATTGAGTTTGAGGAGTTCTTTATAGATCTTGGATATCAGCCCTTTGTCTTAGTGTCATTTGAGAATATCTTCTCCCATTCCGTGGGTTGCCTCTTTGTTTTGTTGACTATTTCCTTTGCTGTGCAGAAGCTTTTGATCTTGATAAAGTCCCGAAAGTTCATTTTCACTTTTGTTTCCTTTGCCTTTGAAGACATGTCTTGAAAGAAGTTGCTGTGGCCGCTGTCAAAGAGGTTACTGCCTTGTTCTACTCTAGGATTTTGATAGATTCCTACCTCACGTTGAGGTCTTTTATCCATTTTGACTTTACCTTTGTGTATGTTGGATAATTATGGTTGAGTTTCATTTTTCTATACATAGCTGTCCAATTTCCCCAGCACCATTTATTGAAGAGACTATTTTTTTTTTCCACTGTATATTTTTTCCTGTTTTGTCAAAGATTATTTGACCATAGAGTTGAGGGTCCATATCTGGGCTCTGTGTTCCATGGCTCTATGTGTCTGTTTTTATCAGTACCATGCTGTCTTGGAGATCACAGCTTTGTTGTAAAGCTTGAAATCAGGCAACGTGATGCTTCCAGTTTGGTTTTTCTTTTTCACATTTCCTTAGCAATTCAGGGTCTATTCTGGTTCCATACAAATTTTAAGGTTGTTTGTTCTAGCTCTTTGAAAACTGCTGGTGGAATTTTGATTGGGATGGCATTGAAAGTATAGATTGCTCTAGGCAGTATAGACGTTCCAATAACGTTTATTCTTCCAATCCATGAGCACGGAATGGTCTTCCATCTTTTTGTGTCTTCTTCAGTTTCTTTCATTAAGTGTTCTGTAGTTCCTCACGTACAGATCCTTTACCTCTTTGGTTAAGCTTATTCCCAGGTATCTCATGGTTCTTGAAGCTATAGTAAATGGAATAGATTCTCTCATTTCCCTTTCTATATTTTCATTGTTAGTGTATAAAAAAGCAACTGACTTCTGTACATTGATTTTGTATCCTGCCACATTACTGAATTGCTGTATGAGTTCTAGTAGTTTGGGAGTGGAGTCTTTTGGATTTTCCATATACAGTATCATGTCATCTGCAAAGAGAGTGAGTTTGACTTCTTCATTTCCATTTTGAATACCTTTTATTTCTCTGTGTTGTCTGATTGCTGTTGCTGGGACTTCTAGTACTATATTGAACAAGAGTGGCAAAAGTGGGCATCCTTGTCGTGTTCCTGATCTCAAAGGGAAGGCTCTCAGCTCTTCCACATTGAGGATGATATTCACTGTAGGTTTTTCATAGTTAGATTTTATGAAATTGAGGAATGTTCCCTCTATCCCTATCCTTTGAAGCGTTTTAATCAGGAACGGATGCTGGATTTTGTCAAATGCTTTTTCTGCATCAATTGAGAGAACCATGTAGCTCTTCTCTCTTCCCTAAATGATTTGTTCTATCACATTGATTGATTTGCAAATGTTGAATCACCCTTGCATCCCATGGATAAATCCCATCTGGTTATGGTTGATCTTTTTAATATACTGTTGGATCTTATTAGCTAGGATTTTGTTGAGAATCTTAGCATCCATATTCATCAGGGATATTGGTCTGAAATTCTCCTTTTTAGTGGGTTTTTTGCCTGGTTTGGGGATCAGGGTAATGCTGGCTTCATAAAATGAGTCTGGAAGTTTTCCTTCTGTTTCTAGTTTTGGAAACAGCTTCAGGAGAATAGGTATTATTTCTTCTTTGAATGTTTGGTAGAATTCTCTAGGGAATCTGTCAGGTCCTGGGCTCTTGTTTTTGGAGAGGTTTTTGATCACTGTTTCAATCTCGTTACTAGATATTGGTCTATTCAGGTTGTCAATTTCTTCCTGATTCAGTTTTGGAAGTTTATAGGTTTCCAGGAATGCATCCATTTCATCTAGGTTGCCTAACTTATTGGCATATAACTGTTGATAATAATTTCTGATTATTGTTTCTGTTTCCTTGGTATTAGTCATTTTCTCTCCCTTTTCATTAATAATTTTATTAATTTGGGTCCTCTCTCTTTTCTTTTGGGTTAGTTTGGCCAATGGTTTATTGATATTATGGATTGTTTCAAAAAACCAGCTTCTAGTTTTGTTGATGTGTTCTATTGTGTCTCTAGTTTCTATCTTATTGATCTCTGTTCTAATCTTGATTATTTCCATTCTTGTGTGTGGGGTTGGCTTAATTTGTTGCTGATTCTCCAGTTCTTTAAGGTGTATAGAGAGCTGGTGTATTCTGGATTTTTCAGTTTATTTTGAGGAAGGCTTGGATGGCTATATATTTCCCCCTTGGGACTGCCTTTGCTGTATCTCATAGGTTTTGGACCAAAGCGTCTTCATTCTCATCGCTTTCCATGAAGTGTTTAAGTTCTTCTTTGGTTTCCTGGTTTATCCAAACATTTTTAAGCAAGGTGGTCTTTAGCTTCCAACTGTTTGAATTCCTTCTGAACTTTTTCTTGTGGTTGACTTCCAGTTTCAAAGCATTGTGGTCTGAGAATATGCAGGGAATAATCTCAATCTCTTGGTATCGGTTAAGCCCTGATTTGACCCAGTATGTGGTCTGTTCTGAAGAAAGTTCCATGTGCACTCAAGGAGAATGAGTATTCTGTTTTTTTAGGGTGGAATGTTCTGTATATACCTATGAGGTCCTTCTGGTCCAATGTGTCATTCAATGCTCTTGTTTCTTTATTGATTTTCTGTTTGGATTATCTGCCTATTACTGAGAGTGGCGTGTTAAGATCCCCTGTTATTAATGTATTCATATCAATATGACTCTTTATCTTGATTAACAGTTGTCTTATGTAGTTGCCTGCTCCCATATTGGGGGCATCAATATTAAAAATTGTTAGATCTTCTTGGTGGATAGACTCTTTAAGAATGATGTAGTTTCCTTCTTTATCTCTGACTACAGTCTTTAGTTTAAAATCTAATTTATCTGATATGAGAATCACTACCCAGCTTTCTTTTGAGGCCCATTGACATGAAAGATGCTTCTCCATCCTTTCACTTTCAGTCTGGATGTATCCTTGGGTTCAAAATGAGTCTCTTGTAGACAACATATGGACAGGTCCTGTTGTTTTACCTAATCTGCAACCCTGTGCCATTTTATGGGAGAATTTAGGCTGTTCACATTGAGAGTTATTATTGAAAGATATGCTTTTATTGACATCATGCTGCCTGTGAAGTCCTTGTTTCTAAAGATTGTCTCTGTAAATTTCTGTTCTATGACACTCTTGGGTTCTTTCTTCTTTTATAGAACTGCTCTTAATATTTCTTGTAGTGCTGGCTTGGTGGTCACATACTCTTTTAAAACTTGCCGGTCTTGGAAGCTCTTTATCTCTCCATCCATTTTGAATGTCAGCCTTGCTGGACAAAGTATTCTTGGCTGCATGTTCTTCTCATTTAGTGCCCTGAACATGTCTTGCCAGCCCCTTCTGGCTTGCCAGGTTTCTATGGACAGGTCTGACCTTATTTTGATGGATCTTCCTCTGTATATAAGGAATCTCTTCCCCCTAACTGCTCTCAAGAGCACCTGTCTAATATTGTGATTCATCAGTTTCACAATCAGGTGTCCAGCGGTCTTTCTAGATTCTGTGACCTTGTGGGGGAGTGATCTTTCTGCCTCTAGGACATAAACACTGGTTCCATTCCCCAGACTGGGAAAATTTTCATGGAGAATTTGTTTATTATAACATCTAATCTTCTTTCTTTCTCCTCTCCCTCAGGGATCCCAATAATTCTGATGCTGGAACATTTCATGGCATCATTAATTTCCCTAATTCTGTTTTCGTGGCTTTTAAGCTGTTTGTTGGTCCTTTTTCTCTATCGGTTTGTTCTCTAGATCACTAATTCTATCTTCTCGGTTACCCTAGCTGTTAGAGAGTTTAAATTAGATTGGATCTCATTGATAGCATTTTTAACTTCTTCCTGGGCAGCTTTCACTTCTGCCCTAATTGATTCCATGTTGTCATTAATAGTTTTCTCCAACCTAGCCATTGCCTGGATCATTGTTATCCTGAATTCCCTTTCTGACATACTGTTTGTGTCCATATCCAATAGTTCTGATGGATAGGGCACAGTCTGAATTCTTCCTCTGTTGGGAATTCTTCTTCCTAGTCATTTTGGTGAGGTGGTTGGGGGGATGTGTAGCTGAATATATCAACAGTGATCTAGGCAAGGTGCACCATGTAAACTTCTGAGCAATTGGAAGTCACCACCAGAAAGAAAGAAAAAAAAGAAAAAAAGAGAGAGAGAAAGAAAGAGACAAAAAAATAAAAATAAATAAAAATAAAAAAAATTAAATAAAAAAAAGAGAAGACTCAGCCAGAATGAGCCCCAAAGGTAAGATTTATAAGGTATACAAACAAAAATGGACAAACAAAAAGACCAACAAAAGTAAATGACAAGGAAAAAAAAAAAAAAAAAAGAAAGAAAGAAAAGAAAAAGAACCCAGTCAAAATAGACCCCAATATAAGATTTATATAATACCAGAACAAAACCAAATACACAGAAACACTGAGAGAAGAAGTTGGGAGGGCGGTTATAAATCCTCAATGTAGGCAAGGAAGTTTATTTTGATTCTTCCTAGGTGTATCTTGATATCTTTGTTAAAGGACTCAACTTTCCAGAGATAAAGGGAGATTAAAACCGGTATATATTATAGGGGTAGTATTGATTAGGGAAAGAGGATTACCTTGAAGCTTATATCTATATGTATATTAAAAAAGAAAAGAAGAAGAGAAAAAGAAAAACAGGTATATGTATGAAAAAAGTACAAGTTAAAATGTTATTATGGAATTTGTTGTATTGAACCTCTCATTGTAATAGTAAATAGGTTAAAATTTTTAAAAAGAATGAGAATAGTGAGAACGAATTCAAAATAAAAGTTGTATCTATGAAATATATAGGATTTAGGGCAATATCAGGAGCTTAATATCTGGTTTTCTCCTGATATCAGGGTTTTACAATTTTATGGGGACCCTGTGGTGGTTGTCCTCCCCTTTCAGCTGGCTTTCTGGGGAAGGGCCTGTCACATTGTTTTTCAGTCTTGCTTGGGTTGAGTCCTCCTGCTCCCTGTCAAGGGTCTGGGCTCTGTGGAAACCGTTTTTTCAAGCATTTGTTCTCTGGAGGTTTTTGTTCTTTGGCAGGTTTTTGCGGTTTTTCAGAGGTTTAGTGGAAAGCAATCTGCATCCGGAGCTCTGTTTCAGAGAGAAGCCTCAGTCTGCTTCCCTCTGGGTGGTCCTCTGCCAACTCCGCTGAGCCGTGCAACCTACCACAGGCAGTGCATGTCCCCAGCCACCATCACAGGGGTGGCCCAAAGCACCTGCTTTTCTCTGCATTCCTGTGTCACTAAATCCATGAATGATATTGGTCCAGGTAGCCTGCTTCCAGTGGCTGCCTTTGCCAGGACTGTTGTCTGGGGTCCACCCGAGACCACCAGAGACCACCCAAGAGATCCTAATCAGAGATAACACACTGAGATATTCAAGCCTGGGCTAGGAGTGTTCAGATTCTTGGCCAGTCCTAAAGACCACCTGCTAGTGCCCGCATGGAGCCCTCTCAGGGAAGGGTGTAGAGTGTGGTTCAGGTCCAGGTCCCACAGTGCATGTGCAGAGTGCAAAATGCTGTGGTTCTAGAGAGTGACAGCTGGCATCCACACCAGACTCTCTCACACACGCCAGGGGAAAGTGTGCCTAGCCTTGTGCTGGTGCGATTAGCAGAAACCCGGGGGCTCAGGGACCATGGCTGAAGGCTTTGCCACACTCTCTCTGGCATAGGTGGTCACTGGAGGTGGACATCCTGGTTCCATGGCCTTATGCCCATGATTGCCTGATTCCACCAGTTGTACCTCAAGATCTTTTGCTCTTTTTGAGTACTTTTGAGCAGACTCAAAGTAAATGCTGGTCCCCAATCACAGGGCACTCTCGTATTGGGGTATTACTTTCCAATGGTTCTCTTCTGGTGGCTTCCCTCCCCCTTCTGTTTATACTCTGATATCAGTCTAATTGTTCCCAGGATGTTTTACCTCTTCACTGGAGTCTTCTGCCCCTGTAGCGATTCAGAAATGTATAATCCTACATCTCAGGTGATTTCATGGGTGTTCAGAGTGTTCTGGTAGATAATTAGCTCACTTTAGGGGACTGGTTGAAGCATAGTCTCCTACTTCTCCCTCATCTTCATCCCCATCTCCAATGTGGCTCACCATTAATCTAGACACAGACTCATGGACCATGCCAGATTCTCCATGGGGTTATGCAGAAATGCTGATGAAATCCTGAGAGAAGTGCATGTTGACTATGTCAGGGGAAACCCATAAGATTTCATAAAGATGATAATTTTAGCTTTATCTGGATGGATAAATAAGCATTTTTCAGACAGAGACAATGAGAGGGCACATTTCAGCCAGAGATCACTTTTTTCAAAGATATGGAGTAATAAGGACATAGGGAACTGTGAAAAGTTCTTTGGTGGAAGGAGAGATTTGGGACAGATTTGTGAAAAGCAAGAATGGAGAGGGAGTCAATTATAGAATTGGAAAAGAGCCTTCTCTGTCATGCAAAGGAAATGGAACAACATCCTATAGTGAAAGGTTTTCAAGTGAAGTGCTAAATGAAGGAAAAGATGTTATCAATGTGTTTTATAAGGGGAAAATTAAGTTTGAGAATACACCTGACACATAAGAATGCAGATTTTGGAATTCTGGAAAAAGGCCATGGTGCCTTGACTAAAGGTGTAGCGATAAAACTAGAAAGAAGAGTCCAGCTTTGACCCAAATATTTCTGAGTTGGAATCAACATTATTCCATTTAATTCTCATGACTTCTAAGGTATGTATTTGTTTGTTGGTTTGTTTTAAGACTTGCTTGTTTATATGACAGAGAGAAAGAGCACACAAATAGGGGGAGGTGCAGAAGGAGAGGGAGAGAGAAAGAATCTCAAGCAGACTCTCCACTGAGCATGGAGCCCTATACAGGGCTGAATCTCATGACTCTGAGATCATGTCCTGAGTTGAAACCAAGAGTTGGTGTCTTAACTGACTGAGCCACCCAGGTACCACAATATGTCTTCATCTTGTTAAAAATATTTTAACTTTCATCTTAAAGATAAAACTGAGACTGAGAGGGGAATGTAACTAGCAGAAATACACATAGATTTCAAACTAAGTTTTAAACATCAAGTCTAAGTTCATTACATTGGAATTAAAGTAACTAGGAATTACAGTAACTAGGAATTAAAGCAACTATTTTTTTCTGATTTACAAATGTACTTTAAGATGATTAAATCATTTATTTTTAAACATTTACTAATGAAAATAATACACATACAGAAATGTTTGTTTCTTCTCTCCCCCTCTTGGAAAACAAAACAAAGAACTACTCAATGATTTCATACAAAATGAACACATTTGTAAACAACACAGTTTGAGAAATAGAATAACACCTTTCCACCATGACCCCATCCTAATCATTATTCCTTCTTACACCCTACCCCCTTCATCCCCCTACTCCACCCCAGAAAGGTACTAATTTGGTATTTATGATTAAACCTTTGCTCTTTTTCTTTAAACTTTCACCACCTGAAAATGAATCTGGATATTCTACAATATCATTATATATATTTTTTTAATTCGATGTTAATAAGATGGTTCATTTTGTATGGTTTTGTTTTGGTTTTCTTTGCTTAATATTATATTTGTGTATTTACCCACATTTTGATATATTTTTTTACTTCATATATTTTCATTTTCAGCAGAATTCAGTTGTATGACTACACCATTATTTATCTGTTCTACTGATATTGCAGGTATCTATTGTTTGCCTTTGAGGTTATTGTAAAATATACCATTATGAATGTTCCTATAAATGTTTGTTGATGTACATGTAATGCATTTGTGCAAAGGATATGCCTGGGAATGGAATTAATTGTGCATAGTGTGTATATATTCAATTTTGCTAGATAATGCTAAAGCACTTTGCAGAATAATTATATTGATTTCTACTATTACCAGAAACACAAAGAGGTCTAGTTGCTCCTCATCCTTGATAGCAGTTGAGGCTGTCAGTGTTTTCCATATGAGCTATTTTGATGAAAGAGTAATCTAGGTATTCTAGTTTACATTTTTCACATTACTAGTGAGACTGAATTAATTTTTATATAAAGGGACCATACTATGAAAACATTTCTTTTCTTGGAAAGAACCTTTTTAGATTGCTTGCTCTTTTTTTATTTGATTCTTTTTCTTATTGGCTTTGTAGAAGTTTGATATATAGTCCAGATACCAGCTTTTATCAGCAATATGTGTTAAAATATCTACTCTAATATTGTCGCTTGAATTTTCACTTGATAGTTTTTAAGGATTATATTTATTTATTTATTGAGAAAGAGAGAGAGAGAGAGTGGGGTAAGGGACAGAGGGAGAGGGAAAGAATCTCAAGAGACTCCTTGATGAGTGTGGAGCCCAACCTGGGGTTCTGCGGTTCCATCTCTCACCCTGAGATCATGACATGAACCAAAACCAAGAGTCAGACATCCAACCCACTGAATCATCCAGCTATCCCTTCACTTATTTTTTGTAATCAGAACCACTAATTAGAGTATCACCAAATTTATTATCATTTATTTGAGTATCACTGATTAGATACTATTTTAAACTCCCTACTTTAAGTGCACTAAAATTTTCTCCTATCCAAAAGCTTTAATATCACTGCTTTCTGATATACACCTAAAATACACCCAAACTGGTGCACCTGGGTGGCTCAGTCATTAAACATCTGACTTCAGCTCAGGTCATGATCCCAGGGTTCTGGGATCTAGCTCCACATCTGGCTCCCTGCTGGAAGGGAAGTCTGCTTCTCCCTATCCCACCCCCACTACTTATGTTCCTTCTTTTGCTGTGTCTCCCTCTCTGTTAAAAAATAAATAAATAAATATCTAAAATACATCCAAACTCAGTTATTTTCTTCAATATAGAATGAGGGAAGTGTTTGTTTGTTTGTTTAATTACAATATAGATAACCAGTTGACTTGGTACAACTTATTGAGAAGTCTATACTTTTCCTACTGATTTGTAGGGTTGTTTTTTATGAATCAGATGTCTACATATAAGGGATGATTTCTGAACTCCTTTGTCACAGATCAATTTTCTTATCCTTACACCTATATACTGATCAGTTAATTATTTTAACTTTATACTAAGGCTCAATATCTAGCAGAATAAGTCACCCTCACTATTTTTTTTCATGATTACCTTGTTCTCTTTATTATTTGCATTTTTCCAGATTTTTAGAACATCTTGTAATTTTCTACAAAGAATCCACCGACATTTTGAACCAACTTACAATATTTAATCTTTGAATTAGTCAGTATGGCATATTTCCTCATTTGTTTTGATTTTCTTTTATTTTCTCAATGTTTCATAATATTCTATGTACAGGAAATACAATTTTTTATTTCTATTCAACATTTTTAATTAGATCATATCATTTGTAAAATTTCCATTTTTATAACCTAGGATATAGAGATGAATTAGCATTTGTACCTTGACTATATAAGACAGCTGAGGAATTCATTTATTAATTCTAATAAATTTTACCTCCAAATTCTTTGGAATTTCTTATATGCAATCATATTTGGTAGGGATAATACCTATTTCCAATTCTTATACCTTTTCATTAATTTTTCTTTTCTCACTGCATTTGCTAAATAGTTTCAATATAATCTGAGTAGCAGGAGAGTTAGTCATGCTTCTTTGATATTAGATTACAGAAAATTGTTTTCTATCTTATTTGTGACAATATAATAAATGATTCTGGGTTTTAAGATTTAATTTCTGATTTTTGTTGTTAGCATATAAAAATACATTTGACTTCATTAGGTAGCCTTATAACCTACAATCTTCCTAAACTAAATTATTAGTGCTTTTTTGTTTGTTTGTTTTGTATTTCCCATTTCTTTTTTTACCTATTCATTTACTTTTATGTGTGTAAATAAATATAATTTTACTTCTTTCTTTCTGGTCTAGAAAACTGAGGTTTTTGTGTTTTGTTTTGTTTTGTTTTTTTGATCGCACTGTATAGAATTTCCAGTGTATGTTGAGTAGAAGGAGTAAGAATAGACGACCCTGTCTTGTTTCTGATCCTTTTTGTCTAGATAAAGAATTCTGTTTTTCAGGGTGCCTGGGTGCCTCAGTGGGTTAAAGCCTTGCCTTTAGCTCAGGTCATGATCCCTGGGTCCTGGGTTCAAGCCCTGCATCGGGCTCTCTGCTCAGCGGGGAGCCTGCCTCTCTGCCTGTTTCTCTGCTTACTTGCGATCTCTGTCTGTCAAATAAATAATTAAATAATCTTTAAAAAATTCAGTTTTTCACCATTAACATGATGTTAGCTATAGGTTTTCTTAAAATAGGTACCCTTCATCAGGTTGAGGAAATTTTCTTTTATTACTGTGTGTGACAGGGCTTTTTTTTTTTTTTTTTTTTTTAATTAAATCAGGAATAGATGCTGGAATTTGTCTATTTGATTTTTCTGTGCTAAATGAAATTACCAGATTGGTGTTACTTTTCCAATATGTAAATATATTGATTTATACTAATTGATTTTCAAATGTAAATTGACCCTACATTCCTGGGGTAGCCCCTGATAGATTGTGATATATTATACTTGTTACATATTACTAGATTCAATTTTCTAGAATTGAGTTTAAAATTTTTGCATCTAGGGGCACCTGCGTGGCTCAGGCTTTTAAGCAACTGACTCTTGATTTCAGCTCAGGTCATGATCTCAGGACTGTGAGATCAAGCCTTGCATCAGGCACAGTGCTGGGCCTAGAGCCTGCTTAAGATTGTTTCTCTCCCTCTGCCCTTCTCCCCTCTAAAAAAATATTTTTGCATCTATACTTATGAAAGTCATTGATTAGAAATCTTCTTTTCAAGTCCAGGTATTTGGTGGCTAGACACTAATTCAGCAGCATACCACAAAATTTTTTAGTAGTTTTTCATTTTCATTCAACTCAAAATATTTTTCTAATTTCCTGTTTTGTGTCTTCTTTTACCCATGGGTTATTTTAGAAGTGTGTTATTTGATTTCCCTCATTTTGAGGATTTTTAGTGATATTTCAGTTACTTTTTTTTTAAATTCAATTCCATTGTGGCATGAAAACATATTTTTAAGACTTAAATCTAGTATATTGAGAATTGTATTGTGGCCAGAATGTGGATTATTTTGCTATAATTCTGCTGTTGTTTCCTGGGTAAAGTATTCTATAAATGCAAATCAAAAGAAGTTGGTTGATAGTGTTTTTGAAATTCATTTTTACTGATTTTTTGATCTACCTCTCTTAATTATTGAGAAAGAATATTGAATTAATTATAATTCTGAATTTATCTATTTCTCCTTTAACCTCTGCATTTCTTTCTCAGCTATTATATACATAAGTATTTTGATTTATTATGTGTTCTTGATGAATTGACTCCCTTTGACTTATATGGACTTCATCTTCGATGATATTCTTTCCTCTGAAATCTAATTTTCCTAATATTAATACAGCTATCTCAGCTTTTTAGTGCAAGTATAAAAATTTTTTTCCAATTCTTTTTACTTTAATCCATTTGAATCTTTTTATTTAAAGTTTTTTTCTTATGGGAAGCATTTGATTTGGTCTTGATTTTACCCAATATAATAATATATTTCTTTTAGTTTGGGTAGTTAGACTATTTAAATTTAATGTGGTTGGTGATGTGGTTAGATTTTAATCTATCAACTTGCTATATAGTTTTATTTGTCCATCTGTTCTTTGTTCCCTTTTTACTCTTTTTATGCCTTCCTTTGGACTGCATATTTATTTTTTATGACTCCATTTGATGTCTTCAGTTGGATTATTTGGTAATAAGTGTGGATAGTTGTTTCAGAGTTTGTTACACCCTTAGCTTACCACAGTTTCTTTTAAAGACACATTATAATATATTATGCATTAAAAATCATACAGTAGTACATGTTTATTTCTCCCTTCCCAGCTTTTGTATTTTTGTAGCCATGTATTTTACTTTTACAGTCATCATAATCTCTATAAAATATTCTTACTTTTGTTTATATAGTCAAGATCTTATAAGGGGATTTAAATAAGTAAAATATATTATCTCTTTACTAGTTTGTTACTATTTTCTGTATTTCATATTTCTATCTATAGATCCTTATCCCTACCATTTTTTTCATGCCTGAAGTATTTCTTATATTTTTTAGAATGTAGGTTTGCTGTTTATAAAGTATTTCTGTTTACGTGGGTCTTAAAAGTCCTTATTTCACTTGTGCTTTTAAAAGATATTGTTTCTGGTTATAGAACCCAAGGTTGACAGCCTTTTGCTTTTAGTACTTTACAGGTGTTGTTCCACCATCTTTCATTTATTGTTTTGAATACTTACTTATTCTGTTCAATTGTACAAAATCTGTCACCTTCTGTTTTTAGCTTTCACTTACATATTTGATCATAGGTAATTTGCTATAATAACTATTCTAAATAGCTTATCTGCTGATTTTAATAGATGTATCATATCTGGGTCAGTTTCAGTGGATTGATCCTTCTCTCATTACGTGGAGTATTTGCCTGGTTCCTATATGACTACTGGTTTTTAACTGGATGCCAGACATGATTTTACCTTACTGGGGACTGGATCTTTTTTTTTTTTTTAAGATTTATTTTATTTTGAGAGAGAGAGAGAGAAAGAGAGAGAGAGAGAGAAAGCTGGGTAGAGGGACAGAAGGAGAGGCTGCTGAGCATAGAACCTTATGTTAGGTTCTATCTCATGACCCTGAGATCATGACCTGAGCAGGAATTAAGAGTCAGTTGTTTCACCAACTAAGCCACCCTGGTGCCCTTGGGGCTGGGTATTTTTATCCCTATAAATGTTGATAATTTTTTTGTACATAGTTAACGTACCTGGAAACAGTTTGATTCTCTTTGGTCTTGTTTTCAATATTCATTAAGTGGAGCCAAAAAGAGTGCTTAATTTAGGGATAGTTATTCCCTACCACTTGTAGAAGGACTTTTGTTTGCAAACCAGTGCTCCATGAATAGTCTTTTCCAGTTGGGAACAGCACTTCTGGTTCTGTGTGAACTACGGTCATTTTTCTCTCTCAATTTTGTAGGTGATTTCTTTCCTAACTTTGTGTAGCTTCCTCATATACAAGTGTTAATCAGTGTTCACAGGTGGGATGCTTTCTGTGGCTCTTTAGAGTTCTCTCTCTGACCTTATTCTGCAAAGTTCAGCTTCCTTGAGTTCACTATCCTTTCACTTCCATCAGCCCACAACTCTATCGAGAGTTGTGGTCAAGTTGTCAAGTGGTCAAGTTGTAAGTCAAGGCCATTGTTGAGTTAATTTCTTGTTTTCAGTCTCTCAGGAATCACTGTACTTTAGTCCTGTTTGGTGTCTTGAAAATCATTTTAATTTCTTTTCTTCTCTCTTCTCCTCTTCTCCTTCTCCTCTCTTCTCCTCTCCTCTCCTCTCTTCTTCTCTTCCCTTCCTTTTCCTTCCCTTCTCTTCTCTTCTATCCATTCCTTCCTTCTTTTCTTTTCTTTTCTTTACTTTTCTTTTCTTTTCTTCTTTCTTTTCTTTTCTTCTTTCTTTTCTTTTCCTTTCTTTTCTTTTTCTCTTGGGTTGTTCCAGGATAAATTTATTCTATATGACACCATTTTGGAAGGAGAAATTTTATGCTTATTTTATTTGTGAATTCTATAATTTCCATGTGTTTTTTTCACCATTATCTCCAGTTCTCTTCCAAAATTCTCAATTTTTCTTTTCCTTCTTTGATCATTGGAAATATAATTTGAAATTTGTGATGGTTTGTTTAACTTGATACTTTGATTGATTGTGGGTCTCCTTTTATAGCTCTTTCTTTTTATTACCTTCTGCTTTTCACTCATATTTTGTTATCTCCTTATACACATGGTTATTTCTAATTGTGTTTTACATACAGAATAATTTGTAGAAATTTGGAGGGGGGAACTAAAATCATGTTATCTTTCCCCAGAGAGGAAGTATAACTACTTTTAGCACACATCTTTTATGAAAAGCATTGTCATTTCCTAGGAATTAAATATTTCACCTATATGGCAATATTGGTAGTTGAGTAGATTGTCAGTATCTTTCACAGCAGTTGCAGAAAAAAATAATCTCTATAAATTATATGTAGTGATACCATCTCTGAGCCAGTTATTGTGGTTGGGCAAATATTTGCTCTAATTGACCAACATTGACTCACATATCTGAACCTGGATACAAAGAATATTCACCAAATCTTTGACTAAAAGTATGGAGGTGAGATATCCTGAGAAAAAATTGTAGTACATCAGGAAAAGATAAAATGAATACTAGGTGTGAAAACAAAAGATGTTGACTGATAGGTATCATTCTCATGATTTACTGATTTTTTGCATAGATTCATGGTCTATATTTGGGGTTCTTACCAAAACAAATTCCTTGCTCTTCTCTTACTTACACCTCACACATTTTTCATAGTGCAAGATTTATCTTTCCCTTCACAAACTGTGATGTTTCATACCCACTTGACTTTATGTATTCTCTCCCCTCTACCTCAGGTAGTCTTTTATTTTTTTAATTAACATATAATGTATTATTAGCCCCATAGCCCCAGGTGTACAGGTCTGTAATTGCCAGGTTTATATACTTTACAGCACTCACCATAGCACATACCTTCCCCAATGTCCATAACACAACCACCTTCCCCCTTCCCACTCCGCCTGGCAACCCTCAGTTTGTTTTGTGAGATGAAAAGTTTCTTACGGTTTGTCTCCCTCCCAATCCCATCTTGTTTCATACTCCTTTCCTAACCCCCAAACCCCCCACATTGCCTCAACTTCCTCATATCAGGGAGATCATATGATAATTGTCTTTCCCTGATTGATTTATTTTGCTAAGCATAATAACCTCTAGGTCCATCCACATCATCGCAAATGACAAGATTACATTTATTTTGATGGCTGCATTATATATATATATATATATATATATATATATATATATATATATCACATCTTCTTTATCCATTCATCTGTTGATGGACATCTAGGTTCTTTCCATAGTTTGGCTATTGTGGACATTGCTGCTATAAACATTCGGGTGCATGTGCCCCTTTGGATCACTACATTTGTATCTTTAGGGTAAATACCCAGTAGTGCAATTGCTAGGTCATAGGGTAGCTCTATTTTTAACTTTTTGAGGAACCTCTATGCTGTTTTCCAGAATGGTTGCACCAGCTTGCATTCCCACCAACAGTGTAGGAGGGTTCCCTTTTCTCTACATCCTCGCCAGCACCTGTCATTACCTGACTTGTTAATTTGAGCCATTCTGACTGGTGTGAGGTGGTATCTCATTGTGATTTTGGATCTTTATTTCCCTGATGCAGAGTGATGTGGAGCACTTTTTCATGTGTCTGTGGTTATCTAGATACCTTCTTTGCAGAAATGTCTGTCCATGTCCTCTGCCCATTTCTTGATTGGATTATTTGTTCTTTGGGTGTTGAGTTTGATAAGTTCTTTATAGATTTTGGATACTAGCCCTTTATCTGATATGTCATTTGCAAATATCTTCTCCCATTCTGTCAGTTGTCTTTTGGTTTTGTTGACTGTTTCCTTTGCTGTGCAAAAGCTTTTGATCTTGATGCAGTCCCAATAGTTCATTTTTGCTCTTGCTTCCCTTGCCTTTGGCGATGTTCCTAGGAAGAAGTTGCTGCAGCTGAGGTCGAAGAGGTTGCTGTCTCTATTCTCCTCAAGGATTTTGACAGGTTCCTTTCTCACATTGAGGTCCCTCATCCATTTTGAGACTATTTTTGTGTATGGTGTAAGGAAACAGTCCAGTTTCATTTTTCTGCATGTGGCTGTCCAGTTTTCCCAACACCATTAGTTGAGGAGACTCTCTTTATTCCATTGGACAGTCTTTCCTGCTTTGTCACAGATTAGTTGACCATAGAGTTGAGGGTCTATTTCTGGGCTTTCTATTCTGTTCCATTTATCTGTATGTCTGTTTTTGTACCAGTACCATACTGTTGTGATGATGACAGCTTTGTAATAGAGCTTAAAGTCTGGAATTGTGATGCCACCAACTTTGTCTTTCTTTTTCAATATTCCTTGGCTATCCAAGGTCTTTTCTGGTTCCATATAAATTTTAAGATTATTCGTTCCATTTCTTTGAAAAATAATTGATGGGATTTTGATAATGATTGCATTAAAAGTGTAGATTGCTTTAGGTAGCATAAACATTTTCTTTTTTTTTTTTTGAAGATTTTATTTATTTATTTCTCAGAGAAACAGCACAAGCAGGCAGAGTGGCAGGCAGAGGCAGAGAGAAAAGCAGGCTCCCTACTGGACAAAGACCCTGATGTGGGACTCGATCCCAGGACCCTGGGATCATGACCTGAGCCAAGGCAGTGGCTTAACCAACTGAGCCACCCAGGCCTCCCGAGCATAAGACATTTTCACAATATCTATTCTTCCAATCCATGAGCATGGAACATTTTTCTATTTCTTTGTGTTTTTCTCAATTTCTTTCATTAGTACTTTATAGTTTTCTGAGTACAGATTCTCTACCTTTTTGGTTAGGTTTATTCTTAGGTATCTTATGATTTTGGGTGCAATTGTATATAGGATTGATACCTTAATTTCTCTTTCTTCTGTCTTGTTGACATATAGAAATGCAACTGATTTATGTGCATTGATTTTATATCCTGACACTTTACTGAATTCCTGTACAAGTTCTGGCAGATTTGGACTGGAGTCCTTTGGGTTTTCCACAGAAAGGATCATATCATCTGCAAAGAGTGATAGTTTGACTTCTTTACCAATTTGGATGCCTTTAATTTCTTTTTGTTGTCTGATTACTGAGGCTAGGACTTCTAGTACTATGCTGAATAGCAGTGGTGATAATGGACATCCCTGCCATGTTCCTAACCTTAGTGGAAAAGCTCTCAGTTTTTCTCCATTGAGAATGATATTCGCTATGGGTTTTTCATAGATGGCTTTGAAGATATTGAGATATGTACCCTTTACCTCTAAACTCTGAAGAGTTTTGATCAAGAAAGGATGCTGTACTTTGTGAAATGCTTTTTCAGCATCTATTGAGAGTATCATGTGGTTCTTGTTCTTTCTTTTATTACTATATTCTATCACAGTGATTGAGTTGCTGATGTTAAACCAACCTTGCAGCCCTGGAATAAATTCCACTTAGTGGTGGTTAATAATCCTTTTAATGTACTGTTGGATCCTATTGGCTAGTATTTTGGTAAGAATTTTCACATCTGTGTTCATCAAGGATATTGGTCTGTAATTCTCTTTTTTGGTGGGATCTTTGTCTGGTTTTGGGATCAAAGTAATGCTGGCCTCATAAAATGAGTTTGGAAGTTTTTCTTCCATTTCTATTTTTTTGGAAAGGTTTCAGGAGATAGGAATTAATTCTTCCTTCAATGTGTTGTAGAATTCCCCTGGAAAGCTGTCTGGCCCTGGGCTCTTGTTTATTGGGAGATTTTTGATGACTCCTTCAATCTCCTTACTGGTTATGGGTCTGTTCAGGTTTTCTATTTCTTCCGGGTTCAGTTGTGGTAGTTTATATGTCTCTAGTAATGCATCCATTTCTTCCAGATTGTCAAATTTGATGACGTATAGTTGCTCATAATATGTTCTTATACTTGTTCATATTTCTTTGGTGTCGGTTGTGATCTCTCCTCTTTCATTCATGATTTTATTAATTTGTGTCCTTTCTCTTTTCTTTTTGATAAGTCTGGGCAGGGATTTATCAATCTTACTAATTCTTTCAAAGAACAGCTTCTAGTTTTGTTGATATGTTCTACTATTTTTATTGTTGTTGTTGTTTGTTTGGTTGGTTGGTTGGTTTCTATTTCATTGATTTCTGCTCTGATCTTTATTATTTCTCTTCTCATGCTGGGTTTAGGCTTGCTTTCTTGTTCTTTCTCCAGCTCCTTTAGGTGAAGGGCTAGGTTGTGTACTTGAGACCTTTCTTGTTTCATGAGAAAGGCTTGTACTACTATATACTCTCCTCTCAGGACTGCCTTTGACAGATTTTGAACCATTGTGTTTTCATTATCATTTGTTTCCATGAATTTTTTCAATTCTTCTTCAATTTCCTGATTGACCCATTCATTCTTTAGAAGGATGCTGTTTAGCCTCCATGTAATTGGGTTCTTTCCAAATTTCCTCTTGTGATTGATCTCTAGCTTCAGAGTATTGTGGTCTGAAAATATGCAGTGAATGATCCCATTCTTTTGGTACCAGTTGAAACCTGATTTGTGCCCCGGGATGTGATCTATTATGGAGAATGTTCTATGTGCAATAGAGAAGAATGTGTATTCTGTTGCTTTGGGATGGAATATTCTGAATATATCTGTGATGTCCATCTGGCCCAGTGTATCATTTAAGGCCTTTATTTCCTTGTTGATCTTTTGCTTGGATGATCTGTCCATTTCAGTGAGGGGAGTATTAAAATCCCCTACTATTATTGTATTCTTGTCATTGTGTTTCTTTGATTTTGTTATTAATTGGTTTATATAGTTGGCTGCTCCCACGTTAGGGGCATAGATGTTTAAAATTGTTAGATCTTCTTGTTGGACAGACCCTTTGAGTATGATATAGTGTCCTTCCACATCTCTTTTTTTAGTCTTTGGCTTAAAATCTAATTGATCTGTTCTAAGGATTGCCCAGCTTTCTTCTGATGTCCATTAGCATGGTAAATTGTTTTCCATCCCCTCACTTCAAATCTGGAGGTGTCTGTGGGTCTAAAATGAGTATCTTGCAGACAGCATATTGATGGGTTTTGTTTTTTTATCTATTCTGATACTCTGTGTCTTTTGATTGGGGCATTTAGCCCATTTACATTCAGGGTAACTATTGAGAAATATGAATTTAGTGCCATTGTATTGCCTGTAAGGTGACTGTTACTGTATATTGTCTCTGTTTCTATCTAATATATCATGCCAGTTCTTTCTGGCCTGCCAGGTCTCTGTGGATAAGTCTGCTGCCAATCTAATATTTTTACCATCGTATGTTACAAACTTCTTGTCCTGGGCTGCTTTCAGGATTTTCTCTTTGTTGCTAGGACTTGTAAGTTTTACTATTAGATGATGGAGTGTGGACCTATTCTTATTGATTTTGAGGGGGATTCTCTGTGCCTTCTGGATTTTGATGCTTGTTCACTTTGCCATATTAGGAAAATTCTCTACAATAATCCACTCCAAAATACCTTCTGCTCCCCTCTCTCTTTCTTCTTCTTCTGGAATCCCAGTTATTCTAATGTTGTTTCATCTTATGGTATCACTTATCTCTCAAATTCTCCCCTCATGATCCAATAGTTCTTTGTCTCTCTTTTGCTCAACTTCTTTATCCTCTGTCATTTGGTCTTTTATATCACTAATTCTCTCTTCTGCCTCATTTTTCCTAGCAGTAAGAGTCTCCATTTTTTATTGCACCTCATTAATAACTTTTTAAATTTCAGCTTGGTTAGTTTTTAGTTCTTTTATTTCTCCAGAAAGGGCTTTTATTTCTCCAGACAGGGTTTCTCTAATATCTTCCATGCCTTTCTTGAGCCCAGCTATCACCTTGAGAATCATCATTTTGAACTTTAGATCTGTCAAATTACCCATATGTGTATTGATTCAGTCCCTAGCCTTTGGTACTGCCTCTTGTTCCTTTTTTTGTGGTAAGTTTTTCCAGCCTTGTCATTTTATCCAGATAAGAATATATGGAAGAGAGAATAAAATACTAAAATAGTGGCAAAGACCCCAGAAAAATGTGCATTAAGCAAATCAGAAGAGACCCCAAATTGTGGGGGGAAGAAAAGAGGTAATAAGAAGTTCTAAAAATTTTTTTTAAAAAGGAAAAAAAAAGAATATATATATATATATATGTATATATATATATATATATTAGACTGGTGAATAGAACAGAGCTACCCACTTAATTTTGGGAGTATTTTGGTCTCTTAAAAGAAACTACTTCCCAAAATTTTAAAGAAAGAAATATATATATTTCTTTCTTTAGAATATATATACAAATTTATATATACAAATGTGTATATATAAATATATACACACACATATATATACACAAATATAAGGGTAAACATGATGAAGGGATGGACTATGACTGCAAAATGAGAATTTTAATAAAGTTCTAAAAAAGTAGTTGACAAGTTAAGTTGGTTTGGAAAAGGAAGAAAAAGAAAGTGGGAAGAATTTACTCAGGCTGGAGACTAGAACAAAGTCCTGTGCTTGATTTAGGGTATATTTTGATCTATTAGAAGAAGTTGTATCCCAAAATGTTTTAGAAGAAAAATCCTATGTGTATACAAAAAATAAAATTAGATACAATGAACGATAAAATATGACTATAATAATGAAGGTTCAGAAAGAATTTTTTCTTAATGAAAGGTATTGTTAAGATAAAATAGTTAAAAAAAACATTAAAAGAGGAAAGAATAAGTTTAAAAAAATTAGAATAAGAAAAAAATAAAATTAAAAATATTAACTTTGCAAGACTAAAAAATCATGGGGAGAAAGCCATGAATTCCATGCTTTGCTTTCTCCTCCTCTGGAATTCCGTTGTTCTCTGGTCTTGGCTGGATTTCTTGCTGATATTCTGGGGGAGGGGCCTGTTGTAGTGATTCTCAAGTGTCTTTCCCCAGGCGGAATTTCACCACCTTTGCCAGGTGCCAGGCTAAGTAATCTGCTCTGTTTTGGTCTCAGCAGCTTTTGTTCCCTGAACACTTTCCATAGAGCTCTGGAGGACAGGAATGAAAATGATGGCCTCCCAATCTCTGATGTGGAGGATCCAAGAGCTTGGGGCCCCATTCCTCAGTGTGACCCCGGAGAAAAGTGCTCAATCACTCCTGTCTCCCTGACCTCTGGCCGCCCGCCGAGCTCACCCAGTCTGTGATTGAGAGTCTCTGTCTCTGGCACACAGCCCTGCCTGGAGTCTCCAAACCCAGCAGATCCCTCCTGCTCTTCCAGGGGGTTTCTCCCTGGATTTGCCACTTGTGGAGTCCCTGCTCAAAGAGTAGTGGCCTGACTGTGCCATGGATCACAGTTTAAGGCAATCCCAATTTGAGAGCTCACTCCTCGGCTCTGTCTCTGTAGTTGGCTTCCCTGCTCTAATATCTGTGAGCTCTGTGATACTCAGATACCCCCAATTCTTCTGTGACCCCACGGGACCTGAGACCATGCTGTCACCAGGAGGCCTCCACCCCTGCTTAGCCTCTGGAGTGATGTCCCTCAGTGCAGCAGACTTTTTAAAGTTCTGATTTTGTGCTCCGTTGCTCCACCACTTGCTGGGAGCCGGCCCATCCCCCCACAGTCTATCTTCCCATTGCTTTGGATTCACTTCTCTGCCAGTCCTACCTTTCAGAAGTGGTAGATTTCCTGTTTCTAGAATTGCTGCTCTTCTCTTTGATCTCCTATTGGATTTGTTGGTGTTTGGAATGGTTTGATAAACTATCTAGCTGATCTCCTGCTACCTGATGTCATCTCAGCCTGCTACTTCTCCTCCATCTTGACTCCTCACTCTACCTCAGGTATTCTTTTGCTTTGTTCATCTGAAAAGTCCATACTTATCCTTCAAATGTTTTCTCAAACATGGCCTTTGTGATGTCTCAATTCACTCTGTAAAAAGATTCAGGAACATGCTCCAAGATTCTCATATTGTGCAACTTATATGTAATTGAGTTGCTTGCTTCTCTTCCTACTTGATTTTATCTTTTAGACTGCAAATCATAATGTAGTTTTTTTTTCTTTCCAATTTATGATGAATATAAAGAGCATTATTCATTTTATTTTTTTATTTTTTTAAAGATTGTATTTATTTATTTGACAGACAGAGATCACAGGTAGGCAGAGAGAGAGAGGAAGAGAAGCAGACTCCCTGCTGAGCAGAGAGCCTGATGTGGGGCTTGATTCCAGGACCCTGGGGTCATAACCTGAGTTGAAGGCAGAAGCTTAACCCTCTGAGCTACCCAGGTGCCCCAGCATTATTAATTTTAAATAAATGTCTCTTGAATAAATAAATGTTAAATGTCCTGGCTGAAGGATTGTGGAAATATTTGACTTAAATGTTGTCAAAATATAACCTAAAATTATGTTTAAAAAATTATATTTGTGATAAAAATCATTTTTAAGACCATGAAAATTAAAGGAAGAAAAGAATTGATAATACAAGAGCTGCAAATGATTATTTTTCAACTTATTCATGTGGATGGTCAGGGAAAGCTTATTTTGAAGAAGAGAGAAGTAAGAAGTGAATGTGGAAATTGATGTGAGTATGTGAGATTATGTGGTTCTAGATAGAAAGAATGAAAAAGTCAGAGCATAACACCTGATTTCCTGGTGAGGTCTGGCTGCTCTTCCCTAGGGTCTACAAGATATCTTGTTGACTTACAGTAAAACTTTTTTTTTTTTTTTTTTTTTTGCTCAAATATATTGACTGACTTTGTAGTACTTGAAACAAAAAGACCATTAACTTAGACCATATATGCTATGTTCCTTCTTTCTAGCTAGGCTCAACTTATTTTGGTTGCATTTCATTCGCATTTCCCTTAGGCCTTGAGTAAGGCTTTTAAGTAAAAGCAATATGAATTTTAATCTTACACCCTTATTTCAAGAAATGTTATAATAATTATTGAGCACTCCTTAAATAAATTTGAGAAGTAGGTAGGAAGTTCTTCCTAATAGGATAAGCTAGGCAACTTTGAGTGTCTTAATGTGGAAACAACTGTATTACTTCTTGATTTGGACATAGTACTAATGTTATTCTGGTAAAGTTCAAACCAATTGTATTTTTGAATAATTTTCTTATTTGCAGTCTTTTTACCCTGATCAGTGCTCTCAAATATGGTGCACAAATCAATTGGACCAGGACCACATTATAGGATGGAATTACAAATGCAATCTCTTGTCGGATCATACTTGCTGGACCAGAAACCTGAATGTGCAGTCAAGACTTCCCTTCTAGCAAGTGTTGCAGGTTGTTATTATATAGTATAGAGTACATAAATATAATATAGAGTACATATTTTCAATATAGAGTCAGTCTATGTTAAGTTATGTTAAAATCTAGCTTAGGATGTACAGTTCAAATATACATTTCTTTATTTCTTTAAAGAACAGGTCACTATGTTTTTTAAAAATTTTATTTCTAATAAAAAGTGTTTTATAAAGTAACAACACCAGTATTATAATACCATAAAAATAGAAATGTATTTCTGAGAAAGGAGATATATGTGTTTTCTTCAAAACTACCTTTATATTCAGCACAAATTTTCTGCAAATACCTTGCTCCCTGTTTTTCTGCAGAGATGTTAGAGCTGTGTCCTTAATGTTCAGAATGGCTTCCTTATAACTATTTATTTAGGTGTGTTTCTGTATTCAGTTGGCTTCCAGTTTGCATCAGAATCACATGGACTTCTTTATAAGAATGCATGTTTTGTTGAGTCTCATGAATAAAAAACTTTTTGGATTTGATACCTTGATTTTTTTTTTAATAACCTACATAGTTTATACTTACATATGCTGCAGTTTGGGAATCTCTAATCTGAAGCATATCACTATAAAATATTTTACTACTTTAAAAGTTTACATATTAACACTTCCCAATTATAATCCCTAATATATATTTTATTAATTTCATCTGAGTACAAGCTGAATTGTTGGAACAGCATTCATTCGAAGGAATTAAATCAAGATGTTCTAAATATGGTCAAACTAAAATAACTGAATTTAATGAGACACAACCAGCATATAACTTCATTGGAGGGAATTATTAGACTTGAATATGTCCAATAAAGTTTTATCAAACAAGAAATACCCTTCAGTGCACTTGACCTTTAATAACCAAAGTCTTAAATCCAGTGAAACTTCCTAGAGGCTGTTTTATTTTAACAAAGGAAAATGTCCATTTTATTCAAAGCAAATAAAATTGAACAAATCTCAAAACCACTGTATGCCACAAACAGTCTTAACTATATGGAAATAATGCTGTAATGAATTTTCAAAGGAGTGGGGACAATTTCCACATTTTGCAGCAGGTGAATGAGAAATAGATATATTAACAGTGTCCCAGACTTGAAACATAGCTCATTATACACACCTGCCAACAGCTACATTAAACATTTAATAACAATAGGATACACCTTACCCTCACAAGTGATAAATGAGGACATTTTAGCATTTTCTTTTTTCTGTGATGATTTTTGTCTTACTTGCATTAAAAGAAGAAAAAAATTTAAAGTCACTGCATTTTTAATCTTCAAAACAGTAGTTAGTCAGGACAGAATTATTTTTTCACCCTTTCAAAGATTTATATTTCTGTAAATTAAGTGATTACATATACATAATTTTTCTTTTTTTAAACATAATTTTCATTTTAAGTTTATTTTTGGTCTTAAAGACACCTTATGTTGATGATTTTAATGGGAAAATTTAGAAGGCTGCTTTTTAAAGAAAAGGCACATTTTTACTCCTGAAACAATGCCTGGAATGTTAAAGCATTAAGTAAAGATTTTATATATATATATATATATATATATATATATATATGGATATGAGCCAAATTTTAAATATCCCCTTCCAATCCAACAAATACAAAGCAAAATGTAACAATTGAATGTTAATAATAACTCTCCTTTTTTGGGTACAATTCATATGCACCTCACACTATGACATATTATTCATTGCCTTGGAAAGGGAACAGAAAAGAGCAAGCAAGCTAAATAGAGAAGGGCCAAGGAATCACTTCTCTGGCAAGAAAAAAAACACAAAAAAGTGTGTAGAAGAGATACCTCAGCTTCCTCATATTTCTTTTCATTGTATAATGGCTCTGTTGTAGTAGAAGAGAATGTTAAGTACCCAGTGCTGAATTTTAATAAGAACTATGTGGCTAAACATACTTAAATCTTTCGAGACAATGGTAAAGAACACACAGTATTCTCATTCTAGTATCAAAAAATAATTTCAATTTTCATGGATTCAAGGCAAATTTCTTCTGAAATGCACAATTACAGAAGATTTCTCTCATCCAACTCATATGTAAGAGTTGAATATGATTCTGGGTTTTCTATTAAGAATACTTTATTTCCTTTTTCTCAAACTAGTTGCTTATAGATAATTATTCTCTCTTTATCCATCTAAAGAATTGTGAACCAAGGTCTTAATACCTCTCATGCAATATGGTAGGTTATTTTCTAGGATTAAGGAATATAATGGTCACACATTTTCAGGGGCAAACACAATATTATCCCCTTTTTTCTCTAACCACATATGCTGTCTTCTTTGAAAGAACAGACTTCTTATTGTGATATTAAAATGACTTTACATTCTAGTATTCTATAAGTTAGAATAGAGATCTCTTTTCTACTTATCACCCTCAAATACTCTTAAGTGAGTCTTATAATCTCTCTGAGCCTATGACCAATGAATCACATAGTACAGAGGTCAGCATATTATAGCCTGTGGGCCAAATCTTGCTGGTAAATGAAACTTCTTGTAAATAAATATTTTTGGAACACAGTCACACCCATTTGCTTATATACTCTTTATGAATGCTTTAGCTCTATAAATAGCAGGTTTGAGTAGTTGTGAAGACACCATCTGGCTTGAAAAAAGGCTAAAATGTCTATTACTTCACTTTTTATCAAAGTATAATCGACATACAACATCATATTATTTTCAGGTGCACAGCAGTGACTTGATGTTTGTATATATTATGATGTGGTCATCACAGCAAGTCTAATTAACACCATTCACCACACATAGTTACAAAGTTATTTTTCTTGTGATGAGAACTTTTAAGATTCACTCTCTTAGCAACTTTCAAATAGGCAACACAGTATTATTAACTATAGTTGTCATGCTGTACATTATGTCCCATGACATTTATTTTATAACTGGAAGTTTATACATTTCCTATCTGACTCTTTATAGAAAGAGTTTCTCAATCCCTGACACAGATTTTCTACCAGTAACATGATAGTTCTATAGTCACATGATAGTACTCAGGTATAGTTCTCTAAAACATACGAATATATGTGAATAAATTTAAGTTATTGCACCACAAATCAGAAGAACTTACTTTTTTTTTTTTCTAATTCTTTCTTCTGTTAATATGAAAATGTGTATGGGGCACCTGAGTGGCTCAAAGTGTCTGCCTTTGGCTCAGTTCATGAACCCAGAGTCCTGGGATAAAACCTCACATTGGGCTCACTGCTTAGGGGGAGTCTTCTTTTCCCTCTCCCTCTGCCACTTCCCCAACTCATTCTCTCTCTCTCTCTCTCTCTCTCTCTCTTTCATTCTGCTGCTTCTCAATTAAATAAATAAAGTCTTTTTAAAAATATGAAAATGTGTATTTGCAGGAAAATCACAACTTGTCAACTTGTTATCTCACTTGACTTTATTAAAGCCTTGGGAACATTTGTACATAGGAAATACTTCAAAAAATCTAGCATATAAAAATGGAGATTTTCTTATTGAAGTAGAGGTGGGAATCCTCCATTCAGACCACTTCGCTTCTCATTCACCATTTTGTAACTCTTGAGCAGACACAGAGAACATGCAGCTCACTACCTATTCCAGTCCTCTACTTACACACCCCATTCTAGCTCAAAATCTACAAGCAAGTTTTTTCCTCAGTGGTGTCTCCCCTTCATCAACCCCCTAATTCTGTAAGAAGCATAATCATCCACCATAATACTGCTTACACCATAAGGGTTGTCATCCTTGTCTCCTGCCTGCCTTATTTCCTACATAAAACTTGGCATAAAAATGCCCTCTCAATTATGGGTCTTTAAATTTCTCCAGTAATACCTTTTTGTTTATTTCTCCTAACAAGGCCCTGGTTAGGCCTTCATCATCTTATATCTAGTTTTAGGAAACTTCATAAATGGTCCTTCTACTTATATTTTTCTCCAATTCTATTTGTAACTGATATAAAATTTGATCTTTTAAAATGAAGATGATCATATCACAATTCAATGTAAATTAGTTCAGTGGGTACACCTTGCCTTTAAAATGAAATTCAAACCCCTAAAATGATATAAAAAGTCCTTCAGTATCTCGCTTCTACATTGTTCTTTATCCTCATTTCATGTCAGGCCTTTCTTCCCAGACTTAAACTTACTTAATTTTGTTTATTCATTCACTCATTCATTCATCCATTCATTCATTTATATTATTTTTATTTTGTTCAGTTAGCCAACATATAGTACATCATTACTTTTTCATGTAGTATTCAACAATTCATTAGTTGTATAAAACACCCAGTGAATCTCCACACCTGCCCTCCTTAATACCCATCACCTGGTTACCCCATCTCCCTTCCTCACCCCTACTGCAACCCTCATTTGGTTCCTGGAGTCTAGAGTCTCTCAAGCTTTGTCTTTCTCTGATTCCCACCTATTCAGTTTTCCCTCCCTTCCCCTGTGGTCCTCCCTGCTATTCCTCATGTTCTACATATGAGTGAAACCATATGATAATGGTCTTCCTCTGCTTGACTTATTTCACTTAGGTTAATCCTTTCCAGTTCCATTCATGCACTGATGCTTTTTGAGCTCTGGGTGTTATATGCAACTATTGAATCATTGAACATTATATCAAAAAACTAATGTACTATATGTTGAATAATTGAATTTAAATATTAAAAAAAGACAGTTTAATAAAATAAAAAGATTTATTATTTATTTATTTGTTTGTTTGTTTATTTATTTATTATTTTAGAGAGAATGAGAGCAGAGGGAGGGAGAGAATTTTTGAACAGGCTCCCCTGGGGAGCCCCAAATGGGACTCAGTCCCAGGACCCTGTTATCATGACCTGAGCCCAAATCAGGAGTTAGATGCTTAACCAGCTGAGCCACCCAAGCATTCCAAACTCATTATATATATGTAATAAACTATAAAATCATATGCTTAGAAAAAAGCCTAAAAAACTTACACACCAAAATTTTCAGTTTTTTTCTAAGATAACTGAAACCATATGCCAGTTTGGATTCCTTGAACACTATAACATATTAAATACAACTCCAATCTGAGAGTTCCCATATATATCTCTCAGTAATATATTTTTTGTTTTATATTTTGAATGACATCTTGAATTATACCCAAAATTATAAAGGTACTAGAATCCCTCATTCTTTCAGTTATGCAATTAATTAAATTTTATGATTAAGAAAGGACAAAAAGGAGATAAACTGTATATATAATGAAAATCATGGCAATATTAGCTGACACAGAATTTATGAGAGCAAATTAATTTATGGTGAAAAAGGATGGCATGTTTGGGACATCCAAGTAGAAGTCACTTGTGGCATTATAGAACATCAGATTTATAAAAGGTTTCAACAGTAATCTAGTTCAACTTCATTTTTATTTGAGAAAAAGAGGACTAAAGATTATGGGATTTGACTAAAGTTTCAGCAAGTTAATACATGACTCATATCTCAAGCTCTCAGTGGTTTGTTAAGAGTCAAGATTTGGTTGCAGTTAGAACTTCAGGTACAATTTAAAACCACAGAAAACTATTTGAGAGTCTTTAAGAATTTGAAGCGTGGAAATGTGTAAAAGACCTCACTAAGGTATGCCTGTGTGTTTCAGTCTGTTGGATCTCTGCCTTCAGCTCAGGTCATGATCAGAGGGTCCTGAGATCCAACCCGAAATAGGGCTCTCTGCTCAGTGGGGAGTCTGCTTCTCCCTCTCTCTCTGTGCTTTCTCTCCCTCTCTATCTCTCTTTAAAAAAAAAAATTGTTTTAAAGCCCTCATTTAATAAATAGAAAGAAAGCGGTTTGGAAAATTGCATTATGTTTCTTTGAATTCCTTGAGGACAAAGTTTATTTCTGACTATATCTTGTTTCTGACAGACTGACTGGCCAATTGGCTGAGGAGATGAATAAGAGCAAAAAGAAAAAAAAAATAAAATAAAAGTTAGTTCAGGGTTATAGATGTAAAGAGAAGAAAGTTCGATGAGTGGAGGTTTATCAACAGTGTTAGTATTGTGGTGAAGTGGAAAGAAAAGAAAAAAATGTGGAATTTTTCTGATTAGCAAATTAATCATGAACTTGTTAATCAGAAAAAAATCAACTGATGAGGGGAAACTCATTGCAATATTAGTTTGGTCTTGTCTAACAAAGACCTCTCGAAAACACTTACTGCTTGTAGACAGTGGCAGAATTTTAATTTATAAGATTAAGAAAATGCAACTGACAAGCTAATTGGTCAGAAAATGAGGAATCTGTTGTACCTAAAATTCTATTCTCATTAAGATTATCTATCATTTAATGTTTACTTATACATTGTATTTTATACACACACACATACAAAAGTTGGGACATTTATTTTTAAACCAATTGTTTTGAGTTTCAGCACAGGGCAAGAACCTGTTAAAGAATTAGCTACTTGAGAATAGTAAATGTGTTTTAACACAGAGCCAAGAACAAATTAAACCCTTATTAAAAATGTATCAACCTAAGGAATAAATAAGTGAAACAAGGCCCCTGAAAATTGATACTGTATTTTCTGATACAAACTTTTTCAGAAATCACACAAATCATGAAATTGTAACCTGACAGTTCAATCTTGTCATAATTATTGGGAAAATTTATGGGCAATATATTTTTTAAAAGTCTTAATAAATTGAAAACTTTATCTGCATCCAAATATGAGTTAAAAGAAATTATACATAAGTAAGAATAGTTAACTTAAACATAATTTAATCTAAAATCCTAGTTGGTTAGGAGCTAGGGAAAGTTATCATAATCATGAATGAAATACACAATAATTGAATGGCTATAGTGATCTTAAGAATCAGAAACTCATAAAACAAAGGCTGCTGGACAAAAATTCAAGTAATTTTCATTACCTATATTTTACTCTGTAACTGTAGCATTGTGTCTGTGGCATATAGTATTTCTTCTCAGAGAAGGAATACTATATTCCTTTGGAGGTCAAATGCCACTTGAATCCAAGCTAAAAATTAAATCCAAGGTATACAGATGACAAATATTATTATTACATAATTATAAGCTATTCATCTAATGGTGAATTAAGAGTTGTGAAACTTTTATTGAACAGGGAAAAGTTATTCAATATTTAATACTATGAATTATCATGAAATACTTATAAATATTATTTTTGAGTGGTAAACAACAATAAAATAAATCTCTTTATATTTTTTTTCCTTAGTAAAGCTGTATTTCTACTCCTAAATACAAAATATGCATAGTGGAATGCATTGGAAATAAATTGATGGTATTTGTCTTGCTGTGTACATGATTACATCCATTCCAAATCCCTGTGTATCACTTTTTACTATGCCATGGATTTGAGTAGCAAATTATTTGGCTGAGCAAAAAGGGGCAAGCACAAAGCAACAGCTTAACTGTAAAACAGTTTGGCAGCAAAATGCAGTTCAACAATTTGTTATAGACAGATCATTAGGTTAATATGAAGTTGTGTGAGGAGGATGGCTAAGGGGAGGTTTATATGTCTAGAAATATTAAAAAGCAATTTGCACCATGCACACATCCTCACCCTGGACTGCTTTGAACATGTTTACAATCCACTAAGAAAATCTGATGTACATTTTATTTCTGAATTGAGGAGAACAGGTGTTAGTTCAGCCAGAAGTGGAAAGACTGAAGGGATATGAAGCTGCTAGTCAAACTTGAATAGATCAGTAGGTCTATTAAATATTTATATGAACTCGTGTAATAATTTACCAGTTTTTTGATGCAAAATATCTCACCAAATTTCGAATTCTATAAAGGAAGGGAAGTTTCATTTTCTTCCAACAAGTTTTTACAGCTCTTCTCTTTCCTTTCCACATTTCAAAGAATTGTTTAAAAATAGTTAGAATTAAATATAAACTTTCAATTTTATTATATTTCTGATTAAGATTAGATTTATTGGTCAAAATTATAACTCCGAATGAATAAACAATAGATGAGTTTGCCTCTAAAAACTGTGATATGGATATATGTCATCATAAATAAACAAAAGACATAAAAGTTTAAATACGCTGAGTAGAGCATATGCCTTTGGTTTTATTTTCAGAAATCTCATGAAATGATTCTGAGTATAGCTCCCTGTTGGTCTGGCATCTTTTTGATATGCCCGTCCTCTTTCCCATTCTATGTTTACTCACTCTTGATTCATCCATTATTGATTCATTTCTCTGCTTGGTTGCTGCATTAAGTTGTAGATCCAATCTACCACTGTTTCCTTTCATCCAAATTTCTTGAAAGAATAGTACACACACGCTCTTTCCCTTCCTTACTTCCCAGGAACTCATCTGCCAACTAAATTGAGTTTTTATCAATTTAATATGTTTGATAGTAACATCCTAATATTGTAAATCACATGCTATTTGTCAGGATTTTTTTTCTTGCTCACGTAATCTCTACTCCCATGACTATTAATGTTGCTACACTATCTTCATTCTCCTCAGATGTCTTTGGTTAATCCCTCATTTTATCTTGATGAGATTCTTTTTTCTCTCATTACCCATTAAATAATGTTCTTACTCAGAGTTTTATATTTAGCTCAGTGTTCTTCGCAATGTATTTTCTCAGGTGATCTCACCCATTCTCATTTTGTTTCAACCACCATCTACACTCTACAGATTTCTCAGTTCAGTACTCAAGCCCATAACCATTTCCTGAACCACAGACACATGTATTTTATTGGCTTCTGGGTATGCATATCTGGATTCCATATGCACCTTATAGTCAACACTTATAAACTTAATTTTCACATTTTCTTCTTAACTTGTCCCTATTCTTCGTCTTAATTGGAGATGCTTCCATCAATCCAGTTATTCAAGAGAGAAAACTGACACTTGTGTTCAAATGTTACTATAATTATATTCACAGTGTTCAATCAATCTCAAAAATTTTCCAAATTTGTGACAGGTTTATACTTCTCTCAATGTCCTCTATCAGAATATTTGCTTTTCTTAATTGGATAATTTTAAAAGCCTCTTAATTTTTTTTGTGCCTGCATTATGGTTTTCATCATAGATTTCTTCATAATTGCCAAGTTAGCTACCTCAAAAACAAATCTGTTTCTGGCATATTCCAGATAAAATTCTGCAATTATTCCTTATCTCATATGAAATTTCAGTTCCTTAAACTGATTGAGACTTTCCTTCAAGTTTTGAATTCTGATACCTACCGACATTGTTAGTCTCACCTCACCTCTCATGGTCTTGATGCCTAATCAACTCCCATGACAACTCCTATGCCATCTTTTTTTTAATCTATGAGTCTTCTTTAAGGCTCTTTCTTCACAACATTTCCCAACTTTTTATGACTAATACCTGTTTTTCCTTATGACTCAAGTGGTATATCCCCTCAGAAGTCTTTTTTTTTACTTTTTCACAGTATTCTATGTATCTTAGCTCTGATTTAACTTATGGCAGCAGAAGCATCAAGACTGAATGGATATTTGGTGTATCTCGGGGTTTTTATGTAGAGTGTAAATGATAAGAACTCTGTGCAGGGAGTGTTTGCAACTGTAGACACACAGTATAATCTTGAAAGTGGAATTAATATTGCTGTATGAACAAGGCAGTATCAATGAGAATAACTACTGTGTCACCTAATTCTCAGTCCAGATTATCTTCTGTTCCTCTGCCAAGTACTAGTTCGGGCCCTTTCCAAATTTTCCACATTAAACAACAACAAAAAATATTAGGAAGATCTCACAATGAATGAACACACTCACACTTGACTACTATTATATGTAGTAAAACTAACCTAGTGTCTAACACAGGTGCTGACTCAGGCTGTTGCTAAGGAAATTATCAATGCCTCATTGCAACCACCGGACTTTTCTTTCTATGACAAACATAAATTAAGAGACCTTTTTATGCAAAATGTTTAAGACAAAGAGGACGATTTTAAATGTTTTAAAAGAAGAGGTGTTTTTAATTGATGTGCTAGAAAGTCAACTATGATAAAGAATAGTATCTGATAATTTTTTTCCCCCATACAACATTAATAGAAACACTAAGGAGAATGTGAAAAAGAAATATATATTCTACATGAGGTTTTTTTTTTTCATGTAAAATGTATGAGTAATCAGTGAGTGACAATATTAGAGAAATAGAATCTTTTTTGACAACAGCCACTAAAATGGAAAAACAAATGATGACAAATATGAACAGAAAAAAATGCATTTGACAATAAATTTTTTTCTAATCTAAATTGGTGACAATTACTTTATCAAACACTGTATCTTTTTCCCCAGGCAAATCTAGTCATTTAATCCATAATAATTGCTAACTTCCATTAAAATGCATATCATAGGAATAAGTGTAGTAGTTATATGATCAAATATCAAACAAATGTTCTTTTTCCACTAAGACTTAAATTCTGAATTTTAAAATTTCAAATGATTCATATATATTACAAGGTTTTTGTTGTTTTTTGTTGTTGTTGTTTGCTTTATTTTTGCAATGTGGAAAAGTTCCCTTTTTGCAATGTGGAAAAGTTTATCTCAAGAGAAGTTGATGTTAAATCAGTTATTTATTTTCATATGTAATGGAAATATGATGAAAAAAAAAGAGAGAGAGACCAAAAAAGATTGTTATGTCTTTTCATTTTGTTTAGGCCTTTTTTTAAAACTTCATTTTCTTGGCTCTAATAATCAAACAAAAATCTTACTATGTTTAGTTTAATAAGATTCAATTACACATCAAACACAAGTTTCTCTGAATTTTACTGTTAAAAAGAATCAACATGACATTTTTCATCTGACTGCTATGTACTTGAAAAAATTAATTAAATGCTAAGACAAAATTACATGGAGTAAAATGTAAAGACTGTATCTTGTACTCTTGGAGCAAATTAATTTCAGTTCTACGGTAAAAGACTAATGAAAATTTAAGTAATGGATTTTATTGGCAGCCTCTAAGAGTCAACCACTCAGACACATTAAATTATTTATATAAATCACTCCTTATTTGAGGGACAGAATGCTATATAAAAATAAAAACCTCCCACATCTTATGTTGAGCTTGATGCAAGAAGTTGATAAAGATCATGTCTTCTTAATCTCATAAGCAGATACTATTATTCTTCTCTAGTCTGTATGTGGTGATATATCAATTACTTCAGGCTAGGCTCCCAAAACAGAGTTCTATCCATCTGAAAAAAGACTAAATATTATTTGATAAATCCAATCTTTATGGAAGAATTTTTTTTTAAACTTGAAATTGACCAATAAGTCGGTTCTAATCCTACAGTTTAGTTTGTGTAAAAATCTTTTGTTTCCTGACCAATGATCAGCTCTTTTTTTTTTTTTTTTTTTTCTCTTTCTCTTAGGACCTGACACTATCTCCCAGGAAGTTTTTCCAGTGAAGTTATGATGTTAATTTTGGACTTGAAACTCGTAGTCATGTATCCTCAAACTTAAATGCAATAATTTTTATCCTCATTGAGATCATCTTATTTTAACTTGATAATTTCTGCTCCATCAATCAGTTTCCACTTTAATTTGTTATTGTTGACAACATCCATAAACTCATCTTTTCAAGTCAGTTTTGCCTCAGTACAAGTATTCCAAAGTCAAAGACAGTTTTTAAGTTGCAAGATGGTGCGGAACTCCTCAGAAAAATAAATCCTTCCTCTGTTTCTATTCCTTTGTATCATCATTTCTCATCACAAACTCTGCCACAGGTATTTATTCAAGTGCACACCAGCCTTAACTACAAACCTCTTTCTACCCATCATTGTTTAGTATCAACTAAACTTGTAGAGATAAAGGAAAATAATAGAAAATTATGGAAGGATTACCTATTTTTTTTTAGTGTCTGCTATATTTGCCACAATATTCTAAGTGCTAGAATACAGTTCTATCTAAATAGGTGAAGTTTTTTTCATATATTTTCCATTACGTTCTTAAACCTAACAGTTCTCTTTATATTTGCAGACAAAACAAAACTCCACTTAAGTACTTCTAAAACTATGAAGTCTTTGAAGTGGTCAAATCTGTATTTCCGATTTACCAAATATAAGAAAATTCCTGACATTGGCTTGTACAAGAACAAGAAAACATATTTGTTGATCTTTCATCAATTCAAATGCAGGTTTCTAAGAAACACTCAGGCTAGGAATCTGGGGGGTTATTCAGCCTAAGAATTGAAGATCTGAATTTCCCCAGTTTCACCTATTTCCTGCCTATTACCTACTAGCCAACTACCTCTATGGGTTTCTTAGTATGACTGAGAAAGTGTACGTATACTTCAGTTTCTACTTCTAACTTCATATTCATTTCCCAATATAGAGTTTACTCCTTGAAGGGGAGAATCGGCATCAAACATTTAAGAATTATATCACTGACATCATCTACATCATCATAATTCCAAAGTTGCAGTTTAAAGGTCACTGTACCACAGTAATAAGATATAAAAGAAGATGGTATCAATTTGTATTGTTTGAAATTGCTTCATTATTTATTTTATATAACTAAACGTTCACTACTATAATGAATGTATTTAAAACTACATAAATTCTTGAGTTGCAACCATTAAAATGTAAAGCCCCAAACATTTAAGGAGACAGAAAGAATCTGCCCCCCCCCCCAAAAAAAAGTAGCTATATTTCAAGAATAAATTTAGATGTGTAAATAAGAAACAAATAATACACAATCCCAGTTAAGTCAGCTAAGATTAATGCAGAAGCTCATTTATGTCTGGCTATCCACTCTGCTGGAAAGAGCTAGTTCATCTTGCAATTCCTATACAATCTTTGTGATCATTTTCCATCACACTGAAAAATCCCTCCTTGTCAAAACACTGATGTAAACGCATTAGCCCTAAGCAAAATTGTGAAGCTGGTAAAACATTTTAGGTACTTGGTTACGACTTGTAACAGAGTCTTTCTCCTTAAACTACATGTACCTTTCCTCTCTAAACACATTCCTTTCCTTAGGTAGCTGTCAATTAATTCAATTTAATGGTGTAGAACATCAATTTGGGTTGGACGCCACTATATTTACACTTCTATCAAGTTCTCAGGTGAAAGTGCTGCTTGCTGAGGACCCAGCTGGTCAGCATAGTGGTGACATAATTAGTGAAACAACAGGACCTAGGGCTCATGAAAAGGTTACAACAAGCAAAGTATAAAGGAATTCATAAAAATGGTATCTAATTTGGCCTCACAATGCTAAGAAGTAATGATAACCCATATGATTCACAATTTAAGGAAAGAAACCTGGTGTTGGAAGAGGTTAATTAATTTTCTCTTGTCTAAACAAATGATAAGGGGCTGCCATGATTTGAATACTTGGTTTTGTTCTTATTTTTGTTTTGTTTGTCCTGTTTTTCCCAACTTTCCAAACTCTTCACTGAAAAAGACTGACAAGCCACTGCTAATTAAGAAGAATCATTTAATTAAGAAGAACCATTAAGGAAAAGATGTATCATTTAAGAAATATTTTTCAGGAATCTGGGTACCTCTAGAAGGGGGAAAAGAAACCTCAAAATCTAGTACTTCACACAAAAATAGATTCCAAAGTACAAATTTTCAATTACAGGGTAAGTTAGTAATGGGGATGTAATGTAGAGCCTGGTGAATGTAGTCAATAATACTGTTTTGCATATTTGAAAGTTGCCAAGAGAATAAATCTTAAAAGTTTTCATCACAACAAATTTTTTTTAACTATGTATACCTCTGGATGTTAACTAAACTTATTATGGTAATCATTTCATACATATAGAAACATTGAATCATTATGTTGTACACCTGAAACTAATATAATATATATCAATATATTTTAATAAAAACAAAACAAAACAAAGAATTTGGGTCAAGAATTTGACTAAAAAGAATATATCTGAGATAATGGTAGTATTAGATAAAAATGACAATGTATTTATAAAACAATCTTTATAATTTAAAAAACACTGTGTTTCTTAGTTTGACTGAAAACTCTTAAGTATTTAAAAATACTGACAAACAAAAATGTTGGAAAATGAATAAAAATAAAATAAAAGGATTACCAACTGACTGTATTCTATAAAGAGTTTATGAAAATGAGTGAGAAATATCCTAAAACCCATCAGAAAATTGAGAAAAAGACATGGCTAAAGATACACAAAGACTGTAACAAAAATGAATCTTTTTTTTTTTTTTAATGACTCTTACACATATGAAAAGATACCCAACTTACTCAATTTCACTCATGGAAAGGTAAATTAAAACCAAAATCAAAACTATTTTTCTCTATCAAATTGGCAAAAAGCAAAATGTTTGACTAAATACTTCGTCAGCAAAGACGTGGGGAAATTAGTGGAATTGTACAAACTACACTCTATATAGAAAATATCGATACAAATGTAAATGTGTATTTCCTTTAACAATTTAATTTTGAGTAATTTGATATACTGTTTTCTGAAATAGTATATGGTCAATACTATTCGCTGTGACTTTTCTGTAATAACTAAACAGGGCAGACCTTATCACCACCAAGTGACCCCAGTATAGGGGCACCTAGGTGGCTCAGTTGGTAACTGTCTGCCTTCAGATCTGGTCATGATCTCCAGGTCCTGGGATTAAGCCCCACATCAGGCTCCCTGCTCAGTGGGGAGTCTCCTTCTCCCTCTCTCTCTGCCATTCCCCCAGCTCCTGCTTTCTCTCTCTCTCTCTCTCAAATAATTAAATAAAATCCTTTTTAAAAAAAAATGTTGCCCCAGTATGGTTCTTTCCTGATCACTACTCCTCTGAGTGTCAGGAGTTTAATCCCCTGTGCCACCATTTATCATTATTGTTGCCATGCTTGTTTGTTCAAGTGCACACCAGCCTTAACCACAGTCCTCTTTCTCTTTCTACCCTTTTTTTTTTTTTTTAAGAGAGAGAGAGAGCACACGCACAAATAGGGGAACAGCAGGCAGAGGGAGAAGCAGGCCTCCCGCTGAGCAGGGAGCCCCACACAGGGCTTGATCCCAGGACCCTGGGATCATGACCTGGGCCGAAGGCAGACACTTAACAACTGAGCCACCCAGGTGCCCCTCTACCCTTAATTTTTTATTAACAACTAATATTGTACAGATAAGTGAAAATCACAGAATTTGATTCTCTTTTGAAGGCAGAAGAACTGAGGATGGGAGGTTCCATGGCTACCAGATAATTGTCTAAAATAGGTTACATTTGAGAGTGCAAGATAGGCAAAACCAAATATATAAGCAAAAACTGGTGGACACTGAGACTGTGAATGTGAGGAATGAACATCCTAATTATAAGCACCCCAAACCACTGAAAAGAAATATGTCTCTCTAAGCCAGAGTCTTATCTTAGGCTCAGGTGATCCTGGATCATAGCTCAGTGCCACTAGATACTTCATGGGAATTATATAAAAATAGCAGAGAGAAAAAAAATCCAAAAAACAGCTAATGTGGCTCCTCATCATAGACTGAGCATGACCACAACAGCTTCTGTGTCTTTGTTCGCCTTCCACGTGGTTATGTCAGTAAATTAAAGATGCTGTGAGATCCCTCTCTGTTATATTTGACATGAGCTTCGAGGACCTAATTTGTCTGTACAAAACTAGACACTGTTTCTTTTTTTAGTGTTCACTTTATAAAGAACTTATTTTATCTCAAGGCCATAAGCATGACTCTGAATCAATAGGGAAATTGTCTCTCATAAGGACTTTTGGAGAAGATAAATGTTCCAAGTCAATATCTTGCTATATTCATGCATTTATAGAGTATAAAAAATTGCAAGTGTGAAATCATTACTAAAAGTGGTTTATCTAGTATGAGGAATATTTAGGATAATAAACTATTTCTACCAACAGCCTATTAAAAATCACAGCATCCTAACTTTCTTACGTAGATTTTAGGACGTCTGTTCTAGATTACATCATAATTTAACCATGTTTCTTTAGGAATGTGAGGCCGGCTTAATGTCAACATGTGAATATTCATGTCATTCATACTTCTGCCCTACTCCTCTTTCATTTTTATTACTTTTATCTGCAAAATGTTTGTGGTTTTTATTACCAAAATTATAATTGCACTGCTTCTTTCTTGCCAAAGGGTAGCACAGAACATTTCGGAATATCTATTCCATGTTAAACTATTCTGCTTGGGACTTAAAGTTTTTTTAAAATTCTGACTCTTCTGACCCTAGCCTCCACTGAAAGAAATCTTGTTCATGTTCCTAGATACTGTTTCCACTAAAATCCTGTCTAATAAGTTCACTTATTTTCCCAAGTCTCATGGATAGATAGCTAGGCATTCACCTAGAGCTTCATTAAAATGTTTAAACTCTTTATCCTCTACACCTGTGTAAAATAACTCCCTCATCTGAGGCTCATGATAAGCAGCTCAAGTACCAACTATGCTAGTCTGTAATTATTGCTGTAATCTACTGACTTTTTAACAATACTCTCCAGAACTAATTGAAATACTTGGTACCCAGCTCATTATTTCTGCTTTACTTAAAGTTATACCATTCTCTTTGTTGATGTAGTGCTCATGTCAATGACCAATACAGTACCAGAATCTCAGAATTTCTGATTATCCTCAACCCCCCATGTCTTTCTCTATACTTCTTGGTAGCCTTCTGTAGCCAAAGGTACCATCTTAGATGTTACCACAATCTGCAACTGTTCTGTGTTAATTAAAACTTGGTTCGCCTCTAACATTTCTCTTTCTAATCCTAAAGTATTTTTCTAGCTGATCCTTACCTCACTTTCACTACATCTATTTGACACTTAAGTTACTGAAGTCCTTCATTTATTTAAAGTCCATAAGACACAAATGACTCTCATTTTCTCTCTCTCTCTCTTTCTCTCTTTTTTAACTCAGCAAGATCCTGTGGTGGCTCTGTTCTCATCTCTCTGAACCCAATCCTACATATGTTCTTCCAGGGCATTTTTAAGGAAATCACCAGTAAAGGGTTAGGCCTCAAAGTTGTCTACAATACTCCTAAACCCTAAATAATATTAGATGACTTTTTTTTAAGAAGGTTAATTTTATTGAACTTAAGTCTTGACTTGATGTGTGTATACATGCAATCATAGTGTGAAAGAATTATAACAGATTTTTTAAAATAAAAATAGTATAATATTATGATCCTTCAGGCTAACATACCTATGAACTGCAGTAGTAACATGGTAACAGGAGGGACATTTCCTAATTGGCACCCCAGGGAACATCTTCCTAGGATAGCTGCAATTTTTCCTGGAACATGAATGTTGAGAGAATAATTAAAATCTGTGTAAGAGGGGCATCTGGATAGCTCAGTGGGTTAGAGCCTCTGTCTTTAGCTCAGGTCATGATCCCAGGGTCCTGCAATTGAGCCCCACATCAGGTTCTCTGCTCAGTAGGGAGCCCGCTTCCCCCTCTCTCTCTCTCTCTGCCAGCCTCTCTGCCTACTTGTGATCTCTGTCTGTCAAATAAATAAATAAAATCTTACAAAAAATAAAAAAAGGAGAAACTACATCTCCTTAAAAAAAAAAAAGTCCATGTAAGAGAAAACTATAAACATGTTCCAAGAAGGAGGGATAACAAGAAAATTTCTGGAATGGTGAATACTGCCAACTAGGTTCTTTACAAAGTAATAGCCACAGATGGCTAGCAGGCAGCCTACCGCCTCCACTTCCCCACTAAGAGTGACGGTCTTCAGATGGAGTCTTTACCCTTCTGTTCATCACTACCCTCTCCTTTTTTACTTTCACATCTTGACCCCTATAGGCCTTGAGTAAGAAAGCTCTGAGGATGTTTGTGGATAAATTAGTGGAAGGAAGGTGGTTTCTAAAGCTGTGGCTCCGAGTAATGGTTGGAGTTAAATTCAACAAACCCTTAAATATGCCTCCAGATTTTTTATGCTACAAGAAGTAGAGATATGAGAAAACACTATACCTAGTTTACCAGATGCTCTATGACCAATACCCAGAGAGACTATAACCGTTTTGATGTGTGTGCTGTATTTATAATATCAAAATCTAAAATAGTATTAGCTGTCCGGGCTGGCATGTCACATACTTGGTTGACACAGAGCACACAAAACAGGACGATTCCTGGGAATTTCTAATTTTAAAACTTGATTATTTTTATCATTGTGTACTTATGGGTTTTTTTAAAAATTATTTACATGGAAATATAAATGTATCCTCATTACATTTCATCTTTTGATTTTCATTTTCACTAAGACTAATTAATTCCAGCAGATTAATTAGTTTATTCAATATTTTTCATAACCGTTTACTAAGACCTAGGGAGAGTTACAGGCACTGGTCTTTGGGGATTATAATTTTTTCACTCTCCCAAATCTGTTACATTTGTCTCTTCCTTTTATTGTGATTAACAGTACACATTTCCCATTATTGTGATCTTGGTACCTACACCTTCTAACTCTCCTACATGTTCTTAACTAGAGAAAAACTAAGTGATGGTCTCAGAGTCCAGCTGAAACCTTCTTTCTTTTTTTTTTTTAAGTTCCAGTATAGTTAATATACAGTGTTGTATTGGTTTCAGATGTAAAATACAGTGATTCAACAATCCTATACATTACTCAGTACTCATCATGATAAGTGTACTCTTTAATCCCCTTCACCTGTTTCACTCTGCCCTTCCATCTATCTTCCCTTTAGTAACCATCTATTTGTTCTGCATAGTTAAGAGTCTGGTTTTTAGTTTGTCTCTCTCTTTTTTTTCTTTGTTCATTTCAACTCAAAACCTTCTTAATGCTTTTCAGGTTGTAATGCTTTATAGTTGTTTTTAGAGACAGTGTAGCCTTAAAATATCTTCTAGCCTCAGAGCTTCTATGTGACATTTTGACTTCAAACTGCTCTACTTCACAACCACTGAATGTACATTTTTTTTCTCATCTCTGTGTCTTCAATTCTTGTCCTGCCCTCCATTTATGGTCATTGTTATCCTCTTCATCCTTCAGGTCCTGTTCATAATCAACCTCCTCATGAAATTTCTAATTAATTATCTGAAAGAGAAGTGATTTCACCCTACTTTGAGGTATATATCCTTTAGTTGTATAAAGATATAAGTACAACGAATATAATGCATATAATTTTACACAAGGATTTTCTGATTCTTTTTTTAATATTCAATTTACATAGGGAGGTATGATTATATAAATATAAAACAAAAATTTAAAGAAGCAGAAAGTATTTCTTAATGCCATAATTCAGGAGTCTGACCTGGCCAGCATTATGTTTGACAACACAATCAGTGATGTGCATCACAGCATAGAAAGCACCACATTAATAAATGACAAAATTCAAAGAAGAATATCAAATATATTGGATAATATTTGCAGTGAAGGATCAAATCTAGCAATCAAAAAGAAAATGTGGCATAAGAAGAGAGAGTATTAAAAACCATAGAGTAGAATTTCATTCTTCAGTCATCTAGCACTTACTGACATCCCATCATTTTCCAGCGTGCCAAACTCGCTCCCTCTTCATAGCTTTTGGACTACTTTCCTTGCCTGGAATATGATAACCCAAACCACTGTATGTTTCTTTGTCATTCTCTTGAGGCCATTGCTCAAATATCTTCTTATCACTGTGCTTCTATAATGGCATTTACAGCCACCACATCCGTCGTTCTCTATCCCCTTGCCTTTCTCTCTCTCTCTCTTTTTTTTTTTTTCTGTAACACTTTTCATTCTCTAACACAGCACATAATTCACTCAGTTTCACTTTTATCCTGTTGCCTCCACAGCACCCATCACACATACATACAATAAGTATGGTTTGTAAGAGCAAAACTTTTGATGTTTTCTGTTTTACTTTAGACTGCGAGATTCCCAATCTGAGGACACTGCATGGTAAGAATAACTCCTCAAAAATGTTAATTGTATGAATTAGTTAATTAAAGAAGAGCAAGTACTAAAATAAAGTGGTATATTTCTCTTCTACCCTATGCTCTTCAGGTTATAGTTAATATATTATCTTAAATTCTGAATTCTGTGTTTTGAGAAAATCGGATTTGGGATAACCAAATGGATGGTGAAGTGTCTCTTGTCATGTGAAGAAGAATTGCAATATTTTGTTATCCTTATTGGAGAAACGATCCAATGCTAAGGATATAATAATAGATATCCTCCAATACCCATGAAGATGGATAAAATGTTCTATATGTCTCTAAGGGTTGAAAGTATGAACAAATGGAAATAAAACAAATAATTGCATTTCTGCTTGATATATTGAAGAACACTCTGACATTCAGAGCTGTCCACAAAGAGAAAGATGTGCATCAGGAATTAGGGAGGTGGTGTTTTAAACATTATTTGCATCACCTCTTCCCAGAGGTGTTATAAAAGTGGTTTAAGCATAGATTAAAGATTAAACTAGAAAATACAAAAACACTAAATTGGGATACATTGAGAATTCTATGAAAAAATAAATTTAAAATATTGAAGGAGTGGAACCTACAGAGGTAAAATCTTCAGACCAGTAACAAGGAAAAATGTTGATTTCTAAGTTTTGTGATTTGAGCTTGTAGAATATCAAAACATTTATTATTATGATTATTATCATCTTGAGATAAATTATAACAATATTAAACAGAATGATTCAGAACTTTTGTTAACAAACTTCCTTCCAACTCTGTAAGTGAATATTTATTTTATTTTATTTTTTTAATTTTTTTTTTAAGATTTTATTTTTTTATTTGACAGACAGAGATCACAAGTAGGCAGAGAGGCTGACGGGCGGGGGGGAAGCAGGGTCCCCACTGAGCAGAGAGCCCATTGTGGGGCTCGATCCCAGGACCCTGGGATCATGACCTGAGCCGCAAGCAGAGGCTTTAACCCACTGAGCCACCCAGGTGCCCCGTAATGAATATTTAAAGGAATAATAGTTTATTCTTTATTTCAGTGAAATTTGTTTCCTATGTGTTCTCTTGACTTCTTTATAATACAGCACTTGTATTAATACAGTTTATCAGCTAATTTTACTTAGAACTAAGTGAAAATATTTTAAATTAATTCCTCTATTGGGATATTAGTGTTATTCTTAAGGCATTATTCTCAAAGACTTGGATGATTCTCATACAAAAGAATAAACATCAATTCAGTTTATGGTCGTAAAAACTATTGCTAAGCTTTTACAATAAAAGATTCAAAAATAGTCTGTTCTTCATGGTGTTTTCTGTTGTGCTATTGACTGCATGACTAGTTGAATCAATGATGCAGAGATTGGTCATTTATATTGCAAAAATCAGATTCAATTGAAAAATAGCTGACTATGTCTGTTAGTTTTGTGAGAAAACACATATTAGATTAAGGTGAAGGTTTTCATAACTCAGGAAGAAATCCTAAACAATGATTCATGTACATAATATTGTCATTCTATTTTTTTTAATTATTGTTCATATAATTTTGTTTGTGATATAAGTTGATTTTAAATTCTGGGCTAGTATTTTGTTTTTTTGTTTTGTTTTGTTTTTGTTTTTTAGATTTTATTTATTTATTTGACAGACAGAGATCACAAGTAGGCAGAGAGTCAGGGAGAGAGAGAGAGAGAGGAGGAAGCAGGCTCCCCGCTGAGCAGAGAGCCCGATGTGGGGCTCGATCCTAGGACCCTGAGATCATGACCCGAGCTGAAAGCAGAGGCTTTAACCCGCTGAGCCACCCAGGTGCCCCTGGGCTAGTATTTTGGATGCCACCTGGGAGAACTGCTCTACAGAGGTGACTTAGATTGAAAAAAATTCTTGGTTAACATCATTGCTTCCTTGAAGGAAATTCACACTTTCAATGCAAATGCTAAAACTGATCAAATTTTGGGAGGATAAGTCACTGAACACAACTATTATGAAAAATGAAAGTATTTCATCGACCTAAGGAGTAAGTAATGGGGTTAATTGAATGATATAATCCATTCTACCTATGCTAAATAAAGGAGCACTCCAAAATTCGACAGCCTAAGCTAATGAACTGTCGTCAGGAATTTTTGGCAGCAAAAACTCATTTTTTTTGAATATTGAATTTGGAATTCAATACTTCTCCACGTGGTAAAGTTGAGTGTCTATGATCACTCAAGCTATTCCCTTGCTTTCTAGGCTGGTCTAGAGCTATGAGAACATTTTATTTACATGCCAAGTGCCTTGATGGGGTCATCTGGAAGGCTTGCTTACATGGAACCCTCTTTTAGGACTTTCCTCACGGTCTCCTCAGTAAATATAGTACTTTCATAAAATCTCAAGGTACTAAAAATAAATTTCCCAAAATAGAGAACATAGAACCTGCTGGTTGTTGTAAAGTCTAGACCTGCAGAAACTGGGATAACATTATGCTCACGGGACTCCACCAGTAGGTTACTGGCCAGTCCATTTTTAATGAGGGGAGAAATAAAACCCAACTTTCCAAGCGTATCGAAAAATATTTGGCTATCTTTACTCCAAAAATGAACCAAGTTGTAATCCTTTAGACAAATGTTCTTGAAGTTCCCTTTCATATTTAATCAGGGAATTAAGAAATACCTCTTTCTCTTCTCATGGATTTTAAAAATTCATACTTTTAGTCTCAACAAATGTCAAGGGGAGATTTCATTTCAAATCCAATAGCATGCAAACTCAGCTATTTGGAGTTCAATTTTAGAAAAAAAAAAAAAAAAGTCAAGTTTCTCTAGACCCTGCTTAGGTTTCTAAATGAAGTATTTCATTGTTTCTGGATTAGCTGAGACCTAGGTTCACTATTTCAATTTAGTTTAGCCATTCAGTTTTTATAGCAAATTCTCAAGAATTCATAAGGTTTTGTGATTCCTTTTGCTTTCATCACCAGGTTTCTTTTTAAAATATGACAATACTTGTCAAAACCTGGTGAACCCAAAAGAGTTGGCTGAAGTTCACCTGTTTTATATTCAAATTGGAAGCTCACTTAGGCCTGGCTGAACATGAGATATCAAACTTGGCTTAAAATGGTAAAATTAAAGCAAAAAAAATTAATGCAAATTCATGAAAATCAGCCACTGTATGTTACTATTAACTTCAATAACAGGTAAAATTAAGACCATCAGGAAGTGAGAAACCAGCTCTAGAACAATTTGTAAAGTAGATGAAGTTTGTTCTCAAAGCCCTGCCAAATCTGAGTTCTTTTAATCTTGTTTTAGACTGGCACTGATTTCTAAAGCAGTCATGCCCTCTCTCCCTGACTCTACAAGGTTCTGAGCACTGACAACCTTCCAAACTAATCTCCCTGGCTCTGGGGATTCCCTGAACTTATTTTCTATGTTAAAACTTATTTGAAGTTGTTTAATACTTATAAGTGTAGTATAAATATATAAGTGTTATGTATATTGCATATATAATACTAACATATGTAATAAATAGTATATAGTACACAGTAGTATATAACATGACATATATAGTACATAGTAGTATATAACATATAACATATTACAAATATATAACATATATAGCTAGATATACTATAACTATATATCATATATATTATATATGATATATGTTACACATTATGTATTATATATAGAAGTATTATATAATACTGTTGTGTGTTATACAATATATATTACACACACAAGTATCTTACATATACTTATGTATATTTAATATATTGCATATATAATATATGACATGTAAGCATATTATACTGTGCATATGTGATATATATAATACATATATACATAATGTGTTTTTTTCTTGGAACTGATTGACTAAGAGGTCCTTGGAAGCCCACATTATCATTATCTTTTTACATCCCAAAATAAAATCTGATATTAAGGCTTTCAGTAAATATGTTTATTTTCCTTTTTGACAAATTAACATAGTATTTTAGAATATTAGGCATTATACTATAAGAGTATCATACCTAACTTAATGCATCCTTAGCCCTGCCACTGTAATGATTTATAAAAATAAAGAACTGTAAAGTCAACGAATGACATATTTTTTAAGTCATTCTTTAAAATCAAATTAAATCTAGTCATTGAATGGTTTAAATTTCATCACAGAAGGAACTACAGCTATTGGCAATGAAAGAAACTAAACATATTAAAAACATTTTAAAAAGTTAAAATGGTGAAAAATTAAAAATGTAAACTCATTTCTTCTCTATCCTGCCATTACATCTCTCCAATCATCTAAAGGCCCATTTAGAAAGACTAAAGTTGTTATATGTATATATTTCTGTATTACAAATCATCCCAGGCTTAAAACAGCAACAATTCTTGGGTCAGGAATTCTGAAAGACTCAACTCAAGGGTCCTGTTTCTCTGTGTCTCATGTGGTTGCATGGAAGATAAGGGGGCTTGAGCAGTTTGTGAGTGGATAAGTCATCTCTATTTCTCTCTCTGTATAGTCTCTCAGTGCCTCTTTCTGTGGCCTTGTGTCACCTTCCATGAATGGAGGCTGCAGGACATCAGCTCCTTTGCTCAGAGCTCCGTGTATGCCCATGATGTCCAAGTAACCAGAGAGAAGTTACCCAGCTTTGAATAGTTTCACCTTATGAGTCATGCAGCATCACTTGTGCTGCATTCAATTAGATGCAATTGAATCGCAGACTTGTCCAGACTCAAGAAGAGGGACTCAGAACACTCTCCCACCACAAAAATACACCTGCCCGATAGGAGCTGTGTCAAGGCCAAGTTTAATAGAGCAGGTAGAATGGAAAGTTTTATTTCATAAAACAGTCTTGAAATAGGTATAATAAAGAAGGAAGAAAGGAAAATATTTATGTTAAAAATATTCAATAGCAGCAGGAATCCAGAAATATTCTCTGCTGCATAGAAACAGTATAATTAAACAAACAAATAAATCTGAGTCAGTTACAAATACCTGTCTATATATTATAAACTCTTCTCCTTAATTGTTTTATAAATTCTCCTCTTTAAATTATGCTATAGATTTTATTCCAAGTGAACTCTTATTTTCCCAGGACATTTTTTTTTTTTTTTAATGAAAGTGAGAACGTACTTTTTGAGATAGACAAAAGTCAGGGAAAATCTCTGAACTCTTTGGTTTTCCTGTAGGCTCAGTGACAAAGTAATATCTCTATAGTTTTTCTATTATTGCATTATATGTCACCATTATTGTTGTTCCTCATATTGTTATTCTTCTTATTATTTCATCTATTATTTCCCTGGGCTATAAAACTTTAAAACATAAGGATTATTTATTTTAATTCATCATTCTTGGTTGAATATTATACAAAATAAGTGAAATATTTTAAAAATTTGTCTTATTAGGGAAGAACGAAAGTTAGCATTTTTTCCATATCTTGCACAAAGTTTGTTTTTAAACATGCAAAAAAGGAAATTCCATTTGGTCACTAATTTCCATCCAAGCAGGTGCAAGGTAAAGCTGTCGCCAATTTGCATCTTTCGTGTCGTATGACAGCTATAAATGAATAGCTGAAATAACTGAAGAAAAAAGATAGAAGCCTAGCCATCAAGTTTTTAAGATTTGGGGGTTTTCAATAATGATAAGAATGAGAAGAAGCTGCAGCAGCATCACCATGGTCATTTTCCTCTCCTTTATGTCTTGTACAGTTTCTCTCTCTCTCTCCCTTTTTTTTTTTTTAAAGATTTTATTTATTTATTTGTCGCAGAGAGAGAGAGAGAGAGAGCAAGAGCACAAGTAGGAGGAGCAGCAGGCAGAAGGAGAGGGAGAAGCAAGTTCCTCACTGAGCAGGGAGCCTGATGTGAGACTTGATCCCAGGATCCTGCGATCATGACCTGAGCGAAAGGCAGACGCTTAACCAACTGAGCCACTCAGGTGCCCCTCTTGAACAGTCTCTTAATTTTATTGTCCTTCAGGATCCCTCAACCTTAAAAACTCTGGAATTTTGATTTTGGTTTTGTCTTTCTCAATTTAATCATGACATTTTGGAAACCCCCAACTCCTAAGTAATTATTTTTTACTTTGTCCTTATAGATATGCCAAAGAGTAGCAAATAGCTAAATATGATGAAGTAACACTTTTGGGGCCTCTTGGGTGGCACAGTCAGGTGAACATCCGACTCCTGGTTTCTGCTTAGGTCATGATCTCAGTGTTGTAAGATTGAGCCCCCACGTCTCCCTCTATACTCAGCAAGGAGGCTGCTTAAGACTCTCTCTTTCCCTCCTCTTGCCTCCCCATCAAATAAATATATAAATCTTTAAAAAAAACTTACTCAATCCAACAAATAATCCAAAAAAAAAAAAGTTACTCAATCCAACAAATAAAATGGGAAATAATATTTTTCCATAAGTTGAAAAATATTTAATGGAACAGTTATTTTATTTCTTTTTATTTTTTAATATAAATTCAATTAGCCAACATAGAGAACATCATTAGTTTCAGATGTAGAGTTCAGTAATTCATCAGTTGTGTGTAACATCCAGTGCTCATCACATCATGTGCCCTCCTTAATGCCCATCACCCACTTACTCCATGCCCCCCATAAGCAACCCACAGTTTGTTTCCTAGAGTTAAGAATTTCTCTTTATATATATATATTTATATTAATTATATATTATATAATTTATATATATTAAATATATATATATTATATATATATATATATATTTAACATTTTTTTATATATTTATTTGACAGACAGTGATCAGAAGCAGTCTCCCTGCTGAGCAGAGAGCCTGATGCGGGGCTTGATCCTAGGACCCTGGGATCATGACCTGAGCTGAAGGCAGAGGCTTAACCCACTAAGCCACCCAGGTGCTCCCAATTAAGAATTTCTTATGGTTTGTCTCCCTCTCTGATTTCTTGCCATTCTGTTTTCCCTCCCTTCCCCTATCATCTTCTGTGCTGTTTCTTAGATTTCTCATATGAGTAAAACTATATGATAATTATCTTTCTCTGACTGACTTATTTTGCTCAGCATAATACCTTCCAGTTCCATCCACAACAATGTAAATGGTAAAATTTCATCTTTTTGATGGCTGAGTTATATTCCATGGTGTGTGTGTGTGTGTGTGTGTATACATATATATATACTACATCTTTATCCATTCATCCGTTGATGGACATCTTGGCTTTATATGTAGTTTGGCTATTATGGACATTGCTGGAGTAGTTGTTTTGTTTTTTTAATTATTTTTTTTAATTTTGTTATTTTTTAAAGTATATATATGCTTTAAAAATAATATATATATTATATATTACATATATATAATATGCATAATATATATATGTATAGTTATGTTAGTCACCATATAGTACATCATTAGTTTTTGATGTAGTGTTCCATGATTCATTGTTTGCCTAAAACAATCAGTGCTCCATGTAATTCATGCCTTCCATCACTGGGTTCATCTATCCCCCCTCTCCCTCCTCTCCAAAACCCTGTTTGTTTTCTGGAGTCCATAGTCTCTCATAGCTCAACTCCCCCTCTAATTTCTCTCCCTTCATTTTTCCCTTCCTTTGGAGCAGTTATTTTTAAATACATACCAAAAAAATCCCTAGTCTGGTTAAATTTTTCTCCCTTGTCTGAAATCTCAATAAATCCAAGCATTGGCTTTAGAATCATGGACAATATATCTGTGAACAAAGTATTTTTATTCCTTTAATGCAGTTGAGGAGAAGTTGTATAAGTACTAGAAATAAATTATAAACCAGAAAATGTAATGTCTGTCAAGGAATAGCACAGCTTCCAATTGTATAATCTAGAGTGGAGAATACCAGGGTGACAATTAATAAAAATATCACTCAATACTTAAAAAATACTTATAAACTTACCACCAGTTTACTTACTTCAACTTAACTGAATGTATGTTAATGCTACATCAGGAGAAAGAAACTAAAATAATAGCATTTCAAAACCATAGTGAAATGTTTAGACAGGTCACACTGATATTACTGTCATATTGCTGATTCTCTTAGAGTGATTAGTCTAATTTTCTGAATACAAGAAAAGAAAAAAAAAAGGAAAAGCAGAATGGCACAGATGACACAATATTGTCAAAACTGATATTCAGCCTCACCCCTGGTGCGACAAAGAGAAACACTTCTCCAACCAAGAGAATGATATAATCTTGGATTTTGTGCTTTCCTTTCAGAAAGCCTATGTTTCTGGTTTCCAGTCAGCTCATTCTAAGTTTCCATACATTGTGGACTTAAGTCAAGCTCATCTTGTTATGTGGATACAACATCTTTATTAGACACAAAACATAAGAGTGTCAGGAAATCATTTTGGTCTGCTTTCATATCTGACCAAGTATGTATATCTCCGTCTACCTTTCTCTATACCATAAAACCTAGCAGAACTCTTCGTTTTTAAGGCCATATATCACTCACATTATTGTTTTATTTTTACATCTTCTCTGCTTCCATAACTTCTGCTCAAAGCCGTAAGTTGACTTGCCAACACTTGATTATCGAATGCATTAAATATACACTTAAAAGTGACTGGTAATTAACACATCCATTGTTGATATGGAAGTCATTTATATGAAGGTTGAATAAGAAACATAATACAATGAGGGGGCCTTAACCCATAAGTCAGATGAACACACTGTCAAACTTTAAAAATCCCATCAGTCTATCTCCTAAAATCACATAAAATCGTGTATGTGTGTTCAAGTGTGTGCAAGTGTGTCTATTGATTAAGAAAGCATCATCTAGTAAATTCCTTCCTATGTTCTAAATAATCATTGTGCTAAATATGTATGACTCTTCTTTCTAGAAATGTATGTACCTCAGACTATTAGATTATGCCTAATTGCTTCTTCACTTTTAGTAAAAAAGATAATAAACAGATGAGTTTTATATACAACTATTATGCATATATATCAGCTTATCTTGTTTCCATCCTGTGTCTGAAAACTGTAAGAAACTGTATTTTTCCAGGCGAATCTCTAAGACGTAGAAGGATTTATAAGTGAATTCAGTGTACTCTGATAAGAGAAGGGGCTGGGGGGCAGTTTTCAGGGAGTGGGAGAGAGAACAGTAAGAAACAGAATAATCCTTTTTACTACCTCTCCAATTCAAGCTTTCTTGAAAACATTGCTTCAGAGGGGCATTTTGTTTCTGTGCTTCAGAGCAGGGCTGAGGAATTTCTTTTACTACTCATCTTTTATCCTAGAACAGATAACCATCTGTTTTTGGAAGTTTGGGAGGAAACACTTATTCTAGTCGTGGAAACAAATAAATAAACAACTTTGTCTCTCTTAACATTTTGTCTGCCTTGACTCTATAATTCCATTATCCTTTTACACCTAAGGGCACACAGATGGGGGCAAAGTTATAGATGTGCTCTTAGGGCTGGGAGTGTGGGATTCTGGGTTTTGAATTGATCACAACATCAAAGAATCTGGAATAATTCCTGTTCAGTTTTTTTCCCCCACGTCTTGTCTCCTACCCTCTGTTGCTCAGCCTTTTTGTATTAAATCAATCATCATCCATCAGTTCTTCATCTAGTCCAGGTTATATGATGCAGAAGAATATTCACTCTGCTCTTATCATCCTTAGAAACAAACATTCAGATGGGATTGCCTTCCCCAATGACCCATAAAACATTGCTTCCATTATTATCTCTGTGTGAGCATTTGAATGTGAGGTATGCCATTTTCTTTCTGTTTTATTCACAAGCACATTTCAAAATGCCAATCAAAATCACTGGAGAAACCGCTCCTACTTGGGGTAAAAATGATGGTCCCTGACAGTATTTCAAATTTTTGGTCATGCACCTCACTGATACATTTATATTTCTCCTTAGAATAACAATTGGTGGAACCAGTGTTTTTATTTAGCAAATGAATTCAGGCTCTATTCTGAAATGCATCAGGAATTACATTTTAAAAACTATATTAAGTAGTTGTTTTACATGTGATATATTTCTATCATCTCATTTAAAACAGATTTTTTATATTTTAAATGGAAGTAGTTTTTGCTTTTTATTTCTATACTGTTAGTTGTTTAAAATAAGATCTTGGTACACTTATTATTGATAAAGAACAAATTTTTTTCTCCTTTGTTTCAAAAATAATTTGCAGTTAATTGAGCTACAAGAATGTAATTAGAATGGCATGTGCATCTGAGATCCAGTATCTTTTAGAGGAAGAAACACCAAAGATGGGATCTGAATACCTAACTCTAATCAAAGCCAACTCTTCCAATTATTTGATCTGTGCCCTTGGGCAAGTCTTTTGACTCCCCCAGCTGTGGTTTTCTTTGGGGCAGAGAGCACTGAAATCACACATATTGTTAAAAGCGTCAGGCACTGAACCAACACACATTCCTCAGTCAACCTTGTCTCCCTGGCTCCCTTCCACCTCTGTTTGTACCCCTCAGTGTAATTGTGCAGAGCTAATGGAATTATATTCAGGCCAAGAGTGGTTTATACTATTAGGTACTATACAAATTAAAGAAACTTCATGCAATCTAAACTTTTACATTAAATAACTTATTATACCCATTAGAGACATGGAATTTTAATTTTCAATTTACAAGCATAGGATTTAAAAGGTATTCCATTACCTTTATTAAATGAAAAACAGTTCTTTCTTTTCCTCATATAGCAGAGGCTTTTGCTTCAGGCCTTCAACTTTTGTTACAATATCTGAATGGCTTTAAAGTTTGTACTTATTCTGTTTACATTTTGATATTTAATCTTAACTAAAGTAACTAAATCGAAACTATCTTTTGGGGAATACTGACTAAAGTGCATAATCAGTCGCAAGTAAACTCGTATTCTACTTGAGGAATGGCCTAATTCAGCCAAGTCATTTTGCAGATAAGGAAACTAAGCTATAGAATTATCAAGGAGGGGAATGGGGTCCTTCATTCCGAATGAAACTATCAGAGGGATTTTTATTAGGATTATTCAGCTAATGATCAGCTGATGTAGGTGCAGAACTCCGTCTCTTGGCAATGCATACAGTGTTTTTCTATCAGCCAGTACTTCGTGGCTGACACACACAAAGGCATAAGATACTTTGAAAGTCAAAAGAAAATCAGATCAAAAGAAAACAAGACTGTCATGTACTTAATAGACCTGAGTTAATCACCCTGCAATTCATACCCTATATGTGTTTGTGCTTGTGGTGTGTGAAATGACCGTGAAAATGGGATATTAAAGACACATTCAAAAGCCAGGCAAGACTAATTAATGAATTTTGTTACTTATCTGTTAGTTCTACATCTAACATCTGACATAAGGCTAAGCAATATTAAGTCATATAACAAGACACAAACTTTGCACAAGTGGTAACTACTGGGAAACTTCATATGTAGAACAGTAGTATAGTATTTCATAAAAATTTGCCCAGGAGAGCTGGAACTGTGAAGTCTGGAGCCACAATTTACTTCTGTGAAAACAGAAGCAGTTTCCAGATACCCGAAAGATCTCTTGGAAATACCACATTTTTAGGTAATTGATTATTAAAAGTGACACTTGTTTGAAATATTATTGCGAGCAATTATAGTGAGTTATTTTTAATGCTAAAGAACAGTCCCCAAAGGGCTTCCCTGGTGACACTTCCTCTGCCCATTTGGGCTCTAATGCAAGGCTTAACCAGGCTCCTCTATGGGATACAGAGCACTGTTATACCATCATGTGTCACCTAGCAGGTATATCGTGTTTTCTTCCGTCCTTGGCTCAGAGTTTGTTTGTCTTTGAAAGCATGATGATAGAAGGATTATGTCTGTGTATGTCACAAAGGGCATGTGGGAAAATTACTAATGGTGGAGGGGAGGACTTGAAGGGTAAGATGAAATATTTTACGCAGAGTTGGGAATAAGGGTCTTTCAGGCAGAAACATCTGTGCAAGAAATTTTAGGGAGTGTAGAAGGACACCTGTCTGAGAAAAGGCAGTAAGGTAGTATTCTCACTTGTCTGACAAGAGAAAGCAAGAGGTGTTAAGTAATTTGTTCAACAGTTTCCTGGATAATAAGTTGTCCAGTTAAGTCTGGAGCTTTTTTGATAATATTTCATCAATCCTGTTTGAACGATTTTATACTCTGAGATGCTCTACTGAAAGATTGCATCAAATCATTTATGTACAATTTTAAGGAAACTTATTAGGCTTGGTTTAATTGATTGTTTTAATTAAGATTATTTTTTCAAAAATTTAAAAGTGAGATCTCTTTTTTCTTTAGTTTCTTCAACTGAGTTTGTTATTGTTTGGTATTCATTTATGTATTTACTTCAGTAAAAAACACATAACCTGAAATCTACTCTCTTAAATTTATTAGAGTACAGTACCATATTGTTAACTATATGCTCATCATTGCATAGCAGAACTCTGGAAAATTTTCTTAGCACATACTTGAAACTTCGTACCTTTAACAAATCAGTTCTCTATTCCCCTCTCTCCTCAGTCCCTGACAATTACCATTCTATTCTCTGTTTCTATAATTTTGACTATTTTAGACATTTCAATATATTCTATACTGCATGATTTGTCCTTTTGTGATTGGCTTATTTCACTTGGTTTGATGTCTTCAAAATTCAACCAGATTGTAGAATAAGACAAGATTCCCTTCTTTTTAAAGGCTGTGTAATATTCTATTGTATGCATATACCTTAATTTTTTTATCCATTTGTCTTTTCATGACCATGTAGGTTGTTTCAACCTCTTGGCTATTGTGAGTGCAATGAACATGGGAGTGCAAGTATCTCTTTGAGATCTCTTTAAAAATTCTTTTGGATATGGGAGCACCTGGATAGCTCAGTCAGTCAGGCATCTGCTTTCACCTCAGGTAATGATCCCAGGGTCCTGGGATTGAGCCCCAGGTAGGGCTCCATGCTCAGCGGGGAGCCTGCTTCTCCCTCTCCCTCTGCCACTGCTTATGCTCTTTCTCTCTCTCTGTCAAGTAAGTAAATAAAGTTAAAAAAAAAAAAATTCTTTTGGCTAAACACCCAGAAATGGGATTGCTAGATTATATGGTTTTTCCACTTCCACTTTTTTGAGGCAGTTCCATACTGTCTTTGGTAGCAGCTGCACCATTTTACATTCTCACCAACAGGGAACAAGTGTTCCAACTTCTTCACACTCCCGCCAACACTTGTTACTTCCTGTGTGTTTGTTTGTTTTTTTTTAAAGATTTTATTTATGTATTTGACAGAGATCACAAGTAGCAGAGAGGCAGGCAGAGAGAGAGAGGGAAGCAGGCTCCCCGCTGAGCAGAGAGCCCGACACAGACCTCGATCCCAGGACCCTGGGATCATGACCTGAGCCGAAGACAGAGGCTTTAACCCACTGAGCCACCCAGGCGCCCCACTTCCTGTTTGTTTTGTAAAGGTGATCCTAGCAGGTGAGAAGTGATATCTTATTCTTGATCTGATTTGCATTTCCCTGATGATCAGTGACAGCACCTATTTGGTATGTTTTCTTCAGAGAAATGTCTTCTCAAGTCCTTTGCAGACTTTTTTAAGCTGGCTATTTTTCGTTCGTTTTTTTGTTTTGATTTGATTTGATTTGCAATCGAGTTCCAGGAGTTCTTCACAGGCATACTTCACTTTATCGTGCTTCATTTCATTGCTCTTCTTGGGTGTCATGGTTTTATCCAAATTGAAGGTTTGCAACAACCCTCCATCGAGCAAGTCTACTGGCACCATTTTTCCAACAACATTTTCTCCCATCGTGATTGTGTCACATTTTGGTAATTCTCCTGCTATTTCCGACTTTTTCATTTGTATGATATTTGTTCTGCTGATCTGTAATTAATGATCTTTATTATCAGTATTATAGTTGTTTTGGGGCACCGCAAAGCTTACCCACGCAACACAATGAGCTTAATCAACGTCGTGTCTGACTGCTTCAGACCCAGTCATTCCTCCATCTCTCGTCTTCTCCCGTAGTTTCCCAATTCCCCGAGACACACACGGAAGGCTCAGATGATGGCTTGAGGTTTTTTTAACAAAAAATGTATTTTAAGTTTAAGTTACATACGTTGTTTTTTAAAGACATAATGCAAGTATACCCGTAATAAATTACAATATACAAAAACTAACTAACCAAATAAAGACATAGTGAAAACATAACTTTTCTATGCACTAGGAAGCCACAAATGGCATTTGACTTGCTTTACTGTAATTTTGCTTTATTGTGGTGGTCTAAAACCAAACCCACAACATCACCAAGGTAAGCCTGTATATGTTTTGGCTATTCTCCTCTTAGAGATATATGGTTTGCAAATGTGTTCTCCCATTCTGTAGGTTGCTTTCTGACTCTGTTGATTGTTTCTTTGGTTGCACAAGAGTATTTTGTTTAATGAGTCCCACCTGTCTATTTTTGATTTGGTTGCCTGTGATTTTGGTCTCATATCCAAGAAATCATTGACAAAACCAGCGTTATGAAGCTTTCTCCGTACATTTTCTCCCAGGGATTTTGTAGCTTCAGGCATTATATTTATGTCTTTCATCCATTTGAGTTGACATATATGTATGGTGCAGATAAGGGTCTAACTTTACTCTTTTGCATGTGGATTTTTAGCAATATTTTGCATCTCACACGAACACAATGGTGGCAATATGGTTTGGGTTATTTTAGTTAAAGTACACAATGTTTTCAGGAGGGCTTCTGTTCAGTGCGTTACACAATTAAAGCAAACAGAAGCATGTTCAAGGAATATATAAAATGTCTGCAGCATAGTCTATGAGAGGTTGTTTTCTTTAACATAAATGAGGATGGGGAAGTCAGGATTTACTTGAAGCTAGTATGAAACATATTTGAGGAATTTACTTTACTACTTTTTTTAAAAGATTTTATTTATTTATTTACTTGACAGAGAGAGATCACAAGTGGGCAGAGAGGCAGGCAGAGAGAAAGAGGGAAGCAGGCTCCCTGCTGAGCAGAGAGTCCCATGTGGGGCTCGATCCCAGGACCTTGAGAACATGACTTGAGCCAAAGGCAGAGGCTTAACCCACTGAGTCACGCAGGTGCCCCTGCTTTACTGCATTATTGTATGGGCAAAGTGTAACGTACCTGACAAAAGTATAGTATTAATAGAATTATAGTATCTAAAGTGAGATGTTGATAACCCACCTGTATTTTAATTACTAGGCACTCCATATTAAGAGAGACATAGACAAACTAGAATTTGTACAGCAGAGAATGAGAATGGTTAAAGAAATCATGCCACAGAAGGAATTGGCGTAGAATTGAAGTTTTTACTCTGAGAAAGAGAAAAATCAAGAAAATGAAATATCTCTCATCAAACTACTAGAATTGTTGTTTTAAGGAAAAAGAATTGGATTTTTTCATAATATCAAGGGGTTGGATCAGAACTACTTAGTAAAAAGTACATGAAAAAACTGCGTTGACATATTACAGGATACATTTTTTGAGTTTAGATTAATAGAATGCTTACAAAAGTATAATCATACATTTCTATTCAATAACATGTTCAGATTTGTGGTCATTTCTGTACTCACTCATCAAATTAGTTCATGGTTGTTTGTGTTAGGGGCCATGTTAATTGCCAATTAATTACTACCCAGTCGATCACATTGACTGTGTGGCAACCTGAATTGGCCATTTAACCAAAGGAAATATCTTGAAGAGAAGCCTTGTGTTCTGTTTTTTTATATTATCTACAAAAGGGCTGAGTCAATAATTTCTATTCATTACGATAAATTTTTATGTATTACTCTAATATAAAACTTCCTAGTAATAGACATAGAATTTCTATCCCTAGTAGAATCCTACTGCAAATTAAATGCAATAGTTGCATCTTCCAAAATCTGTCTCAAAGACAGTGCTCTATGTTGAAGAGACATGCATTTTAAAGGATTCTTTGTAGTTTAATGTCCAATGTGTAATTTCCAGTTTGGGCTTCCATAATTTAGACAATTCCAGCCCCAGTATAATAATTTATCCCAGCAAAATGGAGTGGAGAATTGAGACAACAGCAAATACAATGTCTCAGTTATTCCTATATTTGCTTTGCCATTCATTATTCTGCATACATAGACCTCATTTTACAAAGAATAAGTTGGGGATAAAGTATCTTTTCTTTCAAAATTAGTTTTTCTTCTTAGTGGTTTTAATGTTTTAACCACTCCTAAATTTTGTTCTTTAGTGCAAAAAGAGAGCACAGAAATGCCAACTACAGACCATGGCATTGGAGGAATAATGCTGATCTTTTCACTCATTTCCATTTCTATTACATAAAGTGACTGAATGTCCTTCCAACAAATTCTTTCTTTTTTTCTCTCTTAAGGTAGTTTTGAGTTGTGTTTCTCTCACTTGGAACCCAGAGTAATGATAACACAATTATAAGAATGAGGACCATAGAGATTATAAGAGAGGGGGATGATAAGCCTCCAAAGTGTAGCTGCAGAAATCATATTTCTACAATTCTTTCAAAAGAAATTCTTTGTTGGAACAATTGATAAAACCGAACATACTTAGGAAGACCAAAATTTTTATTAATATGCAAGTGTTACCCTGAGGACTATTACAGAAGAATACAGAGTCCAGATAGCAGAGTAATAACCCACTTAAATTCACTAAAATTCTATGGAGTTTGCATTGGAATTGTCTTAGCTATATGACACCAAATGATAATTTTTGATGTCAAATGATAACTTTAGCTGAACGTTTAATCTTTGAACACAGTATTTCATTCCTGGGAAGATAGAAAAATCAGAATTTCCTTTAGTGAGAAATTCTCTAAAACATCAAATTTTAAAATTATGAAAAATTTCCTATTGGCTTGATTGTGTCACATTAATTTAAGGTGCCAGGTTAGAACTCAGTTTATCCGCTTATTTTGGATGTTACCAGCTAACTAAATCATGCAACAGTCTGCAGCTTTCACTTAGTACAGAACTGAGCAAACTTTTGCTGTGAAAGCCAGATAGTAAATATTTTAGGCTTTGCAGACTATACAGTGTCTGTCACAGTGCTAGACTCTGTTGTTACAGTACAAAGGCAGCTGTAGACAATGCCTAAATAAATTAGTGTGACACTCTTCCGATAAAACTTTATAGACATTGAAACTCACACGGTACAATTGCCACGTGTCTCAAAATATCAACATTTTTGATGTAAAAACATATTAAGCACATAAAAGTTATTCTTAGCTTATGAGACCCACAGAAACGCAGCAGGCTGGATTTGGCTTTCAGGCCAAGTTTGCCAATCACTGATAGTTAAATAAAATCTTGATTAACTGTTCCACCTACTCCTTTAGCTATAGCTTTACTCTCAAGATACCTTAAAGGATTTGAATAAGTTGATTTATGGTTAATTTATTTGGGTATAGTTTCTTCTACCAAACGTGTAACGCTGCAGTTCGTAGATGTTAGAAAAGAAATATAATTTATTTGGGGAAACACAAATTCTGCATTTGCTAACGAGATTTAAAATACTTCTTTGCTGTCACTGTTCTCATTCTCAAAAGGACAGCCCTCAGACATCTTTGTCAGGGGCTTAATCACCTGATAGCATATGCATTTCTGGCCTAAAGCAAAAGTTCCAGGAATTTTCTAAGTCAATTTATTTGGTTTTCTATCATTTTTATTTTTAAACTTTTGTTTCTTTTGTCTTTTATAGTGCTGCTATCATGCTTGGCTGCAATGCAGGTACTTAGAGCACCATCTAGAGATGAAAGTTGAAATTAACATAAAAATATAAGGACCAAGAGGCAATGTAACTAGAAGATGACTTTGCAATTTAAAATTAGTGTGCAAGTTATATTTCCAAATGATTGGCTCTAAGAAAGCCACACATTCCTAATTGAAAGCAAATACTTGTTTAATGTTGATTCTCTGCATGACTTTTCCAAAAATATATTGATTGAACAGCTTCAAATTATAATTTGCATTCCATGCAAATAATTAAGATAATGAATAGATTACTGTGTATTTAATCATATTCATAAAACCTCTTAGGTTGAGTAGATATATTTTTAAAAAAATCTCCTAAATACCATGCATATAAACATAAAAATATAGAGCAATCAAAATTGGCATGAAGAATTTCTTCCCTTAAGCTCAAATGGATTTATTCATTATCACCAATATATTTTTTTTTCTCTTTTTTTTTCCTGCTTAAAACCAGAAGTGTATTATAGGTTTATGAATGTAAATAGCTGTTCTGTCTCTCATTTTGTGGCAGATGATGAAAAAGTTGCCATCAGTTTATGGAGTTCAGTTTAATTTCCGAACATCTTAATCCACAACAAATCAGAAATATACCTGTTGTTCTGTTGATTTATGTGATAGTGAAGGGGTTGGGCCTATTTTCTCAATTGAATAGCTGATTGACAGAATTAACATTATTACTTTGAAGTAAAAAGTAATACAACAGATTGCGGTGACCCAAGCAAAATAATACTTAATTTTGACATTTTAATTTTATCATTTCTTGAAACAGTATCTGTGTTGCATGAAATAGTTATGGTACCAATGAGGTACTTATAAAGAGCATAGGTGACAGTGTGAACTGACTACCTTTTGCCACAAGATTGTAGTGTAGTTTTCTCAGTTATTGTCCCTGAAGTTTTATATGTTATATCAACTTCCCTCACTGCCCCACCAAAAGAATCTACAAGGTAGAATATGTTTCCGTTCATAAATAAAAAACTTAAATTATTGAAATAACAGACATGTAATTGGAACAGGGTGTGTCTGGCTTAGAAGCGAGTTCTCTTTCTATGTTCAGTTCTGCCTCTACTAGGATAAGATCAGATTCCTTTTGAATGTATAAAAATAAGCTGACTCCAAGCAATTCATCACACAAATATGGAGTCATATTATCAGACCAAAGCACATTCTTACCATTAGCAAAATAAATTTAGGAAAGCCGTTAAAGCTTCCTGAAATATGCTTCACTCATCTATAAAATGAGAATAGCAATTGTACCTAAATCAGATTTGTTTTTAATAGGTGTATGAGAAATCTATGTAAAATATTTAGTAAATGTCTGGTATTAGAAAAATACTGATAGAATTTGAACTACTGCTATGGGAAATGAAGGACAGCAGGGGTGTCTTAATTTTCTGGGTACAGAAAACTAGGGTCTGATTCGTGAACAGGATTTATTGGACTGTGTGATAATTGATAAAAACATAGGGAAAAAAAACAACTTGAATAAGGAAAAGACTGTCGAGAGCATCCCACATTACTTCCTGCCTGTCATCAATTTAAAAACTAAAATCAAGAGTAAAGAAGCAACTTTTTAAAATTTCCACAACTCGCTTAGGTAAGAAGCATGTTTCTAATTTGACCGAGATTGTGTTGCCTCCAATATGCTCTTCCTTTTAACCTGGACACTTTAGTGTAAACAGACTGACATGCAAGTTATGGCCCTGTTAAGCAGCCTCCCAACCCATGCCATAGTCACTTGCTTTTCAGAAGTGGATTTTACCTTCCTTGTTTGGAGATGCTTTTCTCCCTTTGTAGATCATGTGAATAGTAAGGTATGCTCCTATAGCCCCAGAAACAAATGCACATTTTATATGTAATTTTACTCCTACTTTTGGATATTAGAGTGTGAAAGGTTTGTGTTTTGCAGCCTTGGAGCATATTTTGGCAACATATATAAAATTAGTTTAAGACACTCTTTCATACACACAGAATAATTGACACTTGTGAGAAAATTGAATAAAGAGATAATCTAGGTATCCAAGTTGGAGATTTCAGGGTATGTTAGTTTTGTTTCTGACAAGTCTACTGCTATCTATGCATTGAACAAATGTGTGATGTCGAGGCAATGGAAGAAGGAAATCATGAAAGAAGGGAATCAGGAAGACATTGTTTTAAACTCCCGAGTCCTCCCTTTTGAAGTTGTTGGTTTTGAGTCAATCACTGTCTGTCTGAAACTCAGTTTTTGCACTTGTAAGTTGAAGATAACATCTAGCCTATTTAAATATTCAATGTCAAATTGGAAGACCAATAAAATATAAGATTAGAAGATACTTAATATTTTAAGACCTAAAACTGGGAAGCCTGGGAAGCAACTGGCTTTGGCTCAGGTCATGATCCTGGAGTCCCAGGAATGAGTCCTGCATTGGGCTCCCAGTTTGGCGGGGAGTCTGCTTCTCCCTTTGACCCTCCTCCCTCTCATGTTCTTTCTCTCTCATTCTCAAGTAAATAAATAAAATCTTAAAAAAAAAAAAACCTAAAACTGTATATTTATTATGTAAATCTGTAAATCCTTTCATTCCTCTATACTTTAGTTGTTCAGGACTTAATTTAAGAGTAACACTTCCTGTTTATAGAAAAGAAAAAGAATGAGATACTGTCTGTGAAAAGGGAGTTCCAATATCGATCCATGACTTCACCTCAACTCTCTCTCAATGTACAATAAAACTCTGAGGTCACAGTAGTGGTAAGAGATCATGTGTACGTATGTGTGTGCATGTGTGTGTGAGTGTATGTGTGGGGGGTCGGGTATGCAAATCCTTCGAGACTGTCTTTTAAATTAGAATTTTGGGCAATTAGACACAATATCAGACAAGGTCAAATTTTTCTTTGTTAATTGCAAAGTTAAAAGACCTCAAGCAGAATATCCCTTAGAGGTTATAATAATGAATAAGGCTGAAATTCTAGTTGCTTATCATCTTGGTTTAACTATCACTATAGAATATGGAAAATGGGAAAACTGACAAGAAAGAAATGTTCTCTTTTGCATCTTCCTATCTCCCTCATGCAGATAAAGAGTGAAAGATGACTTCCCCATCTTTCCTTGCAGCATACGAAGAGTTAAAGTGACCTTGACTTAGCAGTTACCAGGAGAATACTACAAACTTTTTTCTCCAAATAATTTGCAATTAATAGAATTCTCTGAGAGTTAGAATATAAAGTCAGTGTGCAATGAATCAAATAAAAGATACACAAGACCACCAAAAATTGCCCAAGTCTTTAAAACTGAAATTGGAATATATATTGATTTAATATATCTATATGTCTATATTTAAATATTTTAAAATAGCATTTTTGTGAAGGAAACTCAGAAAATGTGGAATCACTATTACATGTTTGTTGTACTAACTGAATAATTGTCTAAGGATAAAAGGGTTCTGATCCATATACTGGGATCTTTAGGTTCCAGGTATATCTCTAACAAGGAAAAATTAATATCAATCTAGATTAGGCAGGTGAAAATAAAAGTCAACTCATGTTTCCTGTCAAGAAAGGTAGTATAACACATTGCATTAAAACACTGAATCTTGAACATGATTACTTGAATTCAAATTCTGTCTCTTCCAATTTTCCAGCTATTTTATTAGCATTCACTTAACCTCTCTGAATTTTAGTTTCCTCATCTGTGAAATGAAGTTACCAATAATAGTTTCTTCATGATTACTGGCAGGGTTAAATTAGATAATGCTGGTAAAACATTAAAGATGGTGCTTTACATGTAAATGTGCTTACATATTAGGTGTGATTTGGCTTCCATAGAGAACTTCTACAGAGAAACAGGACAATCTTAGTCACAGAAATTCTTCTGGCCCTGATGTCAGCAGCATTCTCACTCTGAAGGAGATATTCTCCCGGTCTATGAGCTTAGCTAACATGAATCCATCCCTCACAGAGGGATTCATACTCCAGGGCCAATTGCTGGCAAAGCAGGTTTCTTAGCCTTTAAACTAAGGGCGGATTTTAGACTGTGTTGAACTGAACAAGGTAATGCAGTGTTCTGAGAGTCCAGCCAGGATGGTCTGTGAAGTTCCCCTTCATTTCAAATGTAAGCTTCCTTTGAACTACATTAGGTCACCTGAGTTCCCTTCACAATCACCTAGTCAGAGAGAAATAGGAAATAGATTCTTATGTCATTTTTCTTCCTGTTGACATGGAGAATGTCCAGAAATAACTACTTCAGAATCAGAAGTGAACATGATATATACTCAGTTCCAAAAGATGTATGACAACGTGTGAATATATCTTCTATTGTACCTGTTTTCCACTTTTGCTTTATCTCTGTTGCCAGATTATATACATACTTCTAATTTTTTACAGTGACTTTGCCAATTTTAATAAGTAAATCAGCCAAAAAAAATCCTCTGAATCTATAATTTAAGAATTGGAGATCTCATTATTGGAAAAATAGTTTTAAAATTTGTGGCAATTCCAAAATTGCCAGCAAATAGCCAATTTATTGATTTTATTCATCTATTTGAAGTTAAATTTATTTATTTTTATGATACTTAATAAATTCTGAATGTGTTTATCTGTAAATCTATCACACCATTTTTTTTCTCTCTTTCTGTATCAACATACCTAGTTGATATAATAAAGGCATCAAAAAAGAAAAAATACAGAAGATATATTATGGGAAGATTCATTACTATTTAATTAAAGTTCCACCAAGCTTTTTAAAAACACTAAAAATCGTTATCTTCTTAGTTTGCAAGAAGATCAGGGACCTCAAAATCTGAAAAATCACTCTGTTAAAGTTATAATATGCATTTTCTTTACCTTTTCCCAGCATTATCTTTTTCTTCTGTTTGCCTTAAGATAGAGAAAAATATATCCTTATTTTTAATAATATTGACATTACCTTATTTTTAGTAATATTGACATTACCATTTAATAATATTGACAATAATATTGACATATTGATATTTTAATAATATTGACATTACAATATTTTAATAATATTGACAATAACTGGTAATTACTAAGGAGAGAAACATCAATTAATTTTTTATGAAATCAAATTAATAACTTTATCTGAGGCTTTTTTTCAAAACATGGTACAAGGAAACTATGCCAGTCATCCATAATATTTACAGACTGTTATAATGTTACTAATAACATATTATAGCCATCAAAAGATCTTGTTCTATCTTTTTTCAAATGAGTTGGAGAATACATGGATGAGTAAATATATAAACAGTTTGAATTGAACTACATGTTTTCTAAGGAATGAATGCTATTTTAATGAAAGCATTTGCCAATTTCTCATGTATCTGTTTTCTTTTTTTAATTCAGTAGGTCCACCAGTAAATATGATTGAATGTCAATTATGTTCCACAAGGTGGGTGTACACAGATGCAAACACCATGGCCTCTATCCTAAAAGGTTCAGATTCTAATGGAAAAAGAAACATAATAACTAGGTCAACGGCAAGTTCAATTACATAGGTTTGTATGTAACACGAAGTTGTCTCAGAGAATAAAACATCAGTTATTTGGGGGGTGAGAGTCAAAACAAGTTAATAAAGGTTTGAATGTCATTTTGATAAAGATGAGGTATATGTATTTTTTAGTTCTGTTTTAAATGTTGATGATGTACTATATGTTGGCTAACTGAATGTAATTTAAAAAATGAAAATAAATAAATACTTTTCAACTGAGGGTTCCTGAGTGGCTCAGCCAGTTAAGCATACAACTCTTGATTTCAGCTCAGGTCATGATCTCAAGGTTGTAAGATTGAGCCCTGTGTTGGGCTCCACTCAGGGAGTGGAGCCTGCTTAAGATTCTCTTTTTCCCTCTCCCTCTTCCTCTCTCTTGTTCCCTCTCTCTGCCTCTCTAACCAAATATAAAAAAAAAGAAAGAAAGAAAAAAAGAAAAAGAAGGAAAAAAATACTCTTCAATCAAAATATGTCCATATATCTCTGCTTAATCTTTCTAGATAATGGCACACTGATTTCCTTACGGCTTGCTGTTTGTCTGCTTATTCCCTCAGTCTCTCAATTTACCCTCTTCTCTGTTCCAGATTTTTTTCTCCCTAATGATGACTGCCTTCATGACTGTAGCAGTTCCAAAATGTACAACTCCACATGATCACATGAAAAAATATATAGTCTGATTCAGTGAAGAGTGAGGTGTTTTCTTTTCTTTTTGTTTTGTTTTGTTTTCCCCACGAGTATTCAACAAATCTCTCCTTGTGTCTTATTTTTATGAATTGGGTGATTTTTCTGAAACGGTCAATTTTGCAAGCGGGTAGGCCTATAACAATTGGCCAGGCCTGGGTACTGAGTGACATTAGCTTTCTTGGGTTAGCATAAGCACACTTCTTTTCCGTGGCTGAATGTGGGAGCATACTACACTCAAACCTGGAGTCTTGAATGCAATACTGGAGAAACATGACATAGTATTCAGCACAGAGGTCAGTTAGCATAAGTTCAGTATACACTACTGCTCAGTGGCAACTAATAAGACCCCCAGTGAATTTAAGGAGCACGGTTTCCACAAAGTAATGTGTGCTTGGACTCATAGAAGCAAAAAAAGGTGAGAAAATAGACACAATAATTTCACTAAGCTCTGAGATGAAGAGGAGAGAAAAGACAATGAACAGAAATGAACATCAAGTAAGTGCTAAAAGAAGTGGTTGAAAAAGATTTTGTTAAGTGAATAAACAAATAGAAATACTGTCTATGCCTGACTTATTATAAATGATAAACAGGGGCAAGTATGATATTGGTATAAAAAAGCAACAAATAAATCACATATTTTATTATTTTTATTACATTTATTTGGAAACATTTACAATCTGCAATTCTGATTTAAGGTAAGTTCATTCAATACTTGTGAGAAACTTCAAGCTGATTTGGTGCCCTTTTCGTGACCTTGTACAAAATTATTCCTTTGCCCAACAGTTGAAAAAGATGAAAAAGTATCAAGATAAAGTGAATATTAAGATTACTTTATTTCATTTAATAATGAACAGCTACTCTATGCCAAGAAGTGTAAAGGATAGTGATGGACAAGCTAGATAAGGCCCCTCCTCACATGAAAGTCATTTCAGCGAATGATGACTTTGCTTCTGAGAGTATTCACAGACTGTAGAGATAAATTTTAGGCTATCTTCAGACTAAAATGATTGCTAATGGATTGGTCTTTAAACATGAAAACTTTCAAAAGCCTGAGAAAAGATTAGTCACTTACAAGTTATTAATAAGATACATTTTAAATAAGCCACCATCAAAACATTATATACTTAGTATTTTAAAAATCTATGTATACAACTATGTATATGTCTTTTATACACACACCCCCCTATATTTGGCAAACAATTTTATTTTCTGCTTAAGGAAGAAAGACTACCTAATTAATGTGGTGAAAGTGATTGAGGTTAACTCAACGCTGCATTTAACATTTCAGATTGTGAAAACACGTTTCCGGCACTGACAGTGATTTCTTCAATCAGACTCATCAAATGCATGAAAGGAACATTAATGAGTGTAATTAAGAGGTGTAAACTATACATTCCTTAATAATCATACTTATGATTTTTTAAGGACCAAAGGAAACAAAGAAGATAAATAAAACTTGCTCTTTGACCTCCCTATGGATCAGAAAAGTGTTGTGTAGAAAAGATATCAGTATGCAAGTAGAGCAGGCCTCATTAGTTTGCCATCTGCCATGGTGGATAGATGCTAAAATGTTGCCATTGTGAGGTTCATTGAGTGGTAAAATTATAATTAAAAATCATACATAGATTTAAAGAAAAAATCCCAAGGAAAAAAAAGAGCTATTAAAGGAGGACAAGGATTCTACATCCCTTTGAAAAAAGTGAGATGAAAATATATATATATATATGAATATATGTATTTATACATGAATATCTTCTTAAATATGTATGAGAAATCAACCACACATGCACAGGCACACATACACAGGCACAACTGCAAATGTTCATAAATTAACCTCAGCATGTCTGGTCTCTGTTACAAATTAAAAACAGTTTAATAGTTTTAGGGAACAAAGTCTAATATTTCCATCAGGCCTAGGAAATTCAACATACAGAAAGCTAAGCAAATGATTATTGATGATATTGTTACAGTAGCTGCACTTAGCACTGAACAGATATATTTAGAAACAAATGACATAGTAAAATATAACATACAAAATAATACACATTCCTTTTTTTCAAAGGAATTAACCAAGAATTTATTTAGAAAAATTTTATTACACCATTTTGGTTCTTTTAACAATTTAAATGTAGGTATGACTACATTTTCTATAGAGTTTAAAAAGAGACCTATTTTAAAAGAACATGAAAAGCTTAGATAAATCAGAAATCGATTATTTTTTCCTCTACATCTCTTCAAACAGAATTCAACTTCAGTGGGTTGTACATAAAATGCCCACTTAATTATTACATTAATTTTTTATAAGCATAAAAAGGCTTGCTGTAGCCAGTAGCAACCAGTTTTATTTGTACATACTCACAATTAACCATGCAGAAATGGATTTAAGAAATTAATTTCAGGGGCACCTGGGTGGCTCAGTGGGTTAAAGCCTCTGCCTTCAGCTCAGGTCATGATCCCAGGTCCTGGGATCGAGCCCCGCATCAGGCTCTCTGCTCAGCAGAGAGTCTGTTTCCTCCTATCTCTCTCTCTGCCTGCTTCTCTGCCTACTTGTGATCTCTGTCTGTCAAATAAATAAATAAAATCTTTAAAAAAAAAAGAAATTAATTTCACTTATAAAATTATAGCATCAAAATTAATAAAACACTTAGGAATAAATTTAATAAAACAAGAACAAGTCTTATTTATTGAAAAGTACAAAACATTATTGAAAAAAAAAATTCAAGAAAGCCTAAATAAATGGAAAGACAAATCAAGTTCCTGGATCAGAATGCTTAATGGTGTTAGAATGTCAATACTTCCCAAATTGATAAACAGATCCAACAAAATTCCTATAAAAATCCTCACTGGAATTTTTTATTTCAAACACTGAGATGCTGATCTTAAAATTTATGTGAAAGTATATATGGCTCCAAGAACAGCCAAGTCAATCCTGAAAAGAAAGGACAAAGTTGGAGGGCTCACACTTCCTAATTTCAAAACTAATTCATAGTAATCCAGACACTGTGATTCTGGCATAGACAAACATATAGATCAATGGAATAGAATTGAAAGTCCAGAAATTAACCCTCACATTTATGGTCAATTGATTTTTAACAAGAGTGCCAAGATGATTCGATGGGGGAAATAATAGCTTTTTCAACAAATGATGCTGGGAACCTGGATATCCACATGCGAAAGAATGAAGGTACAACTTCTACACAGACCTTTCTTTTATGCTTAGCTGTGCTTTACATCTTTAAGCCTCTGAAATAAATTTGGAAAATTACTGTCACTTCTATTACATTATGGAAGTGGTACATGCAAAGGAAGGAAATAGCATTATTATAGCCACCCAAAGATCTTGGTTTCTTTTTTGTTTGTTTGTTTGTTTGCTTTTTTAAAAAATTCTCTTTTTAATTTATGTCCTGATCATTCCTTGATCTTGGACATGTAGCTGTTGGTATAAACTACGCCCTTTTGTCAATTGAGGATATTTGTCCTGATATTTCACTACAGTGAGGATTAAATGAGCTTCACTTTGTAAATTAAAAAGCACCCCAGTGAGGCCAGGAAGCTCTATTAACAACCTCCATTGTCCCAGGTCTCTACTGCATATTATACATATGTCATTTTACAACTTTGGATTCAGAAATTCAGGTCCTGATTGTATTTATATTGTGAAAGTAATTTTTTGTTATCTCAAATCAGTTTCTTGCCTTTGGTGAGATGCTAGGTGAAAAAAACTGATGAGACTTTCTTGTGAAATATAAGCAAACCAGATTCAGATGAATTATAGTGATTCAAAGACATTATTATTTATAGTTGGGAAATAATAACCGCCTAAAAATCCTAGTATAAATACATTTTTCATAATGCCTAATTAGATACACGTTCTTATGGATGTTTTAAGTTTTAAAATTTCTTTCTTGGTTAAAAACCTCTTGGTAGATTTTGGTAGACAAAAATGTTGATTTTATTTATTTATTTATTTATTTATTTATTTATTTATTTATTTTAGTATCTTTCTTTGTTGACCACCTCTAGCTAGTTTTCTTTGTTTTAATATACTTTGGTCTGTTTGTGATAAAATGCCTTATATATTTTTACGAAAGGTTAATTATATTTATATTAACAATTATTTTTCCCTGAGAACATTTGCTTACTTTCAGGCTAAAAAGGAATTTATATCTGAATTTGTGTTTTAAAAGTTCTTGGAGATATATGCACAACAGAACTTCATGTTGGAATTTAAACCTCAGATCAAGAATGATGTTATAGGTGCCTGGGCAGCTCAGTTGGTTAAGCATCTGCCTTTAGCTCAGGTCATGATCCCATGGTCCTAGAACCAAGTCCTGTACTGGGCTCCCTGCTCAGCAGGGTACCTGCTTCTCTCTCTGACTCTGCCTGCCCCTTCCACTGCTTGTGCTCACTTTCTCTCTTTCTTTCTGTCAAATAAATAAACAAAATACTTTTTTAGAAGAATGATGTTAGCGTACATTAAAATTTAAAATATACAAAGCACATAGCATGGTATAGTGCTAGGAATAAAAAATATCATGTAATAAAAATGTTATATTAATAACAGTTAGCATTAATAAAGTTAATTTGTTGTGCATTTCAATAATTACTTTGCTTTTTGCCCATACTTCTTTGATGCTAACTAAAATCTACATACTAATGCATTAGAGTTTAGGTCTTAGACATCCATAAAGAAGCTTATTTCAATTTTATTTTTTTCAGTAAGAATTAAGTATTAACTAATAAAAACTGCCCTATTGGGATACCATAGACTGATATTTGTGCAAATTTTTAGTTCTTAATAATGTTTCCTAATTTACCAAAATTATTGTTGTGTTTGAATTATACAGAATCCTAAATTTTAGGCATCCAGACTAATAAAGTATAAGAAAAGTTATGGAAATGAGATAAATATATGACACCTTGTACTCAACATACTGTACTCGGTGACAGAATGGCACAACATATGGAAATCTAAGTATAAAGCAGTATGAGTATAAATTTGAAATTAAATAAACAAGTAGTTCTGGGCAAGCAACTGAACTTGAGAAAACTAACTACAGATGTCATTCTAGAAACAAATCCAGCCCAAAGCTGTAGAAATCAGCAATAGGCAGCTCCAACTTAGTGTGGATGTGGATATATGAATATATGTATGAAATTTATGTATATACCTATGAAATGTATATATATATTCACACACACATACATATATGTGCGTGTGAATATATATATATATATATAGAGAGAGAGAGAGAGAGAGAGAGAGAAAGAAAGCATTCATAGCAAAACTGATCAATAAAGATTTTTGTTGGTAGTCATTTTGGTTAACCTAGATAGTGATCTAAAGTAACTTCATCATTAAAGTAACTTCAGCAGTCTGTGTTAAGGAGAAGCTACGTAGACTGAATTTGTTCTAGTGTGCTCCCCAGGCCCTGTTAGCTCATATTTTTCTCTTTCATATGTGAAAAAGATCTGCAAGTAACTCACAGTCCCTATCCCCACACCTCCAGTGTTCAAAAAATAGTTTGTTATTGGAATAAGGAGATAAAGAAGACAAGGAGAAGTGGTTTGGTAGGTGGTCATTTACTGGATGGAGGTTTAAACTTTTATTGAAAGAAAATTTAAACAGAGGTTTATGGTTATATCTTCAGCAGAAAGAACAAATGAAAAATATTTGGAAAATCTATGTCTAAAAACTCAGTAAATACTAATTCTTTAGAATAGGTGAAGCAAACTTGCGTGTAAAGCCTGAGTAAGGAAGGCATGGTACTAAGTAGTAAGATATGAGATTGAAGTAAGAAGTTCAGTTTCTATTGTAAAGAATCTTGAATATCCTAATGAGAAATTTGTACCGAATTTGGTACACAAATTCAAGCCATTAAAAGTTACTGAATTTAGCAGGCAGATTAATCAAGCAACATTATCTGGCTTAGATTAAAGAAGAAAGGGAGAAAAAAATAAAGTAGTCACTGAAGAACGGACTAACATAGGTTATAGGAGAAACAGAATTTTTATTAAGGCAGTTACAACAGTAGAACTGAGAGTTCCCCACAGAAGGCAGAAGAATTTTAAAGATCTTGAATAGTTCTTCAATGAAAGAAGGAACAACTCAGAGCTCATCTAAGATCCCAAGAACAGATACTTGAGTAATCCTGCAAGAAATCAAACTTTGCTCGGAGCCACACAACCAGTGTTGGATACCTCATCATCAGTACTGAAATAAATGTTGTCAGCCCTATTAGATTCTGGACTCCTGCCCTTGTTTCTCTGCCCAAAATCTGGGCTCTGATACCTGCTGCCTTGTGTCTTTTGATGCATACTGTCTCTAAATCCTCTTCTGGTTTGGGTCTCAGTACTCCCTACTCTGAAGCTGCCTGCTGAAATCCATCTGGACTGTCAAATGTAGCCTGCACCACCCTGGCTGAACATTGTATGCTGTACGACTGGCCAGGTGCCTCTCCTGTCTTGCAACTGAATCGTCCCAGTGTCGCTAATATGTTTAATATCCACTTCCTGAATATTTACAGGATATCTTTCTGTCAGACCTACTCATGCTTTATATTATCATTTTCATGACCTTCTTAAACTTACTACTCAGATCTAAGGAATAGAGGGACATAGGAGAGCAGAAGCAAAAGAAGTTTAAAAGTGATTATAAAATTCTACTTTTGATCACTGGATGAAACAAACAAATTAGTTTTATAGGAAAGTGATTTATAATTGGTTTTTTTGAATGTTAAAATACTGTGACTTTCAATTTAAGTTGGGATATTCAAAAACTTTTCTGCCCTCTAATACAGCAATTATGTGAACCCCGTGAAGCTACTGTCCCCCATCAGTCTTATAGGATTAATGCTTAAATATTAAATAATTTGAAAATAATTAATGACGTTCAAAAATAATACAGTTCCTTTTGATACAGCAAACAACCGATCTACCAGTCAGTACTTCCTATTTATGTATCCAGGTGGTTATTTTAATAATTTCCTTTTAAGGAAATCATAGTTCAAGATGGTTCAATTCCCTGTGCTTTACTGGATCCTATTCTCATAATGCAGAAGACTTAATTGATCCATTTTAAAACCTTCTCATACAATAATAATTCAGTTTTTAGTGAAGTAGATTTAAATGAATGGAGCAATACGCAAATTCTAGATAACATACATAAAAGTTTTCAAAAAGGATATTAAAATGTCTTTCTATTATAATGCTAAGTCTAGATTGAACAAAGCCTGTAATCATTTCAATGAAAACCCACAGCTGACCATAATAAAAAATCTTAAGCTCTGACATTTTCCTCTGACAAATGTTTGTTAAAGTTTTTCAAAGCCCAGATATAAAACAATGACTGGATTTATTCTGCTATATATCGTTTCAGTTCTATTCCAATGTTATGTATTGAGAGATGATGTTTAAGCAGCCTCAAATCTTGATAACTCTATTATCTCCTAAAGCATAATGTCTGACAAAATAGTAATTTTGGACAGAATTTCTTAGTATAAAATATACAAAAATGATCGTAGTAGTTATACCACACTCACTGTGAATTGTTATTTTTATAAATGTCAGACAAGTTTTTGTGAAAAAAAAAAAAAAAAATAAGCCGTAATTGAAAATTGCTTCTGCCCAAGTCTTTCTGGATGTTGAATCTAAGGCATGACCAAATCAAAGAACCCTTCATTTCTCCTCTTAATACAGATAATTTCTAAGTAATTGGAAGGGCCACTTAAATAATTCAAGAACAATACCAGAAAACTAAGTTACATTGTTGACAGAGAAGCATGCAGAATGACTTGTATATATTTGCAATTGCTGCTCAAAGACTGGAGCAACAAGTAAAATGGCTAAGAAGGGGGCGCCTGGGTGGCTCAGTGGGTTAAGCCTCTGCCTTCAGCTCAGGTCATGATCTCAGGGTCCTGAGATTGAGCCCCGTGTCCTGGGATTGAGCCCCGTGTCGGGCTCCCTGCTCAGCAGGGAGTCTGCTTCCCTCCTCTCTCTCTGCCTGCCTCTCTGCCTACTTGTGATCTCTGTCAAATAAATAAATATACTCTTTCAAAAAAAAAAAGGCTGAGAAGACTTGTGTTTCATTGTAATGAAAATCTTAGGATATTTTTTAACTAGGGCTCAACCGGTCATCAATTTTTTGCTTTAATTCTGTTAATTTATTTAATCAATATTTAGCATCTCCTATGCCATAAAAATAATTTGCTTTTTTAGATTTTAACTAATTTCACATATGATCTAATAATTGAAATACAGGATGGTTTGTAGTGGGGATGAGCATTAACAGCTGTGACTTTTCACAGGGAGAGGAATACTCTATGTGAAATCCTGAGGAAGTTGTCACAGAGAAAGGAAATGTTTGAAGTGAATATAATGTCCTTCCTGAAGAACACATCACATAGAAAGAGCTATTTTTTTTAAATAATCATAATCATCATTCTAATTAGACTGAGGTCTTGAAGGACAGGAGGAATTTTTCCTATCAGAGGAAATGTGAAGGACCATAAAACTACAAAAGTCTTTGAGAACTAAAGTGTAAAGATAGAAAAGAGCTGGCTAAGTCTTCTGCTGAATTTTGATCACAAATTATAAATTTGCATATTAATTTTTAAAAATTTTACCTTTCTTGGAAGATAATTTCTCCAATAAAAATGCAAAATGCATCCAGCTAATAAAAGCCATAATGAGGGATCAAAATAAGGTCATCTAAAAGAGTATTATTCCTCAGAAAAGACTCTTATGGCATTCTGCTTAAAAAAAAGAAAAAACAAAAACAAAAACTAACTGATCAGAGATAAGGTATCACCTCACCTGGATTACCTGATGCATACATGACCGGTCTGAAAGAAAACTTTTCACATTACTGGTTTATTAACACCAAGTAAAAAACAATTCAGTAAAAAACTCCACAGAGATCATTTACAACTAGAACAATATCACGGGGCACCTACATGGCTCAATCAGTTAAGCAGCCAATTCTTGGTTTTGGCTCAGGTTATGGCTTAGGTTGATATCTAAGGATAGTGGGATCGAGCCTGGACTCAGGTTTGGTGCTCAGAGAGGAGTCCACTTGAGTTTCTTTCCCTCTCCTCTTCCTTCCCTTCCACTCCTCCCCCCAACTTACACTCTGTGTCCAAAATAAAAATAAATGGATGAAATCTTAGAAAAAGAAAATCAAACTAGAACAGTAATAGCAAAAAGCGTATTTATTATTGTCTGACACAGATATGTATATCTCTACATAGAAATGTTTTGTTTGTTATGGTTTTGTGTTTTTGCTTGTTTTGTACTGGCTACTTCAAAAATAAAAGTTAAGGATACCTTACATGGTGCAAGAAAATAAATGGTGATTTATTGATATGAGCATTTTTTTAATGCAGCCAAATCTAAAATATTATTTGCCCCCACCCCAGCAATCAACTTACTCAAAGTTCATTCTGTTTTGATCTTTATAATTTATTACAGAGATCCCAATGTCTCTACTATAAGTTTTTCAAACAATTTTAACCAAAAGCAAAACAATCTCTTTACCTATATGATTCTGAGAAGTTAAGGTACCGATAGGATTTGGTAATTCTGAAGATCTACTCATTATATGGCTGTACAATTCATTCACAAAATAAAATTCTATATTGTATCTTAAGTTCTATTAAACAAGACACAGCAATAAGTAAAATTTTGAAAATGCTGGGCTAGTATGACAGGGAAAAAAATGCATGTAAACACATCTGTATGGGTGTGTTTCCATGAAAAACTGCTTTTTAAATAGTCTTCTCTACATTCCCAAATCTGACCTGTCCATCTTTTCCATTACCATTTGTAAGTTTAGATCCTAAATTTCCTTACCTTAAAAAGAAATGTTTCTCACACTTTTCCAATTCGCTTCTTCACACTTAAATCTGGTCCAAGACACAAAAAGCATGTATGGTGATGGTACCTGTTAGGTTGTTTTCTACAGGGCCTTAATGATTTTCAACAGCACTAGATATTTTGGAAAATGGATTCTCAAGACAGAGTTAGTTTAATTAGCAAACTTAAGACAAGTCAATGATTTCATAGCAAATAACATATCCCAAAATAGAACCCAAAGAAATTATTATTCTCTGTAGTTCTGGATTCACATTCTTCTAACAAAAATATTAGCTCATATAATTCAATCACTATAATCTGGCTACATATAAACTTGATTTTTTTTCCCAGAAATTTTAGATTGACATCTAGAAGTGGTATAGCTGAAAGGGTCCTTAAATGATAATGTTTTCTGGCCACTACATGAGATAACTGAGTCCTACAGGAATGGATTGGTTTGCAAAATCTTAAAAAGCTTTTTTCTGGCATAACTTGGATCAAAATCCAAGTATCTCCATTATCAGGCAAATGCTTTTGCACTACATCAGTAAATGCAGCTATGGCTGGCTACTTAACGTTATTCATAATCACACATCAAATATCCAGTCTAGTAAAATAAGTTTTGGACCATTTTAAATAAGTATTTTAGTGTACTTTGCAAATTATAAAACTTAAAGTATGAAACTGTAAGATAATAGCGTTGTTTTAAGCTGCCACATTTGTGGTGACTTTTTACAGAATCAATAGGAAACCAATGCCCTTCAATTATGAAATGCCATTCGATTTAAAGAGGATCAGGGTTGGCTGGGTGGTTCAGTTGGTTGAATGTCTGGATCTTGATCTCAACTCATGTCTTAAACTCAGGGTCATGAATTCAAGTGCCAAGTTGGGCTCCAGTCTGAGTATGGAGCCTAACTTAAAAAAAAAAAAAAAAAAAAAGATGATCAGTTTGGTTCACTTGGTATGTGTTCATTTAGTAACTATATTGTGTTTATAGTCACAGAAACACCAACAGAATGAGACTGACAATTTGAGTCACCCATGCAGTACATATACATCCTTCTTCCTTCTGAAAAGGACCTTAATTTTATTCAGACATCTACCTCATGAGATATCTGACATGAGATCTATGACATGAGAGACCTCCCTGCCACCAACTCCAGAGATGGTCCTTACTGGTCTAAAAGTAATTCAATTTCATTTCTAGTTACTGTGTCATCAGTATGCATGTTTCCCAAAGGGGTTCAGGAAAATGTACTTCTGTAAAATATTCCTTCAAGTCCTTAAGAAAACCAGAGGCTCCACTTACTAGATTTATAACTTTACGTGTAAATGATTTAAACTTTCTACAGCTTAGTTTGCACAAAGAATTATTATTATTATTATTATTACTATTACAGTTTTTATTTATTTATTTGGCAGAGAGAGAGACAGCAAGAGAGGGAATACAAGCAGGGGATGTGGGAGAGGGAGAAGCAGGCTTCCTGCTGAGCAGGAAGCCTGATGTGGGGCTCCATCCCAGGACTATGGGATCAGACGCTTAACCACTGAGCTACTGGGGTGTCCTACAAAGAATTATTTTGACAACAAACTGACATAATGTAGATAAGTGTATTTTGACATTGCAAAGTTGCACACGCTTGAGGACTCGTAATGCTAATAAACCCATTGAGTAACATGAATCATAAGGTTTGGTTTTATGGGCATTAGCAATCCATAACAATCTGCTTCTATTCAGTATACCTAACTTTATCTTGTGATTAGTTGGGGAAAAAACAAACAAACAAAAAAACCTGAAGAACAAATCTAGTCTGGTCAATGCCTGTGAATAAACCATTATTAAAATTATTTATATTATGTTACTCTATTTATATTTTTTTAAAGATTGTATTTATCTATTTGAGAGAAAGAGAGAGAGAGAAAGAGAGAGAGAGAGAAGAGGTCAGATGGAGAAGGAGACTCTGCCAAGCAGGGACCCAGACGCAGAACTCCATCCTGGGACTCCAGGACTGTGACCTGATCCAAAGGCAGTTGCTCAAACCAACTGAGCCACCCAGGCACCCCATGTTACTCTATTTGTATGAAACAGCTCAATTTACACTGTATCTAGGTAAGTCATAACTGACTCAATTAATTATAAAACTATGAAGATACACATTTCACCATGTTCTATCGAAAATGACTTGTCTCTCAACTGAACAAAGTTTATGAATAACACATTTGGTCTTAATCATTTATTTTCTTATAACATTGTATCTATGATGTTAAATTATTACATTCAATATCTCAAGGCATTTTAATAAATTGCCATCTGTTAATCTGTTGCTTTTCATCTTAATGGTGCAAAACTTTAAAATATTGAATCTGTTAGTGCCATTTGAATATTTACATTACATATGTACTTAATATTCATGACTGCTTATTTGACTCTTAATCACTTTTGGAAAATTTCTCAAATTACTACCTTTAAAATAACTATCAAAAACTAGTCTTTTCCAAAAAGTTGAAAATCAAAAACTCATCTTTTCCAAAAATTTGAAAATAGCTACCCTATGACCCAGCAATCACACTACTGGGTATTTACCCTAAAGATACAAATGTAGTAATGCGAAGGGGCATGTGCATCTGAATGTTTATAGCAGCAATGTCCACAATAGCCAAACTACGGAAAGAACCTAGATGTCCATCAACAGATGAATGGATAAAGAAGATGTGGTATACACACACACACACACACACACACACAATGGAATACTATGCAGACATTGAAAGAAATGAAATCTTGCCATTTGCAACAACGTGGATAGAACTAGAGGTAATATTATGCTGAGTGAAATAAGTCAATCAGGGAAAGACAATTATCATATGATCTCCCTGATATGAAGAATTTGAGAGACAAAGTGGGGGTTTGGGGGGTAGGGAAGGAAAAAATGAAACAAGATGGAATCGGGAGGGAGACAAACCATAAAGCACTCTATCTCACAAAACTAACTGAAGGTTGCTGGGGGGAGGGGGTTGGGAGATGGTGGTTGGGTTATGTACATTGGGGAGGGTATGTGCTATGGTGAGTGCTATGAAGTGTGTAAACCTGGTGATTCACAGACCTGTATCCCGGTGCTAATAATATATTATATGTTAATACAAAATTTAAAAAGTTAAAAAAAAACTTGTCTTTTCCTACTGCTCTGAAGAACCATCGATTTTATATATATATATTATATATATATATATATATATATATATGGTTTTAGTCTCTACCTTTATCTAATTGCTGCATCTTTATAAATCCTGTTATTTTCAACATAATTATGAGTTCTATCAATATAAATACTATGTATTGTATCTTACATATCGTATTTCCTCATTCTGCAATTTGTACAAGGATTATTTATCTGAAATATTTTCATAATATGATAAAATTGAGAAATTTATCTTTCTGGAATATTAGAGTTGTTATACTGAGATTGAAAGTAAATTCACAAGTCTTACAAATATATAAAATGATAAAGACAGAATATTAGACTATGAATAACTTTTTGTTATTGATAATGGATTCTGTATTTCATACGTTAGTATGATCCCCCCAATTGTTGTAATGTAAATATTCTTTCTTGTATATATTATACAAGTTAAGAAACATATTTTTCTCTTGCTTATAGTCTTTTAGTCAAATGCAAAAAAAAATGCTTTTTTGGCTGTATGATTCTCTGAGTTGTTGATTTTTGTAATCTGGGCACCCCCAAGGATCAAGATACAGAATAACTTGGAAGTTTTGTGCAATTCGGTGAGGAAGGTATTTCTCAGATCCTCGCACAAAAATATGGGCTATTAAATAATTTATGTCAACCATGAGAAGGCATCCCTTTTATTCAAGTCTTACCTACCTTCTTCCCTCCTCCTGGATGTGAGTGTAGTACTGCCCTCAGGCTCAGAATTATTTAAATTCAGCTTTACTTATTCCTGGAAGAATGACTATCTACTTTTATATTGCTATGTCTGTTCCTTTTTTTCCCCATTCTTCTCTTAACCACTAAAGGAGTGACATAAAACATGTTTTAAGAGTTATTGAAACAAAAACAAAATGAAATAAAACAGCCCCAAACTTAAATGCACAGATAAAGACATACCCTCTAAACACCAATAAGACCATGTCTTGTTCTCAAATGATGTTAATTCTGACAAAAAAAAATGTAAAAAAAAATATAAGATAATACAGAGAAATAAATGTATCACTCAGCTAAATATAGAAAGAAATTGAAAGATTGCCAGATCAAATGAGGTAAATAAGCTTTTGAAGATATTTTGAAGATATTCTCAAATGGTAGAGATGTATCAGAGTGACCATATTTCTGTAATATTATACTTATATGTAAATTAAGTGATCAACATGATAACAGTTTTTAGTAATTCAGATCTCCTAGTGGTCTGTTTGTGTAAATTATTTGACTTGCAGGAGAGAAAAATGCATGTTGTCATAAAGATAACATCATTTTCTAGTTCAAAAGTAATAAAGTTATTACTTACAACTATTGAATTCAAGGTAAACTTAATATTTTAGGGGAAAAGTACACTACTAAAATCTATTTCATTGTTATTAATTTTATTATTCATTTTAAATAGGCAAAAACACCTGTCTGTAATAACACCAAAGAGCAAACTGTTGACAGGCAACCAGGGAGGCATACACTTGTCTTTCGAGTCAGCTAAGGCTTCCCTGAGTAGAAGATAACTGAGCTGTGACTTGAAGGATGAATAGAAGCAAACAATTGAAAAGGAAGGCGTTTCATGTTGGTAGAAGTGCGTGGCATTTAGGAAATTATGAGCAAATCAGTGTGACTGGAGTATAGACTTCCTAGGAAACACAGGTTGGAATTAATTTATGAAGGAATCCTGTATGCCATACTAAATTTGGAGCTCCAAATATTGCCAATTTTTATATTTTGTTTTCACTTTTATTTATTTTTATTTTTTTTCCTTGTTTTCACTTTTAAATAAATATAGATAGTTATGTTATGAGGACTCACCTTTCAGAGAATTAACCCTGGCACCCTTAAGAAAAATAGAAATTGGGAGTAGCAGAGTTATTAGCTATAGGGGTAGGTCAAATACTCCATAAACACTCAGAGGAAAATAGAAGATCACTGAAAGTGGTTTTTATAGACTTTTATTGTGACTTAGAGTATAAAAAGTACTGATATATCCACACACATATAACTAAGACAAAAGCTCAAAAAAATTCTTAATCTTACTATACTTGATGTGATCTGATATTTTTTCCATTTCCTTTTATTTTCACTTTCAATAGATAATGCAATTAGACCCAATGAATTTATTTCACAGTCAATTAAAGGGTCATCATCCACAAATAAATGCTAGCAAATTGAGGATGAGGTTCTGAAGTCAAATATGGTGGCAAGAAGGAAAGATTTCTAAGTACAAGAAGCACAATAAGGGGTGCCTGGGTGGCTCAGTGGGTTAAAGTCTCTGCCTTCAGCTCAGGTCATGATCCCTGGGGTCCTGGGATCGAGTCCCGCATCAGGCTCTCTGCTCAGCAGGGACCCTGCTTCCCTTCCTCTCTCTCTGCCTGCCTCTGCCTACTTGTGATCTCTGTCTGTCAAATAAATAACTAAAATCTTTAAAAAAAAAAAAAAAAGAAGAAGCACAATAATAGTAATATTCATTGAGTACTCTTTTGTTGCCAAGCACATTTAATAAATTATCTTATTAAACCTTCCAAACCCCCACAAGAGAGTTGTAATTTTTTTTAGAGATTTATTTATTTATTTATTTTGAGAGCCTGAGCAAGTGGGCAGGGGGTGGGGCAGAAGGAGAGAATCTTTCAAGCACTCTTGCTAAGTGTGGAGCCTGACATGGGACTCTATCCACCAGCCCATAAGATCATGACCTCAGCTGAAACCAAGAGTCAGATCCATAACTGACTGAGCCACCCAGGAACCCCGAGAGTTGAAATTTCTATCCAATTTTCTAGATGAAGAGCATAGACAGATCAAAATAAGTAACTTCTTAGGAATTAAAGAATAAAATACTAGAGCAGAAATCCAAACTTAGGTTACCTAGCTATGTGTTTTATAATTAAATTGTACTGATACTAAAACATAGTTAAAATAGGCATGAGAGATAAGAGAGGAGTAGTAATACACAGATAAAGATAAATGGTCTCTGTATAACATTTATCTGTTAATATAGTATTGGATATTGTTAAGGCCAATATTAAACAGACAGTTGTAAAGTCCAACAAAAAACTTGTGTAAATTTAGAAAATGTGCAAAATCTGAACTTCTCCCTAGTAAACTAGTAAGGAGTAGAACTAAGTACCTTTAGAATGCTAAATATAATATTTATTTAACAAAATCATACACACACAAACTTTTTTTTTTTTTTAAGATTTTATTTACTTATTTGACAGAGAGAAATCACAAATAGGCAGAGAGGCAGGCAGAGAGAGAGAGGAGGAAGAAGGCTCCCTGCCAAACAAAGAGCCTGAATGCGGGACTCAATCCCAGGACGCTGAGATCATGACCTGAGCCGAAGGCAGAGGCTTAACCCACTGAGCCACCCAGGCGCCCCATTTTTTTTTTTAAATATAAACATTATATCAGAAAGGTGAACCGATGCAGTATCTAATGTAAATGAATTATTTAAAATCAGTAGTGCTTGGTAAGCTTTTTGCAAAGATTTTAAATGAATTAGTCATAAATGCTTTTAACTCTCAATAATCAACTCTAGGAGGAAACAAAAATTGCTAATATATAAAATTTATGTGTGTGATTACACAAAACAGTTAACATGGATCTCCTGGGAAGGAGCCATTGTACATTAGTTTATTTTCTTTTTGTACTAAAATTAGGTTATTTCTAGATCTCCTTCCTTTCCACCTTCTCCCCCCAAAAGTATGTGGTTGTTTTAGTAGACTTCTTTTAAGAAGATATTAAGTTTAGAATAGCAAAGTACAATATTATTTACTTGAGTGACATGTTAGTTCATTCAATTATAACATTAGTAATTTAGACCCAGTACTCACTCTGAATCCTAATTTACAACATAACAACCAACTGCAATGAAATCATGGAAGAATGTCCTTTATAATGGTGAATGATATCAATAGTACCTTGTCGCCATGTTAGGTTACACTTAGCTCATGATGGATCTCTCTAGCATTTCTTATGCTGGCAATGTAAAAATCCTTCAAGGTCCAACTTAAATTTCATGTCCTCTATAAAAGAGCTTCTGAGTATTTCAGCCCTTTTCCTATAAATTCCTGTATGTTTTCACTTATAAAACTAAAGTGAACACTATGTTCTTTTTGTGTGCTCTGTCATGCTTAACACAAGTATGATCATACAGTATGTACCATTGACACTTGTTCAAACCATTTAACTTTCATAGTTAATCATGCAATTCCTTCTAATGTTTGGCCACCAGACAAAATTGTTCAGGATTTCTGGCATTATTGTCCAGGATGTTCATTTGCCTTTCTACCCAGTTGAAAAGGAAATCTATTAATCCAATCTCCCACGTAAAGCACCTTCTTTCTATTGAACTATGGAAGAGGATAAAATAATATCAAAATATTGCATAGAGAAAAGAGAGGAAATAGGTGTCTTTGAAAGCTGTTTCTTCTGGACTAATGCAGTCTCTGCCTCATAAGGAACCACTCTCTAGTGACGGAAGTAATGTACCCACCAGAATTAACAAAGCTTTTCCTTACCCCAGGACAGATCAAAGTTCCCATCCTCCATCTGACAGACATTTTGTTTCTACAGAAGTTTTCCTTCAGGTACAATCAGTTCTTGCTTTCCTGTTTTCCAGTTCAGGAAACATTTTATGTCTGAGCTTGTTTTACATATATAATCTCATCCAGCATGTTTCAGTTTTATAACTTGATTTATCCAGCTTTGGGTTTATCTTTTATTATCTTTTCCCTTTTAAGGGGAAAAGGCATGGGTTTTTTTGTTTGTTTGTTTGTTTTTTGTGGAAATATTCTCAACCTTCCCCTTTCTAAAAGCAAATATGAATTATGAAAATAGGGTCTTATTTTGCTTTAGAGTCATGATTGAGTTATTTTGCTTCCCTCTACTGGGTGGTAGATGAAGGCAAAGAGTTAAATACCAAGATCAGGGCATAAAGATAAAGAAATCCTGTGGCTGTTCTTAAGTTTAACCTTGGCTATGACTAAGTCTTTAGCCTGAGGTATGTGTACTGAACATTTAGTGTAAACATAATTGCAAATACAAATAAGAAATCACTTTTAAAGTTCATCATAAATGTCTTGGGTTTTCTGTTTTCACAGATTATTTATCTATATTTCTTTCCCCAAAGAATCCATAATTAAGAAATAATCATATATTTGAATTCATATCAAAGTAAAAGAAAAGGCTAATGAGACAAAAATAGAGTATGCTTATGTTAAAAACATACACATGAAACAACTCTAAAAGAAACAGTAATTTGTGTAAAGGTCCAGATAAGATTTTTGTAGACAGCCCTATTGCAGCTAGAGTTGACTTTAATTCCAGGGAGCCCCAGGTCCTTAAATGCACAGAATTGCTTCTGACAATTAAGGTCTCCAAGACTGCCAACATTTTCAGCTACATGCAGGTTTAGTTTCAAGGGGACTGTCTTTACTGAAAGTGTCCTTTCTGGCGCTGATTTTATTAATCCCTGTGGGTTTTAAAGAAAGAAGTCACTTTCGATATCAGTTCACACTTTCAGGTTACCAAAGAGGAAATCTCAAGATAATCTGTTCAAATGCTCATGGCCCTTGTGGTGCTTACCGGGTTACCCCAAGGAAAGCTCCAAAAATTAGGTAATTGACTGTGTATAGCCCAGAGGTTTCTTCCTGGGTGATTCTGCATTGGCTTAATGTTTTCATTTATTATACTTGCTTCAAATGGATTTAAATAGGATTATATACACGTGTTATGTTTGGCATGGGTATAAAGAATACTATTCTTTCAATTTCAACTTAATAATAACGTCAAAATAGAGGATTTGTGAAGTCTATTATCAAATATATCTTATTAAAATTTATTCCAGTACAACATAATATGGTGGATATCAAAAGGAGAACCATATTAAAATGCATAGGTGTTATTATTAATAGAACCATATTGAGCTTTCAAAAAATAGCATCTAGTAAGACCCTCTAGGATTAGTTTCAGACCCATAGCTATTTAACATATTTATTAACAATCTGGATAGAGTGCTGAGAAGCAGATGATTCAAAATTGAGAGGAAAAGCAAACACTATGCTTGAAGATTTAAGATTCAATAAAATCTGCAGAGATTAAAAGAATGGACGAAAGGGTACTAAGTCAGATTTAGCACATGCATTAGTAAAGGGAGAAGCAAACATTTTAAATTGAAACTTTAAACAGCCTCCTTTTTTGTGTTAGAGAGATTTGCAATCATGTGTTCTAGCTGAACAACATTCAATATGTATATAATTAAATTATGTAATTATGCACATTGTTATTTAAGATGCGTGCATACACCAGTGCCAAAAAGAGGCACTAAGCATTCAGATCTAAAACAATGTCAGAATAATTGCCAAAGAAGAACTATGGACAAAAGGCAAATTTTATCATAAAGTGATAAAAAATTCAACAGTTGGATATACAACCAGAGGTATGAACTTAAATCATAAAGCAGGATTAAACCACAGCTGGAGCACAGTTCTCTTGTTCTCTATAAAGAACATACTGACAGTCTGGAAAACATATAGAGAACACCCAAAGAGAAAAATAAGTCATAAAATAAATCATATTATGAAAAATTTAAAAAACAAAATGAGAGTGATGAGAACATAGATTATGATGAATAAAAAAGAGCATATTAAGAAAAAATACTTTGGTCATTATGCATAATTGCCAAAACACTTATTTTTGTTAAAACAAAGAAAATACAGATAGAATTGATGAGACATTTTTAAATCAACAACTTTCTAGATTGTATGTTATAATACAGATTTGTTGCTCCGGGCTTCAAATATTTTCATGTAGTTCCTCAGGTAGACTATTTTTCTATTAATTTTCTGATCTTTTATATTGTGGTTTGTTAACTACTATTTAAGTTGTTCAGGTAAACTCACTGTAGGAGTTTTAGTTTTAAAATGTCCTTTTAAGAATTCCATTTAATATATTTTATTTGGATTTTTCATGACTTGTCTATAAACGCAACTGATTTCATTTTATCAAAGAGATCTGAGAAAAAGAAAGGAAGGAAGGGCTAGGAAAACAAGGACAATCCATTATCAAGTCATAGAAATATCAGCCTAGATCATTTTCACATATATGATAATATAAACAGTGAAAATGCAAACACAACTTTCAGAAGAAATGTAAGTTGCTATCTAATGATGTCTAATGGAAGTATTTAAAAATAGTTAGATGTTAGAAATTATATAAGCATACATTGAGAATATTCAGGGCTAATTAGGCATAGAGAATATTAGGGAGTGATTAGGAAGTTAATGCGAGGTATCAATTATTTTAACAAAATGAAAAGGGATATAACTGCATTGAATATAAATTGGGATTTCTAGTCTGGAAAAACTTAGTAGGTGTGCACATATTAAGAGGTGACTATATTAAAAAATCACATTATTTTTCTAGCCATATTTTTCATGCTCTCTTTTCAACATCTGAAGAAAATTAGTGGGAATAAAAAATGGTGCTTTAAATATTTGTTGCTTTTGGGACGCCTGAGTGGCTCAGTTGGTTAAGCAGCTGCCTTCGGCTCAGGTCATGATCCCAGCGTCCTAGGATCGAGTCTCACATAGGGCTCCTTGCTCAGCAGGAAGCCTGCTTCTCGCTCTGCCTCTTTTTGCCTATGCTTACTCTCTCTGACAAAAAACAAAAAACAAAAAACTTTAAATATTTGTTGCTTTTAAAGTAATAGCTACTTTTTAAAAGGAGTGCTGTGATAAGAACATCCAGTAACATTTAATTGTGTTATTTAAGAAGATTTTAAAAGTCTATTTTGTACACCAGTGGAACACATTGGCATATACAAGATGAAAGACAGAAAGATGGAAAAGAGATAACACAAGACTGAGAATGCAGTGGGAATTTACTAAGGAAGCTGCGTTTCACATCAAAGATGTATCAGTCTCTCCTTCACTGGGTGATGTTGAATGTTGCTTCTGTGGAAAGGCTTTGATTAACCTGAGAGAAGGACAAGCAAAATTTAGTGAGTTATCAATGATTGAAAAATGAGAGGTAAAGGCAAGAATTTTCAGTTGGAAATTAATTTAATGAATAAAAACTTAAGTGAAGTATGTTTACAAAGTTGTACTGGCTTCCCATCTGACAGTATGAATAGAGATACATAACATGCAGGATGGTTTTTGTCATGTCACATCCATTCTCCAAGAAATTATCTTATATAAAAATTACAGTTTTTATGACTTACCTTGAAAGCTGTAATTTTTACCTATCTTGTCCAGTGTTTTCTAAGATATTTTCTCTCAGACTGTGACAATTGCCTTTCCTTGAAACCTAATCCTTTATACTTTTTCAGTCAGAATGTATGCTTTTCTCATTACTGTTTTTTTTTTTTTCTCCTTTTCTGGTTGCTAGTTAGCATTACTGCATCAATGAATAATTAGTTTAAAAATACCCTTTAAATGTATTCTACATAAGATATCACCCACCTATTAAATTGGAGACAAATCTCACTATTAAGCACACAACTCCTGCCTCTTCCATGGTCTCTGATACAAAAGATGAGGTTATGAATCCTAAAATATCATTCAAACAAAAGAAAATATGTTCTATTGTTATTAAAATCTAAGTTTTTTTCTTTTTTTCTGAGAGATCAATTTAGTGACACTTTATCTCATATTACCCTGGGTTACTATTCAACAAAACAGTACTTGGCTTTAATGTTGTTTTTATTGCTTAAATAAAGAACAAACATTATTATGCATAGTATTATGCATTCTAAGTGAAAATTGCTTTTAAAATAGATATGTATATTTTATACATATGTTTTTAATTTTGGGGAAAACATTTTAAGAAAATTAAGGCCCTATATAATTATATTATATGACAATGATTCTGGATTTCTCATAATTCTAAATATACAAGATACTGAACACTAATAAGAAAATATTATTGAATAGTTCTTGTATTTTTAAGGTTGTATCATACAACCTATGTACTATTTAACATTAATGTTAGAATAAAACTAGTGTATGTTAAATATAATGACATTTTTGGAAATACAGTAAGAAATGTCAGTAAATACCATAAACACAACGAAAGCAATAAGATTTGTGTTTTAGATACACACACTGGTTTTTATTTATTTATTTATTTTTTAATGAATAACTGACATTTGTGCTTATCCTAAGAGCATAAAATTTTGGAACTTTTTTCTGTAAGCAATTTTGGTGATTTTCTGCATTAGTTTATAAGATTAATATGACTTTTAAAATACAGTGCTGGGATTTCTGATCCAGAGGCAAAAAGACACTTTATTTATCTTAGCTTTACTAATTTGCATAAATTATAGGTACAAAAGTATAACCAAAGCTAAATTATTACCATTTCTTTACCCACAAACATATAAAGCTGAGCTGACTATTTTAACAAAAAAGGAAATGGACAATGATAAAGACATTATTCACTACTGATCCTTTTTTTTTTCACTCCTGCTTATATACTATTTGGTAAAGTCTAATACCTTTACTACATGAATTTCTACTTTGTACCATACTTTGCTCAAATATTAACTTTTTGAGAGTTGATTTTTTTAATGTATCAATAGAATTTAAGTATATAGCGGACCATGAAATCCCATGGCAATTTATAAAACAGTACAAGAAGTTTTCTTGACCATAGCTATCAAATTATCATTGGAGCACTATATCCGGTGGAAGTGAAAGATGCTGTATTTCTCAAAAACTGGATAAAACTCAACAAATGTGGGTAGAAAGGGAAACAGAGCTTTTTTGCCCCTAATAGTGAAAAAATTTTTCAACAAAAATCTATTCATCCATTTCTATTTCTGATACTTGAAAAAAGTTTAATATTGTAGGACAATGTTTGAAGATATTTGAAATGCAAAATTTACTCAACGAGACTTACTCCCCAAGGTCATCTGTCTTGCAGCTTTGCAAGATGCTGTTTTTGGCACATAGGAACCAGGGCTCTGGTACCAGCGCCTCATTAGCTTCCTCCACAAAGGGATGAATGCCCTTTCAGAAGAATTAAATGAAAAGTCAGATAAAACTAGGGCAGAAATTGCTGCCATGGATACCAAAGCTGGACTCAGTACTATACTTGCATATCTGAACAAGTTGTTGTACAAAACTGCAGGAAGAGGAGAGGGGGAAAGAAAGGAAGTGCTGCTGCCAAAGAAAAGTATTCCAAGGACATAGCAGTGAGCATGACCCTGGTTTAATTTAGCTCTTTCCCAGTCAAAGTCACCCTCACACCATTAGCATGAAGATACTGGTAATGAAGGAGACTGTTGGGGGTGGAGGGAGCGCATCAGAATCATCTCGAGACAATCGATAGTAATTTTTACAATATTTAAATAAGGACAAAAATCAATACACCGTAGAGAGATATTCAAGCTCCCATGTAGCTAAAAGAATGGGAATGACAAAACTGATAAAAATTAAATTCAAACTGTCAGATTTAAAAGATGAAGATAAAAGAGTAAAGCTTTTGCTAGCAAAAGGAGAGAGATAAATTCAAGTAATATAGTGTCCTCCTTTAATGTAAGCCCCTCTGGAACAAGAGGACAACCGATGCTTACAAAACAAAAAAAAAATATTGGATGAAATGAAATAAATTTTGTATATTTTGTGATAAAACTTATGTAATAGAACACTTCTCAAATGTACATTACTACCATTCTAAGTTTTCTGAATAAGTTTTTAAAAAGACTGAAATATCATGTAAAAAGATGAAACAAGTTGGATGAATATAATGTGATAAAAACCAGTTTAATGGAGCTTTATTGGAAGTTGTTTATTGTTTATTTCTTTGTTGTTGTTATTTCATTCATTTAAGTAGCAATTGTGTGCATTTGATGCGGCCATTATGAAATCAGCATTTGTAACATCTGGACCATCATAATATTCCCTAAAAACATTAAGTCATCAAGAAAACTTGCTTGGCAGAATTATAGGAAACTATAGAATGAAAGGAAATATAAGGCTGTTATGGTGGGATACATGGGCAGTAGTGAATTCTAGAGAGAATCTCATATATTTTAGATAATGTTTCAGGAGTTTCTGGAAAACCTATGTTTAAAAAGTGACAATATTTTGATAGATAAATATGTGTTCACCAGGAAGCCAAGGATGGAATGGCATTCTAGAGGATATGCAATAACAAAGTCTTTGAGGTGTTAAACAGCATAGTGAGTTCAGGGAATTGCGAGGCAGTATTTTATGCCTGAGATATAAATTGGGGGAGTGTTAGTAATAGCATGGAGGAATGTTTTAATTTATCTATAATTGTAATCATCTTTGCCTTCTGTGACATAAACTAAATAAACATAAAATCTAAAGAAAAATACTTAACTATATAAAAGCATGAATCCTTTAGCACACCTGTCCAATGCATTTGCAAAATAAAGATTTAGAGGAACCTGCTGGCTCTGTCAGAACATACAACTCTTGATCTCAGTCAAAATTGTGAGTTCGAGCCCCATGTTGGGTGTAGAGAGTATTTAAATTAAAAAAAAATTAAAAATGTAAATTAAAGATTCAGTTCCTCAGTTGCACTAGACACAAATGCTCAAATGATCAATAGCTACAAATTCGAGGGACTATCTTATTGGATCATGCAGATGTGGAGCATTCCATTATCTCAGAACTTCTTTTTGGACAGTGCTGTTCTAGATCACCACTATTATAGAGAATAGAAAGAGGTAGGTGAAGTGAGAAATAAAGCCAGAAATCTCGTCATGAGTGAGATAATGGAGGATCTTTCATGTAGGATCTTTCATACTTAGATCTTGAAACATTGTCTTCTGGACAATAGGAAGACACAAATATTAAAGTTAAAAATCACAATAAAAGGATTTGGGTATGAGAAAACCAAAGAGAGAGACTATAATTTATTGAACTTCCATATGGCTTAGCCATTGTGTTCGCATCTTTATTTTTGTGATACAGGCATTCAAAACTACTGTCAGGCCCATGATAGGGGCATAAACTCTTACAATCCTTCCATAAAATTTTTCCATTTCCCTTCAACTTTTAACAGAAATTTGTGAATCAGCTGTCATAAATAGGGGAGAGGAAAGAGACAGAATACAGAATTTTAAGAAAGAGAGGCAGTCACAAACGACAGAAAAGATTCAAGTATCATAATTAAAAATCAACTTAATTTAGCAAATATACATTCATCAGTGACATTCCCAGGACACTTCCAGGTATGTGGCGGTGCCATTGTAGTGAGTTGATGATTTTAATTATGTAGTGTTCACTTTTTTACATTTTGTAGCCTCAGAATAGGGTTTGGTTACATAATAGGGATAACATGCATACACACAAATGTTGAAAAGGGTAAGAAAAAGTGAATTGATAATGCTCAAGTGCAAATTCCCTTCTTCTGTAAGAATACATACTTCTAGATCTGTTGGAGAATAGTATGATTTTGTGATATTTTTGAAGTGTATATTTCATTTTGATATGCCAATTTTAGCAAATACAGTGTGTTACTTTCTAATTAGCAATTGAAAATATTTATACAAGCAAGAATTGCAGAAAAACTGAAGTAAAAAATAAAAGAGGAATTAGTTAAGAAAATCTAAATTCAACACAAATCCTTCATTGTTTTTATTGTTTTCTTTGATTTTCTTAGGACAAGAACAGACAAATTAGTCCAATGATAATATACAAAAATTTATACATGAATTTTGTTTGTTTCCTTTCTACTTGGTTTTCTGTACCTCTTTAGACTCACTCCAGTTATGATTAGAGAAGACCCAAGCTCTGTTCACTGTCTTCTGTTGCCATCATTCTCACATTTCATAAAGAAATTCATGCTTTCCTCTAGAAGCCCCTTTATGCATAATAATAAGACATCCCCATGGCTGTCATAAGCTAAAGGTAACTCCATTTTCCAGGTTTGAGGAGCATCCGAAGGGGAGAAAACATATAGATCTAGATACAGATGTAAGTGTAAGGGTGGGTACAGACACAGACATAGACATCTATCTGGCAGTGCTTTCCCTGAAATTTCAGGAAAGCTTCTTATCTCTTTGTTAGGCATCTTTCGTTCTTCAACATTTATTTAAGAAACTCAGCAAGACAGGAAATGTAAACTTGAGACTTTTATGTAGCATAGGTCACATTAGAATTTGCACCCATTTATTTTTATCTTCCGAGGAAAAATAATTAAAAAAAATAAACTTTATCATAACAAGTTATTTAACTATCATATATTGCATTACTTTTTACCTGTCAAAACAAGCCAAAGAGATTTTATAGAAGTATTTTGTTTTCATGGAGAAAATCTGATTAACTACCTTAATAAACCAGTTCCACGGCCATCTTTTCATTATTATTATTTTGACAAAGCAGGTTCTTTTTGATCTGATGTCATAAACCTGCATTGACACTAGGAAACCTTCAAAGACCAGGTCTTAACCGCAGCAACTTATCACTTTCAATTTGATATGATATGGAGCAGTATCTCAAGCTCTTGAGAGAAATCAAACATCATTGATTTCTTAGATTACAAAAATTGAAAGATAGGATGACATCGTTTTTAAGCTTTACACAGTAGTGGTTCAAGGTGAAGAACTGTGGAAAAATTAATTATACTATTACTTTTGTCTATTAAAAAAACACCACGCTCAAATTGATGATGTAGCTTTTTTTCTTCTGAACAGAAAAGGAACTCATTTAAAAAATTTACTCTTTATATAACATAGTCTAAGCAAAACTGTTCCCTGTGTATAGGATTTAGTTTACAATATATTTGCTTTACTACTAAAGAGAAAAAAGAAAAAAAGAAACTTTTCATATGTCCCAGCTATTTCATGCTTATGATCATGCCTCATATCTATAAGAGACAACTAATTTGTTCATTTACACGTTTATTCAATGACTATTTTTGAGCACCTACTATGTGCTAGGATCTGTAGTGTTTTTGTCACATATAAAATCTGTGACAACTTGAAGCTCACAAGCTAGTGGTGGAGATAAACATAAATATACAAATACATGTAACATTGAAGACTGCAATAGACATTATGCAGAGCAAGAGAGATGGGTCAGATTTGAGTGCATTATTAAATGCCTCCTTGTAGAAACATAATTAACAGCGCTGTAGGATTGGTAGGAATTAGCTAGGAAAAATGGGTAGGGGGCAGATTTTCAGGTAGAGTTATAAAGCTTTATAATCATAGTAAAAAATTTAATATCTTATCCAGGTAAAGAATATTGAGCATTTGAAAAAACTTGATGTATATTTTTATAAAAGATTATTCTAGATGCTTAAGAAATGATTGGCATGGTGGCTAGGGTTGGAAAGGAGTAGAAAAGGAGATTAGTTCCAAGATCATTTAAATAACCCAAACATTACAAGGTTATGGAAGCAGAGATGGTAACCCACTAAGGAATTTAATTCATATACTGTATTGGGATGAGCAAGATCTGACAATGAACAGAAAGGTCAGAACAGCTGTCAATATTGGCTTCCAGTGTTCAGTATTGAGAAATTAACTGGTTGAGTAGTAATGTTCCTTACTAAAATAAAAGGCAAGGGAAATAAATATATTTTTGTAGTCAAGATCACAATATATTTTTTTTTTTTCAACCATGAGTGAGATGTTAGCAAGATACCAAGTGAGGATACTCAGTGAGCATTTAGATATACAGGACTAGAGCTCAGATAGGGTAACTCTTGAATATATATTTGTAAGACATGTGTATGGCTTTTGAGGTCATGGGAATAAAAAAATCATGAAACTAAAAATATAGAATTATAAACAAGGAGAGAACAGAGAGAGACAAATTTCAAAGTTAAAATGACCCAACAAGAAGTACTTACTAATAAAGACACGTTAAGTGAAAGATGCCAGAAGAGCTTGAGGAACAGAAAGTGGAATCATAGTTTTCTACATTGTTCCCCAGAAAGAAGGGGTCCAAATATATGGAATGCTATTGAGAGATCAAGGATAGTTATGAATGCCATCCTTTGCATTTGGGAATACTATATCATGGTTACAATCAACAGGTTTGGTTAGTTGGAGAGTTGGAGCTTTAAAAACATTACCATGGATGTTTTCAACAACATGTAAATTATATATAGTGCTTTCTCCATTTTGCATTTGAGAATACTGAAGCAAAGTCTTGTTACTTGCTTATTGTCAAAAACTAGTATTTAGATAAAATGTTATTTGAAGGTAAGTGTAGTAGACATAGAAATTTAGGCTTGGGGTGCCTGGGTGGCTCAGTGGGTTGGGTCTCTGCCTTTGGCTCAGGTCATGATCTCAGGGTCTGGGATCGAGCCCCACATCAGGCGCTCTGCTCGGCGGGGAGCCTGCTTCCTCCCCTCTCTCTGCCTGCCTCTCTGCCTACGTGTGATCTCTCTCTCTGTCAAATAAATAAATAAAAATCTAAAAAAAAGAAAAGAAAAGAAAAGAAATTTAGGCTTATAAGCATGAGACAATACAGTTTTCTATACTGCCAGATTCTCTCATTATTTACACACTTAATTTGGACCCTCAGTTTTGACCTCTAAGTGACTTCAAAAATATTGTCCCAGATTCCTTTCAGCCTTCACACATTCCTGCTTCTTTTATTCTCCCTGCTTCTTCTGAAGGATGTATCTTCTCTGCTTGTACATGACTAATATTGAAGATTCAGCTAAGTTACCACCTTTTTTGAAATGGCTTACTGTAACTTACTTTTATCCTCTTCTGGGACTAGTGTCTTCATTCCATCTTTTTTTTTTTTTTGTCATCTTAATTTTTATTAAATATACTCTCTTGGCACAAAGCTTGTTCCATCTTAACACAGCACCTGATACATAGCTCTATGATTATAGTCATTGTCATTATGTAATATCTTGTTCCTTTGCCTGCCTCACCTACCAGTGTGCTTCTTCCTATGGACAGGGACTGTATTTTGTTTACACTATTATGTTACCACTGTCTTTTGAACTACATAGTATAGAGTGAACATCAACCAATAAATGTTTGCATCATGCTCCCCAAATTTACTTTTAGGATTTTTAGTGTTCATTCAACTCATTGCCCTCCTTCTCTATATTCATTTGTTTATCCTGATCCCAAGCAGAAACTCTTAAACATTTTAATATAATTGATTTCTTCATATCTTTTAAAGTATTAGGAGAAGGATGATACTTAGAAGACAAAATTGAACACAAGTATGTGTGGCATCATATTGGCATGATTTATATTTGCAATCCAGGTGTAATTTTCAGGATATAATATTTGCCTCCTATTTACTTGCTTTACGTTGAGAAATACAAGAGAAGTAAAATAAGTTTCCCCCATGTACCAAAACGTACATGTCATTATGTTTTTTCTTTTGTCTTTATTTTTTCATTTTCTTTTATTTTTTGAGACAAATTTGATTTGTCAATTTAATAATCACCTTTCTCATTGCTTCCCCAACTGCATCTCCTTTTTGGAGATTAATAAATACTTTTTTTAATTATTTTTAAACTTTTTTAAAAAAATTGATTGATTTACTTGAGAGAGAGGCAGGAGCATGGGGGGAGGGGCAGAGGGAGAAGATGACTCCCCCTTGAGCAAGAAGCCTGATGCTGGGCTTGATCCCTGGACCCTGGGATCGTGATCTGAGCTAAAAACAGAGACTTAACTAACTGAGCCAACCACGGCACCCATTATAAATTCTTTTAGAATCATTTAAAAATAATTAATCTAAAAAAAATCATTGGTTCAGATAAATTACTGGTCAGCTTAGATTAACAGTTTCTCTTATTTGTTGTGTTGTACTTATTTAATTATCGTCTCAGGGCAGAGGTGATACTTTGTTATAGTTTCATAGCTGCTCAGATTTTATGTCACTGTCAAAAATAGCTGTAACTTTTGGGAAAGTGTGATTTAGTTTTTAAATGTATCAACATATGTAATCTTAAAGTCTATGTTAAAAATGACACACAATTCTGAAAATTTATGTTCAGGAATTTATGTGCTACATAAAAGATTTATCTAATATGCATTGAGTCAGGAAGTCTGAGTTTTAGTTCCAATTCTAATGCCAACACATTTATGACTTTGGATAAAACAAGTAATTTTCATAGAATTGTTTTCTTTCTTTAATGATGGGATTTTTAAAAAATCTTCAAATCTTCTGCTGCTCTACAATAACACCATTTCTATGTATTAGAGGATAAGTTGTCTTGGATGTGGCCACTGTAGGTTTTCCCAAATACTACAGTATAAAACAATTTCACTGGATTTTTATTTTATAGTGTTAAATTTTTTTTCTTACCTAAATGCATATTTAAAAACTCCAGTTAACAGTAATATAATGTTGGGGCACCTGGGTGGCTCAGTTGGTTAAGCATCTGCCTTTGGCTCAGATCATGGTCCCAGAGTCCTGGGATCTGGCTTTCTGCTCAGTGGGGAGCCTGCTTCTCCCTCCCTCTCTGCCTGCTTCTCCCTCTGCTTGTTTTCTCTTCCCTGGACTCGTGTCAAATAAATAAATAAATAAATAAATAAATAAATAAATAACATCTTGAAAAAATAACATTAATGTTAATTGATTTGGGCTTGGGCAAGTAAAATCAGGGTTATAGTTTTGTTTTTGTTGTCTGTCAAGTGTTAAGCATTTGATAAATGACCTCTTTTACACCAAAGCTGCATCCACAAGGTAATTGGAAAAGAGATTCTCACTTATATATATTTTAATGTAATGTATATTCTATACCTTTATTCAAGAATTTATACTTCTTATAGTAAGAACTGAATGGCTTATATGCACAGTTGTGTAGACAGAGTGTTACAGCATAAAGCTTAAATTATAAAATGAAAAACTGAAGTTATTCAGGAAGAATCCATCTTGTTTTAGCATGGATAATCTATAAAATTTTTTAAAAAGTTAATTAAAATCTGACCTCCGTCATTGTACAGTATAGAATCCAGAGTCTTCTACTTGTTTAGATCTGATACTTGCCTGTGTCACTTTGCAGGCAGTCTGCAATCACATTTCTTAGTCCAAATAAGGCAAAATGAGAAAAATTATGAAGCAAAGAAGTGCAAATAACTATGGAAAGAGATGGAAATTAGGCTTGACTGAATTATGTATACTTGAGTACAATAGAAACTGTATGTATATATCTGCATGTGTGTGTGTGTCTGTGTAATTCTTGAGGCTCCAGTTAGAGGCAGGACTATAACCTAGGAGTATGGCCATCACCTGATATGAACTGTGGAAAACGAGATTATTCAAGAAAAGGAAAAGGTGCCCCTTTACCTTAACACATAATTAGACTTCCTCCAAATGATAAAACAGAATTTAAGAATGGATGAAATTAACAATTCACGAGAAATGTATATGGCCACCTATTGAATATTCATTTCTTTATTATTGTTTTCAGTAATCTGCACTGTGATTCCTGTAATAACTTACAAATTGTCATATGAAATGTGTTTGATCATGTGAATTACAGTCTGTCAAATGTGTTGCTAACTATGAAATAATAATTTCTCTGTAAATAAATACACCAGAAGAAGCTAAGGAATTAAATGAGTGATTAAAAAAGCTTATTTCACATAAAAATACATGCATTGAATATCCACAATGTTCAAAGTACTCTGATCTCTTCTATGGACAGGATTTCTTTTACTCTTTTTTTTTTAATGTTCTATTAATCACTGTACAGTACTTCATTAGTTTTTGATGTAGTGTTCCATGTTCATTGCTTGTGTGTAACACCCAGGGCTCCATGCAATAGGTGCCCTTCTTAATACCCATTACCGGTTAACCCAAGATTTATTTTCTTCTTGATTCAACTGGAGATACCTTTCCCTATCAGTTATAAAAGTAATTTTATAATGTACATTTGTGGGATGCATGTGTGGCTCAGTCAATTAAGCATCCAACTCTTGATTTCAGCTCAGGTCTAAATCCCAGGTTTGGTAGTTTAAGTACTGCATTGGGCTCCACACTTGGCATGGAGCCTATTTACAAAAAAAGAAAAAATGCACATTTGTGTTTAATTTTTCTTTCTGAGTAGAGAAAGATAAACACATAAAAGCAACATTTAAATACTTATAATTATAAAAATAATGTATATTTATTGTAGAAAAAATTATTAGAAGAAAATATAAATTACTTAAAATCCCAATATGCATAGACAAAGACTATTATAATTGGCATCTATCTTTATGACATAAATAAATACAGGTATAGTGTTATACACAAAGACATTTATACACTCAGTGTGAAGCTGTGATCATCTGATACATACTATTTATAATTTGCTTTTATTAGTCACTAATAGTCTGTAACCACCTTGTATGAAGGTTGTTTTCTGTGTTAACCTGACTGGGCTGAAGGGTGTCCAGATTAAGTATTTATAGGTGTGTCTATGAAGATGTATCCAGATGAGATTAGCATTTGAAGAAGTGGACACCATAAAGAAACTGTCCTTCCCAATGTGAGTGGAGGTCATCCAATCTGTTTAGGGCTAAAATAGAACAAAAAGAAGGGAGGAATTAATTCCTTTGACTTCCTACCTGTCTGCTAGAGCTAAGACATAGGTCTTCACCTGCCCTTGGACTGGGATTTACACCATTGGCTCCTCTGGTTCTCAGGCTTTTGGACTGAAATTACAACACTGGCTTTCCTATGTTTCCAGATGGCAGATTGTAGGACTTCACAGCCTCCATAATCACATAAGCCAATTCCTCATAATAAATCTCCCTCTCGCTCTCTTTCTTTTTTTTTCTCTCTTTCCCTCCCTCTCTCTTCTACTGGTTTATTTTCCTAGAGAACGCTACTATACCTTCCAATGTAAAAAAAAAAGAAAAAGAAAAATCTGCTTTTATATAAACATTTTATAGACTTACTATAATTTTATTTTTTTATACGCCACTTCAAATACATGTTTTCTCCTTGCAGTTTCATTTTTGCATATGGCAAGTATTTATACTACCTTACCTTGTTTAGGATCGTTCCTTAACAGTGGATTTTTGGCATGTATTGCCAAGTTATCCTCCATGATTGCAATAGCATTGTAAAAGAAAATTCATTGTATTTTACACAAAACCAGTTTCTATGTTATTACTCTAAGAATCAGAATCACTATGCTGTGATATGATTCTCTTTCATTGAATTTTTCATTATCTGCCTGTCAAAATCAGTATTATTCCTGAGCTCACCATGAAACTGGGAAAAATAATCCCTTTCTTTGACTTTGCTTAAATTTTGAATATCAAGAATGGGGGCTTCTTATGCTCTTTTCTGACAATATTTTAGATTCTTCCTGGTAACATACAGGGGCCATGTCTCACTACTGATTTATTTGTTGGGGCCCCTACTTTATCCCAGGAACTGACCAGTGGCTGAGGATTGAGTGACACCTACAACCCTGTGTTCCTCATCTGCTGGACTCCGTTCATGCAGAAACATTCAATGAATGTTTCTGGCTGGATACATTGACGCTGTAGGAGTGATGACCTCTGCCCACAGACAGAACTCTGAGACTGTGAGAAAATTTTGAAAAAGAAGAGTCAGTTATTTATTTTTATTACAAAGCTCAAACCAACATCAAGCAGAATGCCAACGGAACATATGCTTTAACAGAAAAAAGCATCCAAGCAGGTCTGTATTATTATGAAGTAAATAAAGGGCAGTTTTATTCACACACACACAGAGACACACACACACACACACACATTTTGTGAAACAGGCTTTACACAACTGACCATAAACAAAAATGAAGAAATCCAAATGTTTATAAGGCATATACAGTCAAGCTCCCCGACATTGTTCTTTACTCATGCAACATACCTTAAAGGAGAAGGACATTAGATAGAGCAAATTAGAAAACAAAGGCTGGGCTGGATAGAAACCAATAACTTCTATTATCAAAGTGAATATTACTGTGCAGTTTCCCTGTGTTCAAAAAAACATATAAATGGCCAATATGTACACTTTGTGTAATAAATCTTAGTTTTTCCTAAAGTGTTTGTAATATGAATAAGAAGCAGATGTCTACATGACTAATCAGGGAAAAGACATAACAGCAAAAGGATTTATTAGTTATTCTAAATTTAGGTTGTGAAAGTTCAGAAATTAAAAGAAAAAAATACTTTTAGTATGTCTGTGTTTGCATTTGATTCCTAAGTAGTTTTAACTTCATTAAGCTTTTCATGGTTAACAATCCTAGAAAGACATGTTACTTATTTAGATTTGCTTCTGAATAATTTCTAATAAATAAAAGACAGTCATGAATAATTTGAAAATATCTATTTAATAGATGATGGTTTTCTAAAATTACTGGCATATGTTAGAAGAATAAATATTCTTACTTTTATGAATAAAACAGTTCTAAGTAATTTCAAAGGCCAGAGCATTACATTTATTTATTGTAAATAAATTGTACTTATTTATTATAAATACCTATAGCTATATATAGATAAATACACATCCATAACTATACTTTAAATATGCAAAGAATGAATAGGACCCACAAAAAACAGTTTATATCATTCTTTCTAGGAAAGGTTTATGAAACTGTGCTTAAATAGTCAAGAACTGCATAAACCTTAGCACTTTCTCAGTATTTAAATTAGATTACACATTTATTGTACACTAAATACATGATATTGTAATAAACTTAAATGAGTAAGAGTGAGTTAATTTAGTTGCCATATAATTATCTCAACAAGGAAAACATTAAATGTGCTTTATGGCCCGAATTCATACATTAAACTTGCAAAGAATTTGAACATTTAACTGGGGTTTAACAAAATAACTATAGTGAGTTGATTGGATATCAATTAATTGCCAAAATTAGCATGTTAATTAGTATTTATTTTACTATAATGGTAATTATGTAAAAGATTGCTAATTGAAATACTTTAAGCTTTTCTTCCCCAAGAAGAGAATTATATTGATAGCCTTGCTTTTTGAAATATTTATATGGGAATAAAATGGACATACTTTATACAATAGAACTCAAGCACTAACAAATAATTTAATATTTAACCCCTTTAACTTACTGAACTTACTTAAATATACACTATGTGGTAGTAGATTCCATCTCTATTGTTTCTAAGGTAGGGTTTTTTTGTAGCTCAGCTTTCCTAATGCTTAGCCGACTTTAAAAAGCATAGTAAAGTTGAAAGAGCATATAGAGCAATATTTTCTGTTCTTGCCTGGATCCAACTTGGATAACTTGATAATTCACCCTATGGTACTGAACAGTTATTCCAAAGAATCTTAATGTCTATGTTATCACACAAATTGTTCTCATCTGTAATTACTAAGTACTGATCACTGTGGGGATGGATGGATAAATAGAGAAAGACATAATGGGTATATATAGAGAGAGACAGAGAGAGGGTGTTTATATATATATATAGCATATAACATAATTTTATATAATATATAATTACCCAAAAATATATGAACAAATTTGAAAATGTTCACAAGTCTTATGAAATTATCAGTCTTATCTGACTCGTAGCACTCCTTTCTTTTTCTAACCCTATTTATAAATAAAACTTCCTTCTTCTGAGTCTTTTCTGAGTTTCCACAGACCTTTTTATCCACGAAGACTTCTTTACTTTGGTAAGAATGTCTTAAAGTCTATGTAGAGCAGGAAACAAAATAAAATAAGCAAACAAACACACACCCTACAGCCACCATCAGCAAAAATTACAAAACTTAGGACTATGACTTCAGACTGTTCAAGAGACAGTCTTTCTTGGGTACCTGACTAGATGGATCTCTAGCAAATTTATGTCACTGCCTTTTTTCCTTTTTCTTTCTTTCTTCCTTCCTTCCTTCCTTCCTTCCTTCCTTTCTTATTTATTTATTTTGTGAAGAGAGTAGATGTTGGAATTTATAATCACTAGGTTAACATATTAACATTTTTAAAAGAAAGGAAGAAAAGAAGGACTTCACATATGCTGAGTTTCTAATGTGTTTTACTATGTTCCTGTATTGTATATATTTCACTTTAGCTTCAAATCAGTTCCAGAAGATGTTCAGCTCTTAGGTCCATATCTAGGTTCTTCTGAATTTATCCTCGGTTTTTCAAAACCTCCAGTCTTCTATTGTTTAGAGATTTTAACTGTAACCAATGGGAAAGATAGCTTCTGGTCAGCTTATGCCATGCTGATTGGCATCAGGAAACTAATGATGTGTTTTGAAATTACTAGTCTCACTGGTGGTTTTCTGTTATTCAGTTTTCTGTGAACTGTGTGTTATTGATTCAGCCATGGGACAGTTCTTTTGGTTTGGGGAAAAATTCCCAAAAGCCCAGCTAACATCTTTTTCTCTTGTCCTCTTGTCCTTTTGAGAATTGTGGGACATGTGATAGATTTACTAAATTTTTTTTTCCATTTCCAAATATCCAAAATGGTCCATGAAAGTCAGTTCAGATCTTTTAATTTTTTTTTAATTTATTTTTGCAAGAGCAAGCAAGTGGGGGGAGGGGCAAAGGGAGAGAGAGGCAGAGAATCTCAAGTAGACTCCCTGCTGAGCCAGGAGCCCAATGCAAGACTGGATCTCGCAACTCTGAGATCATGACCTGAGCCAAAACCAAGAGTCAGACACCTAACTGACTGAGCCTCCCAGGTGCCCCATCAACTCAGATTTTTATAGCCCCTTTGTAGTCAAATAAACATGAGTTGAATTTCTGTTGTTTGCATAGAAGAACCCAGAGTTACTCTCTCAGTAGAAAAAAGAAGGAGCTATGTAACCAACCAATCTTAAATTTTATCTCATATTGAGCACTAATTTTCTGTACCCCTTGATTCAGCTAGTTAAGTTCACTTTATCATTAATAAAACAGTATAATAATGCATGGGCCATAGGCCCTCAGCTTTGTTATGTCTAATAACACATAGTTTTGAGCTACCAACTGAAAGAAACATTCAGTACTTTGCTATGATGCCTAAATGATAAGATTCTTACTATTGGTCATGTGAACTGTTATAGAGATTGCTACCTAATTAATTCATTCACAACTACTATCAAAATGGCCAATCTGAGTGTTTTGGGAGGGCATAGTTATAACTGACTTAAACAAGAAGATCAATAGAACTTTATTTTAGTAAATAAAATGTGTGAGTCTAAATGCAAAAGAAGTTTTGCCATACACATGTTGTAATAAGCAAATGAGGGATGTATACAACTAATGAAACACTGAAATCTACCTTTGAAAATAATAATACACTATGTGTTAATTAATTGATTTAAATAAAATTAAAAAAAATATTTTTGCCACCAAATCTACTTTGTTACCTGACTCAGTCCACTATTTCTGAACTTAATGTTACATAAATGTTCAGATAAAAGACAAGAAAGAGAAAGAGTCATCACTAGTCTCCTTCTAATTTTGGTCAAATATATAAATTGCCACATAAGTAAATTATACTGATAAATGAATTTTGTATTCATTTTTTCAAAAGTCAGGATTTATAGGCTTAAGAAACATTAAATAGTAGTTGTTATTTATTATTGTTGTTTTGTAGTTATTTGGCCATTTCTCCTCTCACTTGTCACAGTAATAATAAATGATAATGATGATAATAGTAATCATTCATTGGGGTAATAGAAGTGATTTTTAAATCTTGCTACACAGTGTCTAGCATATAGTAAGCATTCAATATCTACTACACACAGTTATGTTTTGATCACCTCTGTGATATCATAACTTTTAATATAAGTATTGCTTAAAAATTAAAGGATTATTTTTGGGTAATCAATTACTTCAAATATTCTGCATATTATATCCTCTTCCTGTTTTTTTTTTCTTCATATAATACGCATCTAATTTGTCTTCGATGGTCTCTTAAATAATTTGATTGCTGTTTTTTTTTTAGAGCTGCTGACATTGTTTATGTAAGAACTATGCCTTACTCAATTTCAAAAGAAGACAAGGTGACTCAGCGCATAAGCATAATATAATTAAGAGTTTTTAAAAAAGGTCTATCTGAATGAAAGTCTGCAGGTACTTCTGCTCTGTTCACAGAGCAGAACAATCCAGCAATAATCTTGGCCGTAAATTTTTTGGCAGCTGAAGCAAGAAGAGAATTCTACTGCATTGTACAAGAATTTCCATTTTCTGATTTCACAAGCTTAATTCTGAATACACCCCGGTCTCTCCTTCCTTCCATGTCCAAACACTCCAGGTCTCAGGAGTAGTATTTATATTTATTCCCATTGTGGGCTGGACTCCCTTTAAATTGACAGTTGCACTGATAATTTGGGACCCAATCTGAGCACATCTACTCTTCACCACTGGGTCTACAGTAAGTCATCAGCCCCCGTTCAACCTTCCATCACCTGCTGTACAGCTCCTTCCAGGTGGAGCCGCCTAAGAATGCGCACTGCTGCCCTACTGGGCTCTGATGCTTCCACCGGAGTATTTGCCCTGATTTTCCACTCTTGCCCTTTAATCTTACTATTCCTGAGTATAATGCCACCCTTTTGTATTCTTTCCTTATTTTTAAGATTTATTTATTTATTTTAGAGAGCAAGAGAGAGAGTGAGCAAATGAGCAACATAAGGGGCAGAGGGAGTGAACCCCTTAAGCAGACTCCCTCCTTAGCATAAAGCCCAGCAGGGGTTGATCCCATGACCCATGAGATCATGACTCTAGCTGAAACTAAGAGTTGGACATTTAACTGACTGAGCCACCCAGGCATCTCTCACGACTTTAAGTGTCCATAAGTTTGTCTATATGGAAACCCTCACCACTAACCATTGTCCACCCTCTCTTCTGGCCCATCACTACATTCCTGGGTCACCATACTCTGCCTCTTTACCCCAAAGACAGCGCATATATGAAGGCAGGATGTCTTCTCACACTTCTGCATTTAGTAGGCCCTCAAATCTTCAGATAGAAAAAGAAAATTTTCTGAGACAGCATTGTCAGGGAAACTAAAAAAGATAATGATTTAACAGAACATTATAGGATGTAAAAGACCACAAATAGTACATTCTAAAATCATGCTATGATAGAATGCATCTAATATGATATAAACCTAATCTACTGGCTAAATTCCTTAAACAGACATGCTAAATATGCATTAATACCTTGAATCAAGGTTAAGAGTTTAAAATAACAGAAAAACACACATTTAGGCTGTGTATATCCTTGAAGGATGATTTCTACTGTTATGCAATTAGAATTCATTTGGCTAGTATGGTATCAATATTTACAGTAACATTCGATTTAAGGCAAAAATATTTACCTAGATTTTGTTCATAAGCCCACCCTTTTCATTAAATACTCTCTAAAATGTAAATGCCTCTCAATTGAAGTTGAAACGATATTTTTAAAAAGTTGTATATAATTTGATGTTTTTAATACACCTTAATTATATTACCTTCAGTGTCAGAAATATTTATGATTAGATTAAAAACACATTTCAAAACCTTCTGATTAAACATCTTATCTAGATCAGAAAAATGACCTTTTATTGATCACCAGTTAATTGACTTTTGTCTTTCTATCAAATCAACAACACTGATGACCTTTTGGAGAAAAAGAAAACTGTCAAATATATTCTGGAAGTCCTTGAAAAATACATTTTTTTAAGTAATCAGTTTTGGTAATAAGGCAAAGCCCCAGTAAAACCCTATAATTAACAGAAGCACTGATTTACTACATATTTCCTCAATTCTTAAACAACATCTTTTTATGTACTTGTAAACAGGCATGTTATATTATTATCCCTTCTTAAAACCTGGGAAATTAACAGTTTGGTATGCTTCAAGACCTGAAATTAATTTGTATATCATCAGACAATTATTACCTACTGACTTTCAGTAAAGTAATTGTTTATTTCTTACTGCTTATCTAGTAATTATAGTGTTAGCAAGACTTTTAAAATTTGTCTTTTTATAATTCTTCATCTCCCAAAGGAAAAAAATATATATTTTTAAAAGAAAATGACTGGATCTATATTGTCAAAATCTTTAAAGATAATTTTTTTGTTCACAACTCATTGACCCAATAAACTAATTACTTTCATTGGAGTCTATTAGACACCAGACATGTGTGGTAATGGCTCAATTCAGCTCTCAAAATGAAGGGACAAATGGTCAGTTGGCTTGTAAAGATCAATTGTATGGTAGACTGAAGCAAATAGTCAAGTAAGCGCATATCCAAAATAATGTGCAGTCCTTCAAATATAAAGATGAATTATTGACTCACTTTCTAGATTGTGCTAATTTTCCAGTTCTACCTCTACATTCTCACCTTATCCTTCTTGTAACTAATAGCACAAATTTTTGAGCAAAGCAGCTGAAATAAACACTTAGTACTTTGTTATGAATAAAGGAGACTATCTCCTGAAGTTATTTTATTCATGACTGTGTCCTGAGTTAAGTATGTAACCATGGTATCATTAGAAGGCATAAGGAATATGGAAATGCATGCTGAGATAAGCTTTGTGTTTCGTTCCGGGTGCTGTCAAGACAACTTTTTAAAGCTCTTCTGTCCAGAGATAAAACCAAGTTTCTTCAAACCTTGAAGATATCTGGATTAGTAAAACAAATGCACATTAAGTCACAAGAGTATCCTTTCCTGATTGTTTTTATTCACCAAATTATGAGACCTTCTTTTACCCTTCAGATACCTTTTGACTACTAACAGAAGCTGTTTAGGACATGTTGTTCTTCTCAACATGCTCTGTCCTGTATTAATCAGCTTGTATTCAAATTATCCCTCTTGGGACATTATCTTCACTGATTTCACATTTTTTATTTAATAACTCTTGTCCTACTGCTACATAATGTTTCACAATTATGCCTTTGGGTTTTCTCTCTCTCTCTCTTCCTCTTTTTTCAATTTATGACTTTCCCTTAGCTTTATTGAGGTATAATTAAAACACAAAATTATATATATCAAGTTTGCAACATGATGATATAAATAAATACATTCTGAAAAGATTTTCAAACTGAATTAACACCTAACATAGTTGCCTTTTTGTGTGTGTGATAAGAACGCTTAAGATTGGTTCTTTAAGCAAATTTCAAGTATACAATATAATATTATTCACTATAGCCACCAAGCTGTACATTGGATCCCCAGACTTTATTCATCATATAACTGGAAGTTTTCATGCTTTGACCAACATTTATCCATTTTCCTCATTCCGTAGACATGACAACCACCATTGTACAATCTCACTCATAAGTTGAATCTAAAATGAAAAAAAAAAAAAAGTTGAACTCATGGAAACAGAGAGTAAAGTGTTGGTGTTTGCCCTTGGACTTTCCACACAGAAATATGTTTGATGATCTTTATGGACAGGGATCATATGTACATATCTTATGAACTATTATATTCCCAGTGACAAATATAATATTTGAACATTATTTTTGAATCAATATTGTATACATTCTATTCTAATACTAGAAAATAATATATATCTTCTTACTCCACTTGTGTTATATCTAGGCACCTGAATTCAAACCATCCTACACATCCTAAACCATCTATGTTAATTAAAATATCTAAGATTTATACTGCTTTGCTTATTTTTCTTTTTCCAGTGTTGTACTCTCATATCTTTGTCATAAATACCATTATTTGATTAGAAACACTCATTCTAAGAACAAGAGAAAGAGATTAATATTAAATTATTTCTAATAATGAAATGTAGTTTCCAAACTGGGTACACTTCCGGAGAGAGCACACCATTTCCTTGATGTAGGTAAAAATAGTTTGAGACAGCTCACATTTAAAATGAAAACTAGTCTCTGGTTAAAATTTCATAAAGAGGGGTACCTGGGTGGCAAAGTTCGCCAAACATCGGCCTTCGACTCAGGTCATGATCCCAGGGTCCTGGGTTTGAGCCCCACATCAGGTTCCCTGTTCAGTGGGGAGCCTGCTTTTCCATCTGCTCCTCCCATGCATGCACTTGCACTCTCTCTCTCTCTCTCAAATAAATAATTAAAACCTTAAAAAAATAATAAAATAAAATTTCATAGAGAATCTTGGACTTCAGAACATCAAAGATCATGGGAGCCAAGAGGCCTACCGCATTTCAGTTTGGATCTCTTAAGAAAAATATTAAATGTACGTTTTTTATGATGTAATTATTTAACATTCATTCTATTCCATAAAATATTCATTTATTTTAAAATTTACTATTTATTTATTAATCCAGTGACTTACAAAATAGTGACTTATATTGCTTGATAGATGACCTAAATATAAAGGTTACTTACCACAATTTTGTTATACAGAGACAGAGATAAGAGTCCGTAATGGCTAATAAATTGAAAAATGTAAGATCTTTATATTGCTCTTACAAAAGTATAAAGGTGATACATAGAATGTGATATCTATATATCTATCTATCTATATATATATACACACACATACATACACGTACACTTATAGGCTTTGGGAAATTGAGAAGAAATAAATATTTATTTCTCATTTTTTTCTGATCCTACTTTAATTCTAATAAGAAGTGACCTCATTTTTCCTTTTTTAAAATTTCTTTTATCTGTTTCAGAGTACTTGGTGTTTGAGCAGCCTCAATGATGACCTGTGAAACTTGACTTTGTTGTAGCTGATTTTCATTATGGATAGATCACTTTTTGAAATATTTATTATACTTCAAGAGATTGCATCTTAACTGTTTTTTGTGTCTAAAATATCTCATCTTTTACCTCACTTGAGTCACTTTAGGCTAACTCCTGGATTCTGTTAATAAAATCCTATTAGTCTTGTTCATGTCTCATCTTTCATATTTTCTGTTCCAAACCTAGAATTAGCAATTTTTTTCCTAGTGAAAAGTGGTACTTAGAGATTCTTGGGACACAGGGATTATCATTTCTTTTGGGTTGTTATAGTTTTTAAGATTTCTCAGTACATAGAGGTATAGAGTTAGAATTACATAATTTTTAAAAAGAAGAAATAAATCATATGTTTAATGCTACTACAATTCAAATTAGAAACTACTGAATTTTAATTCTTAGATTTTATACTTTGATCTCTTTTCTCATATACTAAAAATCTTGACTCCTAATGACTTGAGCATAATATTTGCATATTGTATACATATAATAATTTAAAATAATAATGTATCATTACTTCTAACAATAACATTAATAAATGCAGTTTAAAATTATTTTTGATTTTTGTCCTTTGGATATATCCAAGTGGGAAGTATAGATTTTAAGTATAAGCACACCCTGTCAACCCTGCCTTCTTCTTCAAAATGTTAGAGATCTCCTTGTTTCTTAATATTGTTTTATAGAACATATTCATTTCAATATATATTATTTTAATTCAATTATTTTAGCTGAATACTTACAAATTAAACAAAAATTAAACTCCCTGAACCTTAATATGTAATATGTGCACAGAAACATTTTTGAACTATGTTTAAAATAAAACTGCAGAACTTTGGATCTGCTCTCTGAGAAGCATGCAGAGTTTCAGTGAGAGCATTTGAAACATTGTTAGCTCTAAGGCAACTCAGGATCACACTCTGAGAGTTGTCTGACATTTTGTATTTGTTCTCAATGCGTTTATTCAATGCTTTTTTATTTAGCCCTTGTTTTTAATATCTCTTGAGCCATATTTGAACTCAAAAACATTGTGAAGATGTGTTGAACAAATGCAAATGAGAATATAATAGTCTTTTGATAAAGGAGCACATTGCAAAACAATAATATGCATGCAGAATATACCAATTACCACAGTGCGTGCTGTCATTAGAGTGAACAAGAAGTTATGCAGATAGAATTTGATAGTAAAATGCATAGTCCAAAAGGAACACCTAATTATGTGATAGAAAAACTTGTGAAATAACTAGTAAAATGAATGAAGAGTTTGAGTGATAATAACATCCCTTCTTCACTTGTTGATACAGCTGAAAGTAACAATGTTGCTTGAGAATCTGATACTGGAGGTTGTGGAGAAGAGTCATGAGTCAGCAAAGAAGTTGATGTTAAAAACAGAATCTTATGTGGTTGAACAGATTCACGAGTTGTGTCATGGTCTATAATAAAAATGGCAAAAGGAGCAACATAGCTGACATTAAAGTAATTATATAAAACTGTCTCATTTATAAAAGTCTATTGATGAGTGAGACCATATCAATATTTTCCAGGTATATGAAGTAAGTTTGCTTGAAAAGCACTGTCCATTCTGTGATTTATCTCAGAGCATAAGTGTCTGGCTGACTTCCATACTCAGAGTAAATGTAAGACGCTAAGTTAAAAATATTGTAAGTGCAATATTACCAAAACCTCTAGGTAGTCAAAGAAATGATCAAAAGAAAATTGCTAATTATCTGCAGATTAAATTACAGAGTTGGGGTGAAGAAAGAGGATTTTCTGGTCTAGGTAAAATTGTTTTCCCATCATAATGTATTACACAGCAAACATCACAAAGGAGGCCCTGTGTGACAATAACAGTTTTCTTACACATATGGCCTATTTTGTTCAGCATAGTTACAAATTCTAAAAATTTTCACTACTCTGAATCCATGGACCACAGGGTTATTACAGCTTTCAAGGCATGTCTGATTATTGCTTATACACTATCTCCCAGTATGTGTATTCCAACCAAGAAGTTTCACAGGAGGTCTTTTTGAAAGAGTCTTGGCTTGTAAACCAATCTCTACAGTTAATTGGGAAAACTTGGTAAAAATTTTCTCCACAAATAATGAATGTTGTATAGATGAGGCTATCCCTGTAAACTATTCCCTTTCCCAAGACTAAAATGATTTTAAACATGGAAAAATTGTTCTTGAAAATGAACCTGGGTTTGAAGAAGTTGATGAAAAAGATGTAGGAAGGCTTGAAAGCTCATCTCTAAGAAAATAACAACTATTGAATTTGTTCAGTGAGAAAGGATGAGAATAAAGCCAATAGGGAGCAGCCAATCAAACCATCAATAATTAAAAGATGTATGATCTTTTTGAACAAGTATGATGCTTTGAATATGGAGGTGAGGCATGAGGTAGATGCCAATAGTGATTTGTGTTTCTGACCTGGGTAATCAGACTGGTGATGATACAATAAGAGTTGGAAGGAATATAACCTTTGGTGTGAATGTGACTGAGTTTTAGTCACATTGAGTTATAAATTTCTTCATATTATCTACGTATTATCATTAACTATGCAGTGTTGAAGGTCTGGAAGAGTTCAGATAGAAATTAAGTAATACCAAGAGACATTTTACCGATTAACATTAAAAAATAAAATTATTTTTATTTAACTGACTGTAGTTCAGTCAGTTAATCAACTTGATTTCAGCTCCAGTAATGATCTCAGGGATGTAAGATCAAACCCCTTGATGGGCTACATCTCTCTCTTCCTCTCACTTTGCCCTCCCCACCACCCTCTATAAATAAATAAATAAATAAATAAATAAATAAATAGTTTTAAAAATAATAAAAATAACATTTTCACAAAGATTGTGGTTGTCTAAGAAATTTCTGTAGAATAAGAAAAAAGATATCATAGGACAATATACATAATATCAACTCTCTTCTCTGTAAGGGTCAAAGAGCAGAAGCAGGCTCCCTGCTGAGCAGAGTGCCTGATGTGGGACTCTATCCCAGGACCCTGAGATCATGACCGGAGCCAAAGGCAGAGGTTTAACCCACTGAGCCACCCAGGCACCCCTACATTTGTTTTTATAAGCTACGCTGTCTATGATATCCTGTTACAGTAGCCCAAATAGACTAAGACAGAAGGCAACTAAAACTGTTTTTACATGATGCCATGAGACTAGATCTGAAGGACTGAGGAACATACAATTTAATACAAATCAAGGTACTTAGATGAAGGTATAAATCAGCATATGTAGAACATGCTTCACCATTTATCATTTTAGTGTCATGCATTTGTGAGAAATGGCATGCCCTTCTTTTTTCCTTGCCTGTCAAACACCTACCTGTTCTTCAAAATGTAGCCTTTTGCATGATAAATTTCTTATCTCTATAGTTGAAAATGTTCTCATCTTTTTCTGAAAAAACTATAAGCATTAATTATCATAAATTCAAGATGTAAAATATATTTGCTATATAGTATTTTATCTCTTCCCCAATATTTTAAGAAAGGAAAAATATATATATATTATATATATAAAATATAACTAATGCTTTATACTCTTTGATTGCTTGATAGTGCTTTTCATGTCTTAGAACACCAGCACTAAGATATTGATTGATTGCTAAAGACCATATCCTTTTGATAATACACCTACTCAACATACAAAATTAAGGAAGAAGCATTTTATATAATGTGACATATTCTTGATCATACCTTTACCTTTTCATAACTTAAAAATGTTGGAGGTCAGTTTCTTTTTATTGATAAATATTGTAATAGTTCCTAAAAGCTGTGCAACTTTGAGGTTGCAATCTTATAAAAAATGGCTCTATGAAATTATTTAAAAAATGTAAATAACAAAATCTCTTGCATATTAGGTGATTCACATTACACAAATAAAGCCAATCCATATTTTAAATGTTCCAAATCTTTATGTTAGACCATCAGTATATCTCACGTAAGGACAGAGCTTGTAGAGAAAAAAAAAAAGAGAAATTGGACAGTAGATTTCCCTAACTGTAAACAATGAGCCAAAGCTTTCAATTCCTTTAGAGAAGTTGTCTTCATTCCACTTTTAAAAGCATTTTATTTATTTTGTTTTTTTAAAGATTTTATTTATTTGGCAGAGAGAGAGACAGTGAGAGAGGGAAAACAAGCAGGGGGAATGGGAGAGGGAGAAGCAAGCTTCCTGCCTAGCACAGAGCCTGATGCAGGACTCAATCCCAGGACCCTGGGATCATGACCTGAACTGAAGGCAGACACTAAAGGACTGAGCCAACCAGTCACCCCTAAAAGCATTTTAAGTAATAAAATAATGTTTCACAAAATGTTTTCCTCTCTTTTATAATGAAGTTTTATAACAGTGAATGTATTACATGTATGAGTGTTTATCTGCCCTATATACATGATATATGATTCATGTATATGTATGTGTATCTGTATGTCTATGAATATATGCTAAACCAATAAAAACGTAAGTCAAATATGAAATTTTATAGTTTTTCTTTCATATTCTCACAAAGTACATATTAGCAATTATGTTTGATTTAGACTGCACTAAACATACATTATGTTTAATTTATTTTTAGAGGGGTCATATAATCTTAGTGGTCAAATAAAATAAATTTCTTTTTTTTAAAGATTTTATTCATTTATTTGACAGAGAGCGACACAATGAGAGAGGGAACAGAAAGAGGGGGAGTGAGAGAGGGAGAAGCAGACTCCCCTGCCAAGCAGGAAGCCAGATGCAGGGCTAGATCCCAGTACCCTAGGATCATGACCTGAGCTGAAGGCAGACACTTAACGACTGAGCCACCCAGGTGCCCCTAAAATAAATTTCTAATTCTGGATAGTTTTGCTTTCAACTTGAGGTGCTCAAATCCTTAAAACCTAATCCATCCATTTTGTCTTAACAATTACATTTTTCTCTAGATCTCTAGTTGAGTTTGGCTACTAGCCAGAAGCACTTGCAAAAAGGCTTTAAGATAATGAGGACTGAATATTTACTCCACCATCTTTCTAGGTCCTGGATTTCCTGGGTTTGTTGCCTCCCTTCACCAAAAGACAAAGTTCTGGTGGGAAGTGGAGAGCTCACACATACATCACATACTCTCTTCTGGTTCAGATAATCACTCTCTGCCATTGCTTTTTTTTTTCATTGAGATGTAGACAAAATCTCCCAATCTTGAAGCTCCCCACATACTATGCTATCTCTTCCTATTTCTCTATATCCTGCACACACCTTTGTATATATTCCTTTTGAATTTTTTCTTTAATTTTCTCTTTCAGATATGCTCTCTTTTTCCTGCTGAGACCCATGGTGGTACATAGTGGTTACACACACACACACACACACACACACACACATTCCATATACAATGAAAGGATGTACCAACAGTTGAACGAATAAATAATTCATTTCCACTGGACCAAGGACGGAAACTCAGTATGACCTCAAGAACAGTAGATCTGGAAACTGGAATGTCATTAGAACGTCTTTGGAAGTCTTTCATTCTAGTATGCTTTCAGCTTCTCCATGGCTTCAGGTGAACTCTGGAAGAAAAAATACTTTGTGAAGTTGCAAGCAGCTGGATCTAGATATTTTCAGTTGGGAATCAAAATTTCTGTATACTTTTCTTGTTCCTGAGAGGTTGAGAGACATTAGAACCCAGTGCGGGCATTGGACATCTATATAAAGTAGCTGGAGTCTGAAAGTTAAAGTGGTCACTAAAATATTGAGGTATTAATCCTTAGAGTAGTATATAGCAAAAAATGCCATAAAGTTGGCAATTAGAGATATGAATTTCTCCAGTAATTTATAAAGATTACAAATTGTATACAGTAGAAACACAGAAGTTTTGTCAAATTTTTGATATTTGTAAATTTATCATAAGGAAAAGATACTTCAATTCCTATTAGCAGCTTGCTGACATCACCTCCTAAATAATTCATCCAAGTTTTCCTTTTTCTGTCTGCTAAAATCAAGATTAGAGATGAAATGAGAAACTCTGGGCATTCAAGAGAAATGAGTAAGTATTTATTTGTAGAAAATAAGTATATCCATATGATTTTTTTTCATCACGAAACACTATATTTCTAGAAATAGGCATTAAACTCAGAAAACTTAGCCAAACAACTTATTGTAACATAAAATGGATGTAGATTATACTAAAAATCAGTATTTGATATGCCTCATATATAGGACCTTATCAAAACAATCATCTTCAGAGTTCTATGTCTAGTAAACACAATTTACCACACAGACAGCAACAAATAGAATAATCAATATTAAATTTAAGTTAAATATGAATTGAGATAATACCAGTGAAAGTTGAGTCACCATTTTAAAAGAAGAAATTTGGATTAAAAATAAAATTAAGTGCCATTCCGAAACCTCAAATGGCACATCTCTACTGCATATTACTGGAATCTTCTGGAATCTTTTATAGGAAAATATAGATAAATTAAAAGCAAGTTGTTTCTATGATAAGAATAAATTGAGAATATATCTTCCTATGTGGATGGGGAAGACAATCCTAAAATACATACATTTTCTGATGTCATAGTTGCAGAAAAATTAATGTCAATATTGGAAAGATAATTTGATAGTAATTCTGTATGAGTAATTGGTAACATGAGTAGCAAATTTGTAACTTTCATATGTTCACAAAGAATTTGAATATGGATTTGAACTAAGATATGTGTTTTAGGATACCGCAGGAAATAAAATTCATTAAAATAAATTATAGCCCATTATACAATTATTGCATAAAAACATTAACAACAACAACAACAACAAAACACTAACAGGACAATATCGTAGTTTTCTACAATCTATAGTTAGAATGTTTACAGATATTTTACACAGTCACACTGCATATTCAGAATGACTGAGCACTGATGTAGTCATTAGATAACCAACTCACAAAAAGTAGACCCTAAAGTGGAAAGTTTGTAATTATTAATTTTGTTTGAGGTTGGGACATGCAGGTGAGTTGGCTGTTGAAGTTGAAATTGTATTGTATGTCATCAAATAATATCTTCCAAAACTTTGTATGCATATATATTAAATCTAGTTGCCAATAAAAACCTTACTGTTGGGAATATGAATATAATAAGAAAACTGATAATGAGCAGTTGAAGAATTTTAAACTACATTTTTACTTACTATGTGCTTTGTATGGGACCTTTCACTATTTTAAATATTTATGGAAGTATTTATTCTTCATTAATATTATGGAAATTTGTTGAAATATTCAAATTAATGTTCCAACAGAGGATATTTTCAAGGCATATTAAAGAAAAAAGTTTCTTTAATTCTTCTTTTAAATCTAGGGTGTAAGGGAGGAGATTTTAAGACATGATTGGGAATACACTTAAAACTCCATACATCATATATTTCCTCCCACAGGATTTAACTTCACCCTGGAATGGCTTTACGGATGAGTGACCTGTGAAATTACAGAGACCTATGCTTTGTGTTAGTGTAATGCTCTCCACCCTGAAATTATTTATCTATTTTTTTTCTCCACCCTGAAATTATTTATCTATTTTTTTAACAAGAGACTATATATTTTCACTTTGCACTGAGTCCTGCAAATTACGTAATCTATCCTGATTCTATCCATTCAGAGATGCTTTTCTTTATTCATTCATGTGTCTTAGATGAGTGTAATATCTTTGAAATAGTTTATCCTGCCTTGTTTATTAAAATCTAGAAGTGAAAAATACACTGTTTTGAGTCATAGAGTTAAGAAATACAGACTGTCTTTTTTTTTTTAAGATTTTATTTATTTATTTGACAGACAGAGATCACAAGTAGGCAGAGAGGCAGGCAGAGAGAGAGGAGGAAGCAGGCTCCCTGCCGAGCAGAGAGCCTGATGTGGGGCTCGATTGGGATCATGACCTGAACGGAAGGCAGAGGCTTTAACCCACTGAGCTACCCAGGCATCCCATACAGACTGTCTTCTTATTTAGAGAAGAGTATTCTTTTTTATTTAATTCAACAATGCAATAAAGCGTTAGAAACATTATCTCATTATGTCTTCCTACATGATTCATGTTTTTAATTGGTGGCCGTGTGCTTGAGTTTTCCAGGATCATATCATCAGATTTAATATTTATTCTCTTTTTAACTCTCTTTGACAGTTTCCTCATACTCAAGAACTTGGCTAGCTACCTATTAATACTACCAAAATTTTGTAACCTCCTCCAATGAACTCTAGACAAATACATAAACATGCTATGAAGTATTTGCTCTCATGTTTCATAGACACTCAGATCTCAGAAATCCAACTTTATTTATTATCCCAGGTGCTGTCTAACTCCATTAAACATACACCTTCTCCCATAGAATTTTGTTTCAGCAAACATGTTATATAAACATCTATCAATTGGGCAATATGATACCACAGATTTTTACTTTCCCAAAACAAAAATTTGAAATTAAAAGTTGAAATTTTTCAACTGAAAAAATTAAAGTAGAAAATATTTCAAATTCATAATTATACCCAGAATGATTATTAAGCTTAAGTATTTACTGTTGTAAAATCTCCAAATACTATTTCAGTTAAGGAATCAAGAATGATTAAATCTGAATTCTTCTTATCTTTATTTTTGCTTGTTATTTATATGAATGATAAAAATAATAAATAATACTTATCTTTGGGCACACTAAGTAATTCTGAAGGAGAAAACATAAAATCTCATGTAAAGGATAATCTTGGATGTATCTCTGAACAAGAGGAAATAACAGGGAACAGATTTACCTTTCTACATGAAACAACTAACTTGTGAGGATAAATGCAAAATACCATGCTTTCAAAACTTTTTAAAAGGTAAGTGACTGTTTACACCAAAATGCATACATATATACACACATACATACACACATACAATTTTTTTGGGACTAATAAAACACACAGAGATAAAGCGTGTGAGAACAAACATCAGAAAGCCAAGAGAGGATAGACATCGTCTGCTCTAAGTTTTGAATACTATTTGTGAAGTGGAGTAATATATATTGAAGATATGTTGAAGGTAGAAAGAATTGATTTAAAGATTTACACTATAAAATTTGAGGAATCACTAAAAGAGCAAAACAATTTCCACTAAATAATGAACAAATGAGTGAAAATGGTGTCATAAAAAATATTCAATAGCCTAAAGGAAATTGGTAAAGAGGAAAAAAGAAAAACATAGGTCAAATAAATAGATTATGTGAATTATATTATCTAATTATATGAATAATTACCTCAAATATAACTGGTTTCAAATCCCCAGCTAAAAGGCAGAGACTATCAGATTAAATAAAAATGCAAGACTTGAATATGTGCTGCTTACAAAAACAAACAAACAAAACCCAAATATCTAAATATAAAGATAATGATAGGTTATAATTTAAAGTATGGAAAAAGATAAATTATGCTCTTATCAAAAGCAAGTTGGAATATCTATATTCTTTTTTATTTTGTTTTGTTTTTTGGAGTATCTATATTCTTATTAAGAGAAAATTGGAATGGCTCAGACAATGAAAACCTGGAAATTGAAATAAAAGATACTATTTACAGTGGTATAAAAATGTGGAATTCTTAGGAATATATTTAACAAATATGCTAATACATATTTGACCAAAGGCATAATTTTTATACTGACTACTACAAAACAAACATTTCTGACAGAAATGAAAGAAGACCTAAATAAATGGAGAGATATAGTATGTTAATGGGTCAGAAGACTGAATGTAGTTAAAACATTAATTCTTTCAAAATTGACCCATAGATTCAAATTAGTCCAATTGAAATACAAACATGTATATGTATATGGGAGTTATAAATATATATGGGAGTGCCATGTACCTGAAATAGTTCAAGCCATGTTGAAAAGATTAATACAATTTTAAAACTTAAAGTACCTTACCTTCTTATATAGTAACAGTTATAAAGCTTTTGTGATATTGTACTAAAAATAGACACATAAATCAGTGGAACACAATAGTCCCACATACGTGTCAAGCAGTTGGTCTTTGATAAACATGCCAAGGCAATTCAATTTGAAAATGATAAGTTGGTCTACAAATGGTATGGAACAACTGGAAAGCCTCATGCAATATTAAAAACAACCACCACCACAACAAAACCTTGGAACTTACGTTATAGCATATTCAAAATTTAACTTGGGCTTTTCATGTTACATCCATTCTGTATGTCTATCTTATTTGTCTCACTTTCAAGTATATGATGGCAAATATGCAGGGGTTTTTTTCTTAATAATGTGCTAGGATTTGGCAAAAAAAAAAAAAAAAAGCCTTTTGAGTTTGCCCTAGAGTAAATAAAACTTAATTCAGAAAAAAATAAATATTATAAATGTATCATCAATATAAATGTAAGAATAAAAAAATAAATATCTAGGCAAAATATGGAGAAAGTTATGATGATTTGAGCTTTGGTAAATAATGTTAAAATATGATTTCAAGAGTGTGAACAATAAAAGAAAAAATCAATGAATTGGATTTCATAAAAAACGAGAATGTGAAAGACAGACTGTGTCCCCTTTGCAAAACATATTTTTTTTAAATTTTATTTATTTATTTGAGAGAGAGAGAGAGAGCAAGCACAAGCAGGGGGAGGGAGGGGCAGAGAGAGAGGGAGAAGCAGACTTCCCATTGAGCAGGGAGCCCTATGCAGGGCTCGATCCCAGCATCCTGAGATCATGACCTGAGCCGAAGGCAGAGGCTTTAATCCACTGAGCCACCAGGCGCCCCTGCAAAACATATTTTTAACAAAAAGATAGTATGCAGAATATGTAAGGAATTACTATACTCGATCAGTAAAAAGCAAACAATTTTCTTAAATGGACGAAAGATCTGAATCACAAAGGGAAATATATTGATTGCAAACATTCAACACATATGAAGGTGTCGACATCATTAGTCAAAAAAGAATTGTAAATTAAAACCACAATTCGATTCCACTACAGGCATATTTGAATGACTAAACTTAAAATGATTTATCATACCAAGTACAGGAAAAGCTGAGGCATACTGACATTGTCATGCACTGCTGGTGGGAGTACAAACTGATAAGACTGTTTTGAAAAATATAGCCTGGCATTCCATATTCAGGTATTTACCCAGGATAAATAAAAGCATATGCCCACACAAAAAGTTGTGTGAAAATGTTCATACAGCTTTGTTTGCATAATGCAAAAACTTAATAGATGAATGGTTAAACAAATTTTAGAGTGTTAATACTAGAGGATGTTACTCAGCATTTAAAGGAATGAAATATTGAATGTATGCAACAAGAGGAATGTATCTCAGAAAAAGTATGCTGAGTGAAAGAAGAAACAAAAGAGTTGATTTTTTATATACATTTCTAGAAATAAAGATTTGTTTGCTAAAAACAGAAAGTGTATCAGTGGCTGCCTAGGGATGGGGGAGTGCTTGGGAAGAAAGCAATTTGGAAAAGTTATAAGGAACCATGGGTAAAAATTTGGAGAGTACGTATATGTTCATTGTCTTGATTTTGATGTGTTTTCATGTTTTAATCTAATGTCAAAATTTATGAATTAGTTCACTTTTAACTATGTATAGTTTAATCACATGTTAATTATTCAATAAAAGATGTGAAAATGTCAGTAGCTAATTGAGGCTAGGCTATTAAGTTTGGAAGAATGTTCTCAAAGAATATTTCTCACTATCATACACTCTGTATAGACATGTGAGATCTCACTAACTTCGTATATGAGAATAGGATCTTTTAAAAAGGGGAATTCACTTTTATTTATTTATTTTAAATGGCAATTTAAATGTTTTATTTGAAATATAATCTACTTGCATTTTTCCAAGAACTTTTCCCATCCTGAGATGCAACCCCTGACAACCATGACTCTTTATCACCACCCATACCCAAAAGTAAGAGGGTTAGGCACCTGATCCAAATGGTGCCAATGAGAAGATTTCTTTTCTAAAATCGCATTCAGAATTGTGAAGTATTTGTGCTTCTCTCTAAATGCTTGATTTGTGATGCTTCCATACATAGTTATGCTCACAGAGAACTGGAGAAAGCTAGCCTGAAGAGAAACAGAGAATGGAGGATATAATCAGAGAGGACTTACAGTAGGATGTCATTCAGCACCACAAAGAGAACCGAGTCACATCTGCCTTGGGATGTAATTACTTTCCAGTTCTTTGTCCAGCCTCAGGAGTTTGGACTGTATCTCGGTGAACCGTAACTTATTTCTATATTTTAATAACATACATCACTTTTCCTGTCTTCTCCCTCTCCTTCTTTCTTTCTCCTTCCTTCCCTCCATCCTTTCTCTGTTCTTTCTGCTCATTTTCTCTCCACATTTTTTCCTCTAAATGAGATTTAATAAAATTTCTATTATTTGGAAACAAAAGATCCCCCAAAAAGACTTAAAAATTTCACGGGGTTCATATCTTTAATTTTGAGAGTCAATCTCCTTTACTCCTATTACTTGTAGGACAAGTAATAATTACACCTATGTGTTTATATATACATCATACACATATTTCATGAAATGCACAATTTCAAGTTTTAGCCATTCTCTGTCTCAATGCTGAATATTGAAATAAGAAATTGCACCATGGATTCAGAGCACTGAGACAGCTACTAAATAAAACCTAGTAAAAATGACCTGGAAAAGAGAGTTTTTAGAAATACCCATCATGCAGAAATATATGTGTTTTGTTCTTTCTCACTGCTTGTGATGGAAGAAAGGGAGTGATTTGTTTTAAGAAAGCTGAAGAGGTGATTTATGTCCATTCTAGACCAATGTGGTGAATTTGGTCCTCAGTATTCATAAACCAGCCTGTGGTCAGTAGTGCAACCTGCTTGACAAACTTTGAGGAAGCTGAAAAGGCCAATGTTCGACACATTTTGTGCAGAGAACTGATTTAGTCTTTGCTTTCCTTAGCAGGTGTTGACACTATCATTTTTATTAGGAATTTGATGAAAACATATTGGATGACCTTTCATACATGCTGATGTATGGCCTTTTTCCAAGCCGTTTTCCCTTTCTCCCCAAACAGGATTTGAGAAGCTATAAGCTACCGCCCAATTTCAGCTTTCTCTTTTATGGATCTGTCCCTGAGGCTACATGACAGTTTTGCTGAAATTGAGCCAATGCATCTCAGATGATCACACACAGGGTGGTCTGTCTGCTGCTCTCACTTCCCAAACATCCGTGACTATGTGAAATTGTTTTGTGTTGTGCTAAAAGTACCTTCTGCCCAAATGCCTGTGGCTTCCCTATCTCACCTTATCCTTAACAGCTGTTTGGGATTCTCTCCTACTGTCATTGCCACCTTTACCACAAGAAAAATCCCCACTATTGAAGATTCTTTCTTCTAATTCTGCTTGCTAAGTGATTCAGCTGAAGGGCATGAGCCTTACCTTTTTTTCATCTTTATATTCCTTGTATTTTGTAAAAATGTAATGTTTTGTACAAAAAGAGACACAGAATAAATGCTTGATATTGTTTAATGAACTCTTGATTTTGGATATGAAGCGGGGGAGAATCATTTTTCTTCCCAACTACTTTACTATCTCTCAAAATTTCCTGGTGAGGAGCAAAGATGATCCAAGATTCATTGAGATTTAAAAGGCAATTCTTTTTATGTATGTTTGATGATCACCTGGTTAGTGTCTGAAGAAGTTGGCAGACTATAAACATGATCTAGAATGTACTAAACACACACACACACACACATACACACACACACACACACACACACTAATTCTTTTGAGACAATGTGATCAACTTAACAAAGATTTGTAAGTTAATATTTAAACCAGACTCTGACAACAATATGTTTTGCCTTGATGTACCTTATAAACATAATTTTCGTATACCCCATACAATCTAAAATCTTGCCACAACAACTACCACTAAAATTTTCTGGGTCCAGTCCTCCTTTTGGAATAATTTCATATATATATATATATATATATGTATTTCTTTCCTAAAGACCACTTATATAGCCTCCATTTAGGCCCATAGAAAAATCATGCTTCCTGGCATTAGTATGACAGAAAAATTTACAAAGAACATATATTTATATGTCCACCCCGGAACAGTCTAATGTGTATGTTAATATGTACTAGATTATTAGAATTAATTAAAGCAGTGTTAAATGTAGGGAAAGAACATTAAATATACAGCAAGAATATGAGAGAAACTAACTTCAAAATTTTGGACATGCTTCCAAAAGAGGATGTTATGGAAGTTTCCCTGAGGAAGTGAGGTTTTTGTTAGTCCTACAGAATGAGTTAGAACTGGGCAGGAGGGTGGAAAGTATGCTGCTAGGGAGATGGATCAGCATGTAAAAGATTGTCGTGGCTAGATGGAGCAAATCAAAGAGAGTCTGCAACTCTGGAGCTCAGAAAAAGGAGAGTATGGTATATAATAAGGTTGAAAATATAAGTGGAGGTCAAGCCTTGCTAGACTCGAGGTCTTCTCACAAGCAAGGTCTTCTCACAAGCAATGGAAAAGATTGAAGAGTTTTTATCAAGAAAATGATATGATCAATACATTAAAAGTAAAGAATACACTGGAAAACAGCAAGAAAAAATGCAAAGAGATTACTTGGAAGACAATATAAGTAAGCTATGTGAAAAGTTCTGGTAGCTTTATACAAGAGCAAGGATGATATACCATGGGGAAAACTCTTTCCCCAGGTACCTATTGCATGCTGTCTATTGAATGGGTTCTAACTCACTGGCTTTAAGCAGAAGAGATCTGAGCCACTTCTGGGAGTAGCTGATTAAAAAAATCCAACACGTAGACTCCATGTTCCCACCCTTTTACCAGTGTAATACAGATGCAATAAATTCATAGTGAAGCCCAAAGCCAAGTCCATCTTGGAATATTTTTTTGAATGAAATACTTGTTTTAGTTGGTTTGAGCTATTACACATTAGGCAGGTACTTGTTACAACAATTTAAGTACTCTCACTATTACAGATATTTAGGGAATGTTGTAGAATAGGCAGGACTCAGAAATTGCTCAGCTGGACTTGGCAGGATATAATTATTTGTGCTGAGAGATTATGGCAAGAGTTCTGGAGTCAGATTACTTGGGTTTATAGCTCATCTCAGCAACTTCCTAATTATGTGACCTTGAGCAAGTTACAAAATTTCTCTCTAAATCATTTAAGTCTTTAAGATCTGATTACATTAATAATCCAGGTGATGGAATGGTAAAAAGAATACATGAAAGTATATAAACAAATTGTTAGGGATATCATCAAGTATATAGAAAGTATCCTGCACATGAAGCTAGTATCATTTATATCAATATATTAATGTTTTATTAATATAACATTGATCTATTGGACATTGTTATTAGCATCATTAGAGGAGAATCTGATTAAGAGATAAAGGTCACAGGGAAATCCTTTGGAGTCTAAAGTCAGATCTGCCTTTAGTAACCAATCAGAGATGTCAATAGGCAATTGGGACATAGGGGTTTGGTGTTCAAAAGAAAGGTGTAGAATAGAGATATATACTTGGAAGTATTTTGTAAGCATTTGATCATTAAAGGGAGGTGTATGCATGAGTATGTCTAAGTATATAGAAAAGAAAAAATAAAGAATTAAGTCTTAGGCTGATCTTGAGGAATTGGAATATTTCATGGGAGAATTAAGAAGGATTAGTTTGCAAGGGACCTAAAGAAAAGGCCATAAAGATAGAACTATTGTCACGAGGCTAAGGAAAGAGTTGCATTGCAGGAGAAAGGAAATTCTCAAAGATATTAAAATCTGCTCTGGGGTCAAATAAGGTTAATTACTTGATATTGGTTTACAGGCTTGATTTGAACTTCAGTTTTTAGGTTTAAATAATTTCTTTCTGATTTTTCTCTTTAACTGAAGAATTATTTAATTGCATTTTATTTTTAATAGATACATAGTTTTATGATTGTTAATTTTTAACTTTATCCTTTCTCATTGACATCTAGTATTTTATATTTGGTCATGAAATATGATATTGTTTCTTTTGGACTTTATTTAAGGTTCCTTTCAAGTAGCATTATGACTTGATATTTGCTTAATTTTGTCAAGTTTCAAGTGTGTATGATAAGAATAAATATATTCATATTGTTGGCATAACTACACAGCTATTAATTCTAGCTAATTATTATTTACTCTAATCCTCAATAATTTTGCTTATCTTTTGTCTGCCAAATCTACCAATTTTTAAGAAACATGTGCTACAACTTCCAACTACATTTAATGAATTATATTACCCTTTTTAATATATATTCATAGTCATTGTATTTTATGGAACAGATCTTTCTTTTACCAGTTCTTAAAATCCCACTTTTCCCTGATGATTTCTGGTTTTCTTGAATTTTTTGAATTTTGTTTTTCCTTTCATGTTAATTTATTATCCCAGGTAAAATCCTGCTTGGGTGGGAGGATGAGCCAGTGATACAGCTCAGTTCCATCTGCTTCTCTCAAAAGCTCACATCCAGTGTTTTATACCCATTTGTTCTCCATTAGTGAATTCTGCCTGGCAGGGAGCTCTCTGTACTACCCATGTAGATGTTTCCTTTGGTTGTGCCGTTCAGTGGTGATAGGCATCGGAAGGGCTGTTAAGGGCAGGCTCAGTAATGTCCTTTTGGTTTTAATAGCCTCATAAAATAATTATTAGTGTCCAGCTTACTGAATCTATCCCTCTGAGAGCTGGAGTTCCATTGTTCTGCCTTTCAGTGGTGAAAGGGTGGAAAAGAAGGAACTTAATATAGAGTGAGAGTCCGAAGTTTGCATAACAAAATGTCTCCCCTCACAGGTTCCCATAGACAACAATGGTCCCTCCACTGCTATAGCTTGCCATTTTCTGCCTCTGTGACACTTCCATTTCCCTAGTATTTTTTCAAAAATTTTATGAGTATCTCAACTCTGTCAGCGCCCCACCTACAGCATCTCTAGGGTTACACGGGAAAGAGGGAGTCAGCAGCCCACATTAGTTTGTCATCTTATTAAGAACCAGAAGTCAATTTTGATATACTGTAGAAATCTAATTCTTCAAACTGACAAATTGATATTTAAATCAGGCTATTGTAATAATCCTCAAGCAGATTGCATTGCAGGTGTCTAAAAATCTTATAAATAACCTCTTCTAACAAGCAATATGCTGTATATCATCCAAAATGAGAAAGTAAGGATATGTGATTTAAAAAGTGCACATTTAAAAAAAAAAAAGTGCACATTTAAACTTTCACTCAGGTAAAATATGCACAAATACCAGGCTTAGATTCAAATGTTGGCTGGAGATCAGGTTGCTATTAGGCCTCAAGTTACAGGGACTTTACTGTTAATTGTTTCTGATTCATTCGATCTTATTACTAAAAAGAAAAAGAAAAGAAAGAAATAAGCAAACAAAAAAGTAAAACAAAAACAAAAGATAGTGAAGAACCTAAAGACGTTCATGTAGCTACAAAGATTATTTTCTGACCAGCCCAGTTTTAAGAAGATGTGTACAAGGCTGCAGTTTGTGATGTATAACCAAAGACAAATTAGGAGGCTGGACTTTAAGAACAGATTTGAGAAAATCTGAACTTAAAATGACAGAGGAGTGCAGTAAGTGCTAGTATCCTTTAAAATGTCTCTTTTGTGAGCATGTTATGGAGAAGATTAAGAAAAAGCAGAAGAGGAGCGCCTGGATGGCTCAGTGGGTTAAAGCCTCTGCCTTCGGCTCAGGTCATGATCTCAGGATCCTGGGATCGAGCCCCGCATCGGAAACTCTGTCAGCAGGGAGCCTGCTTCCTCCTCTCTCTCTCTGCCTGCCTCTCTGCCTGCTTGTGATCTCACTCTCTCTCTGTCAAATAAATAAATAAAATATTAAAAAAAAAAGAAAAGAAAAAGCAGAAGAATGGGGAGGAGAAGGAAGAGGGAGTGGGAGAGGGGGAAGAAAAGGAGAAGGAGAAGGAGGGGGAGGGGTAAAAGGACGGAGCAGGGAGGAAGGGGAAGAGGAAGAGGAAGAAATAGAAGTGTAAGAGCATTGATTATTGGGACAAACCAACTAAGGATGTTATAAAAAGAATAAAATGAGTCATCTTCAAATGTGCTTTTATATTTTCTATTAAGAATACTATCTCAGGGGGTTCTGGGTGTCTCAGTCAGTTAAGTGACTGCCTTTGGCTCAGGTCATGGTCCCAGGGTCTTGGGATTGAGCCCCACATTGGGATCCATGCTCAGTGAAGAGCCTGCTTCTCCCTCTCCCTCTGCCTGCCCTTCTGCCTACTTGGGCTCTCTCTCTCTCTCTTTGTCAAATAAATAAATAAAATATTAAAAAAGAAAAAAAAAAAAAAGACCACTATTTCAAACTAGAAAGACTAGAAAAAACGAGGACAAAGGAATTGAAATTCCCGTCTGTGAGGAGATGGTTACATTAAATGAGATCATTTTTCCGGTCCTAGATGAATCTTAATTCGGAGCACACTTGCATACACACAAACACAATAACCAACTAAAATATGCTCTATCTGAGTAAACTCTGTAGTCCTTGCAAGTCAGCAAGAAATTTCACAATAGGGAAAACTTATCAGATGGAGAAATCATGATTGCTCTTAATTTGGGAGACCAGCAACATTAGCAGTATGTTGGTTGGGGGTGAGCAGGGAACAATAGGCCTGGCAAACACATATTAGTAGAGGTTCATTTTTAGGTCAATTTCTAAGTCAGTAAACATTTCTTGGATGTCAGTCACAATTTCAATTTTTTTTTAGGGTTTCAAATAGAAGTATCACTATAAATAAAATCAATGACACTTAGCCCTTAGGAATAAAATTTTGTTCTTGAGCTCAAATATCTCACACAATTTGTGAAGGCAAAAAAATAAAAATAAAATAAATGTTTATAATATAGGGAGATACATAATATATGAGTGACATCTCCATAAAATATTTCAAGCTCATCTTTTAAATCTTCTGTACATCGTGGGGAAACACAAATTATTTTAAGTACAGTTGTATTTAGAAAGATAACTTGAGCTATCGTGAAAAGTTTGACTAAATTTCACTTTCAGTTTATCCTATAAGGTAACTGTTTTAAGCAAGTTTCCACAGAGGCTTCACAGGACTCAAGAAAATTTGGGTTCACTTGTTCTTTTATATATATATATTCTTTTAAAGATTTTATTCATTTACTTGACAGAGAGAGATCTCAAGCAGGCAGAGAGGCAGGCAGAGAGAGAAGGAAACAGGCCCCCCGCCGAGCAGATAGCCCGATGCGGGGCTCGACCCCAGGACCCTGAGATCATGACCTGAGCCGAAGGCAGCGGCCCAACCCACTGAGCCACCCAGGCACCCGTCACTTGTTCTTTTAAAATACATAGTTAATTCTTGGTTATTCTTGACTAGATTATAAATTAGCTGGGATTAAGAACTAGGCTCATCCCATTGACAACTGGATTCTATTCTATTCTCATTATGTAGGTTTTTCCCTTATATTGTATTAACTCCCAAATCAATATCTCTAAGTTCAGAATTCAAAATCTGGTTCCGTACATATAACTTTAGTTGAACACTTCTACTTGGAACACCCAGTGAGCTCTGTAACCCAAGATTTTCCAAACTGAAGTTATTATCCTCTTTAAAAACTAGTACCTTCCTGTAAGTTTCTTATTCTTAAAAAATGACTAGTAGTGGTATCCAGTCTGTCTAGAAACAAGACTTAGTTTGAGATAGGTCTCTTTTGTTCGCTACAAATGACTAAGCACCAGCTCTCTAGAGTTTTTATTATATATTTATTACTGTTTTAAGCACAGGGGATATTTTTGAATTCAATTATTTGTATGTATCATAATATACCTTTAGCAGACATTGTTTTTACATAATGCAACCATTTTCTATAAATATTTCACTTTTAGGAAGGAAATGATTTTATTCTTTACCATTCAATCAACTATGTCATTATAATACATGTGGCCTGCACTCAAATAAAAGTTTGAGAACATCTGCTGTATCTGTGCACACAACAGCGGGCAGAACTCAAATGAAAAATTGAATTCATAGCATGTAGTGTCATAGTATTAAACTAATTTTAGTGACTAATTTAAAAAAAAATACTCATTTAAAAAATTACCAAATAAAATTGTGCATAAAATTATACTTAAATGATCATTTGTATCAGCTTTATATAATGTGTGCTCTCTTTAGCTGTCATGTACAAAGAAGTTTCTTTGCTTTATAATGTGAAAAAAAAATTCATTCTGAATTGCTTAAATAACTTCTGAACAAACACATCAAAGTAATTATGACATTCTAAATGCTGCTGAGGAAATCCCTGCTACTACATGAAACTTGAAGGATATCATGCTAAATGAAATAAGCCAGTCACGAAAAAGACAAATACTGCATGACTCCACTTACATGAGATACCTAAAAGCAGTCAAATGATTAAAACTGAGTAGAATGGTGGTTTCCAGAGGTGAGGGAGAGGAAGAAAGGGGAGTTGTTCAAGGGGTTTAGAGCTTGCTTTGCAAGGTGAAAAAGGTAGAGATCTGTTGCACAACAAGTGCATATAGCTATGCCATCATACTCCACACTGAAAAGTAGTTAAGATGATAAATTTCGTATGATGTATTTTATTTTTTACTACAACAAAATAAGAAACAATTAGAAAATAAAGCATATAAAAAGGGGGTCTCAGGAAGTGGTGGTTCGTGGGCACCCCTCCTTCTTCCTCCCAGTGCATGCCCAGGTGGGTGGGAGGTCCCAGCCTAGGGTCCCGGTGGATCTCAAGGCAAGATGTCCAGGCGAAGCTTGGAAAACCAGTCTGCTCCAGGAAAACCAGACAGACAACTGCAAGATCCTGTCACAAATGTGAAGCGCGGTGGAGAGCTGTGCCAAATCTTCGCTGCTTCTGTGTGGAAGACTGCTGGGCTGTGAGATGAAGCAGACCTCCTGGTGAATGAAATCAGCGTGTGTGCCTCTACAGCATCCCCAAATTTAAAGCAGGGCCCCGAGAAGTGTGATGAGTTTGCCAAACTGCAAGATTATGGACAAGCTGAGATTGAAAGGTTTGAAGAGGAAGGGGTTGACCCTTTGAAAGCTTATGGAGCTGTTGTAAAAACGAAAGGAGATGACCTCAAAGCGACATTAACAGCAAGGAATCGAGAAACTAAACAGCTCCGGAAGAAAACGTCAGCGAAACCCTGATATTCGACATACTATTTCGCATGCGGAAACCGAATTGCAGAAAGTTGCAGTGGATGCTCCCTGAACAACTCGTCTTCTGGAGGAAAATACTGACAATTTTGAAAAGCGGAAAATAAAGGATATAAAGACTGTATTTTCAGAATTTATCATTACCGAAATGCTATTTTTTGACAAAGCATTGAAGGTCTACACTGTTGCGTACCAAAACATACAAAAGATTGATGAAGAGGATTTAGATGTTTTCCAAAATTCTCTGTATCCACCAAATTCTTCATCTGGTTTGCAAATGGTAAAAGCAAATTCGAAGTGGCCCCTTCAAAGATCACTGTCAGCTCAGTGTGTATCTGGGACAGGTCAGTTATCCACCCCTCCACTAAGAAAGGATCAACAAGCAGAAGATGATGAAGGGGACAAAGATTCAGATGTTATAGAAGAAGAAAATTAATTTTCTTCCGTAAACTTCATATTTTAATTTTCATCTTAAATGACTTAGCATGCAGAATTACTAAATTGCAAAACTTTAGACTGGCTTCATACATGTTAAACCTCAAAATGAAATCCTACTGGAGATAGAAATTAAAGGATATTTATGCTGACCAGAAAAGAAGATTAAAAAGAAAATACCACTTTTTTTTAATTTTTTTAAGATTTTATTTATTTATTTGACAGACAGAGATCACAAGTAGGCAGAGAGGCAGGCAGAGAGAGAGAGGAAGAAGCAGGCTCCCTGCATAGCAGAGAGCCCGATGCAGGGCTCAATCCCAGGACCCTGGGACCATGACCTGAGCTGAAGCAGAGGCTTTAACCCACTGAGCCATCCAGGCACCCTTCTTCTTCTTCTTCTTTTTTTTAATAGGTTTTTCTTTACTTATTTGTCAGACAGAGAGAGAGAGAGAGAGCACGCGTGAGCTGTAGGCAGAGAGAGGAGCTGGGTGCAGGACTCCATCCCAGGACCCTGATATCGTGCCCTGAGCTGAAGGCAGATGCTTAACTGACTGAGCCTCCCAGACATCCCACCACACCAATCATTTCAAACCCAATCTAGCAGTATGTGGGTTTTGTATAGGTTCCATTTTTTTTTTTTTAAAGATTACGTGCTTCAAAAGTATTTCACATCAACACACTATACCTAGTTGAAGTTGCAATAAAAGTAGATGACAGAAAACATGGGATCTAATGATTCCATTTGCTTCTTTTGTGCTCATCATCGAAAAACGGTCTTTAGTCATTCTGATTAAATACAAATCCTGTTCAGAAAACCCTTAATCAAAAAGACAAGTTTTTTTCTTTTACCTTTGTTTTTTTCACTTTTACTACAACTTAAAGTTTCATTATTTGATATGTAATTTACTTTTCAATAAGACTATAATTACTTTTGATTAAAGGTAAATGGGACACTTGGATATCAGTGTCTTAAAAGCACTATAAAGCATAAATTTTAGCTTCAAAAAGAAAAGCACATTCAGCCTGATTTGGGTTTTAAGATGAAAATACTGTCCTACTAAAGCAGTACTACAACTTTTGCAAAGCTGTAATTTGGTGGGATTATGCCTAAGAAAACATCATGGAAAGCCATAAATCATTAAAAATCTATAAAAAATTTACTAAACCACCATCTAATTAATGAGACAGTATGTAGTTTTAGTCTTGAACATAATCAGTATGAACAGAGCCTTTCAGTATGCCAATGTTTTTGTTTTTTGGATGGGAATTATATTCTTGTTATTTCATGGATACAAGTTAGGCATAAAAATTATGAAATTTATAAAATCATTTGGAATAACCACAAAAAGCAATTATTCATGACAGAAAAATAAAAACTTTCTAGAAAAAAATATAAAAATGGCTTTTGAAGAAGTTTTGATATACCATTCATGGGCTTATTAAAATTATTGAAGATAAAAAGGGCAGAAAATGTATGTTTACAGTTTGATTTAAATGTGTCCTAATCTTCCAGAAAGTATAGAAAAATATCTGTGCCATAATAAGATGTGAGTTAGTTTAGAATTCATAGTTATTAGATCTTATTCATTCTTAAAATAAGTAAGCTAATGTCAGAATAATAGTCTCTTTCAGTTTGTGGAAAACCACTTAGTTGCTTTGAAAACGTATGTTTAATATAAAGTTATGTTTAATACCAATATTGATTTGAGAATATTAGCTTGATTTATTGTTTCAAATAGTATTATGTGGTTTTTGTTCTTTGGCCATTATGTCACTGAGTTAGAAATTTATATCAGAAGATAGCTTAATTGTGGCTCCTCAAGTCTAAAAACCCTTTTATAAAAGATTACCATCTGCATATTATTGAATAAAATATGTATGAGTCCAGAGACAATATCACTCATAATGTAATTTTTCCTAAAATTATGTTTTCAGTAATATGTATTAAATTTCTTAATGTTTCTGCATCTTCAACATGATTTTTCTATTGATTCAAATCAGTCTCATATGATGCAGAGGCTGGATCAAAATCAACTTGAGTGCTATCCCACCGGCCAAGTTCAAAAACTTCCTCTGCCATAGATTTCACCCTTACTAGATGCTTAAGTTCAAAGATTCACTGGATGTACCAACTCTTTAACAGGGAAGGGGAAACATTAAAAAAAAAAAAAAGTGGTCCACAATATTATCCACATTTTCTAAAAAGAACAAGAAGTTTTCTAGTTTTACTAAAGCTATGTGAGTATTATGGAATAGTGATGAAGTGACAATTTTATTTCAATAAGACATATACCAGTGTCTAACTCACATGAGAAAAAATGAGAGGGGAAAAGGGAGAAAAGAAGAGAGAAATTCGGAATTATATTGACACAGAGGTGAAAAAAAAGAATGAATATTTTTGAAGCTGGAGGTTCCTGAAAAATATGCTTGGCTACTGACATACCAATGACAATTATGCTAGTCTCCTATTAGAGATAATTTTAAACAGAGTTACTAAGTTCTTTTTATGCATTGGATTTACTCATAAGTAAAATAATATTGCTATAAATTTTATGATTTCTATTAGGTTAACCATTGAATGAATTTAAACCATGGGGTATATGTATTATGGAACATAAAAGTACATTATATTACCAAAAATATAGGAGTTGATCAGAGACATTCTAAAAGATTTTGTGTTTAAATGAAGTTTGTTTCCTTAATCATCTTTTTTCCATATCTTTCCTAACAGTTCTATGGAAATTTACCCACTCCCTTTCTACTAATGTTCATCTTAACATACCAGTAATTAGGCAGAAAAAAAGACAAAACAAAATAAAATAAAATAAAACAATTCTCATGAAATCAGAAAAGAAAAATCGAAAACAGAACTGTTTAATTCCAACCTTCCAGGCAGTAGTTGGCATTTACCTTACATTTATGTGATTAAGAGTCCACTGAAGTGATTCTTCCCTGAACAAAGACATTTCTATTTCAAGACACTTAGAATTGATAACTACCAATAAATATATATATGTTAATGGCTAATAATTTTTATATGACCATGCTCATCTTGGGGGGAGGGAAAGAAAAGTTTAATCTGATTTTTAATAAGAATTTTGGGGGACAGTGGGTGCCTAATGGGTTAAGCATCTGCCTTCAGTGCAGGTGATGATCAACGTTTTGGGATCGAGTCCCATGTCATCAGGGTCCTTGCTCATCAAGGAGTCTGCTTCTTCCTCTGCCTGCCACTTCCCCTTCTTATGTGCCTTCTCTCTCTGACAAAAAATAAATAAAATCTTTATGTTTAAAAAAATAACAATTTTTCAAATGTTTCCAGCACACTAGTGGATTAATCCTACTTGGACTAAAATGAAGAGGTATGTTGTGAATTGTAGGCTCAGAGTAACAAAGTTGCTTAATTGCAACTCAGTATCTTTATACTTGGTACTCTACAAGATTGTTCCATAGGTGAGAAGGTTAATGTAACAAATGTTGTTAATTAACCAATACTTTTGAGCAATTCTTGGGTACAACTCATTGGTCTAGACACTGGGACTCTAAATTACCAAAAACCAGCAATGCTACTGCTTTTATAAATTCCAGTGGGAGGACATCAAGCAACAGATTTTATAGTAAGTATTAAACCACATCTGGGATAAATGCCTGCTAGAAATAAGCAACCAGGAAATATCCAATAACAAGATCAGTCCTAATGTATGTTAGGGCTTGGATAAAGTTGTCCTGAGAAGGTTACTTTGTATCTAAAATGTGAGGAATGAAGACAACTAAATAGTTAAAGAATTAATATGAGAGTGAAATTCATTCAAGATTGAGGAGTCGAATCCTAGTTCTACCAATGCTTTGCTAGTTAACAGTAATGTTGTCCAGTTAACTTTCTGGTTCTCCATTCATTATGTATAATAATGTAAATGAAGCCCAGCAATACTATAAATATTTCTCAGAAAAAGGTATGACAAAGGAATTTGAAATTTTTAAAATTGTCTAGAATTGATATGATATTTAATGTGTCACTATTTTATGCCCAGTTATGCATATCTATGACCTCTACATTTAATTGTCATAGATGGCACAAAGAAGGATTGAGCAGGCTGGATGACCTTACACTAGCTTTCAGTCCAGTGAGTTTATAAATCTATTACCTTATCTAACCATCTTTGAACCAGACTGCAGTGGACTCACTCAGATTAATTCAACCCTTCTGACAATCAATAATGATTTTGAAGCTCAGGACTGTGGCTTGCTCATTATCAACTAAAACCAGACAGTCCCTGAAAATTAAATTCAATGGGATTTGATCAGATTTATTAAAGGTAAAATGTTATGATTACCCATTTCCTTGTGCTTCCACTCAGCAGCTATATCTGATGATTTACAAAGGGCTTAAATCTCTGTTTTGATGATTGTTTTTTCTTTATTTTAATTTGGTGTAAAATTTAAGGGAAATGGTGTGGAGTGGGAAAAATGGTATAAAATTTAAAGCTCTAAAGGAGATTTGACATTTCTTCCTTATAAACTCATATGAAACTAACTTCCATGGCTATGTCAAAATAATAGCAGGTATTTTTTTTATAACAATTGCAATTCAGAATGTAAATTTTATATTCTTTTGAAAATGTTTATTTTTTGACCAGTGTTGATTTGGAATATCTGGAGTTCTACTTGAAGAAAATAAATGTATACAGCTTGACTAAGCTACAAAGAAGTATCTGATAGCTTTCTGCAGACACTCGTAAGAGGCAAGCAGAAAGGGATAGGAGGAAATTTGGTAAGGATAAAAATTATTCCTTGATATTAAGGATAAAAGCAATAAGAGTGTTTCAGACAGAAAAAAAAATAAGGATTTAATGTTTCATTGTATGTATATATTCTTGTTGGAAGAATCACAATGACACCCCTAATTGAAATCATTTACAAATATACAGTGAGAACGTTTCTCCTTACCTCTGCAAATACATACTACAAAGAGTTAAATTATGTTTTTAAAGTAATATCTGAGTCATATACTTTGGTCTTAAATTGTAATACTTTGGAGTACATGTTTTTCCTGTTATTTGATTGTTTAAAGTAGAATGATAGGATAAAAATATGATTTTGAAATGCCATTAGTGAAATTAATGTATAGCATTATAAGCAAATTGTGGTCTACTAGTTCTCAAAACTTTGTATTCATTGAACATATGGTTGTCTCTTCACTTCTCCCACCAGAAGTCATCCCTAACTTCTAAGTAAGGTTTCATCATGTTTTGGAGTGATGGAGAGAGATGGATTTACCTTATGAGCTGAGGTATATGTAGGTCCAGTCTGGTCATAAAATTAGGAATACGTAATATGTTTTATCCTGTTTTTCCTTCCAGCTAGTATAAAACTATATGTTACCCTTAATATATTTTTCCATAACAAATGATAAGCATTGTATGTTGGTGGCAATTCAAATAATTCAGAACTCTTAACAATTTAATGAGATAGATATTTAGTAATGAAACACATATAGTAAAGGAAATACTCTGAGATCTTTGAATGAAACATGGAGTCAAGTCACAAAGTGTAGAGGGAAATTTCTAACAGAAGTTGGAAAGGAAAATATTGGACTAAAAAGAATCAATCAAGAGTAATTGCTTAATAACCAAATGTGTTAGCAGCAGGATGCAAGCAGGGAGTCTAGAAAAGAAACAACTTTAAAACTTTCCAGACACAGACCAAGGAGCAACTAGATCAAAATTGTCAGATGTCTATGAACAAAGCAGTTGGAACCAAAATGGGAATGGAATATGTGGAAAACTTCCAGAAAGGAAATGGTCTAGAGGGAAGTTTCTCTGACTTCATGGAATAAAGAAGCTGCCAGAGAACAAATTGTTGAAACGACTCTGCTTATCAGTCACTTTCTTCTTGGTTTCCTGAGATCTCTTTCATAGACATAAAACATCTTATAAAATAGCTGAAATGTCATGCTGACTGTGTGATGCTCTGGATTTGTTACTTACAGGACAATCAGAAAGCAGAGGTTGCTGTCTAAAGACCTAATCTGGATACAAAGTCCTCTTTAATCTTTGCAGTGATATCAGTGGAAGTGACCAGTGCAAAATACCTCAGAGAGTGTAGTCAAAGTGTGCTTGTCACATTTTGGTAAGGAAATGTATAAAAGCTTAAGAGGGTGGCAAGACCAAAAAGAAACAATTAACATACTTATATGCTATTCTGCTATTCCCTGTACTCAGTTGGCTTCCATATGCAGCACGTGGGGTGTGAGTATGTGTGTGTGTGTGTGTGTGTGTGTGTGTGTGTGTGTGTGTGTGGTCTGTGTGTATGTGTGTTTGTTGTAAGAGCAAATATAAAAAAAAAAAAAAAAAAGAGTTTCAGTTCCCCCTGTTGAGAATAAGGAAATTCTCCTACCTCTCTTTTCTGAGAACATTTACATTAGAAGTATATTAATTGTAAGTTCTTTCTCTGTCTCCTTGAAGTACATATAAATCTTTTTAAGAGCTAAATAAGCCTCTTGCCAGCTTTACAGCCCAGAGATATCTTGCTCAAGGACCTTTGAAATGTAATCATCAAGGAAGACAGCACTCCTAACTTCCTCTTTCTGTGGGAGGGTAGGAATCTAACTTTGGTGCTACATTTGCAAACATGCCTACTGTCATAAAGATATGAGGAAATTATTTTCCCATGGATAAAGCCAATCAGCTAACACAAGTGGTCACCTCACCGACAAGGTGAGCCTAGGATGACTGTGAAACAAGTGGTGCTGTCAAGTCCTCTTACTTGAAGAATAGTTACTGTTTATCTTGAGAGCCTGTATGTAAATAGATGGTATCCATTTGGCTACATAAAAAGGCGAGATTTCTTTTGTCTTTGCACTCTCTTAACACATTGTCTATAATGAGCATCACATTCTGGTTTAATGCTTATTCAATAATACAACGGTTTTCTTTCTCTTCTGTCTTAGTGGGGAGGTCTTATGGCTTGGCAGGATGTTTTATTTTTAATTGTATTTCCCCAGCAGTGTGTGTATATGATTCTAAGTTGTGCTTTTTAAAAAATATACATTAAAAATATCTTTAAAAAATGTTTGGTCTCTTCAAGAACTTTTTACTTCCTGCACTTATTCCAAAGAGTCCCTTTTCACTTCACGATTTCTTTTTTCAGACTTTATTTATTTATTGGAGAGATTGAGAGCACGTATGAGAGAGGGAGATCAGGAGCAGTGGGGAGGGATAAAGAGAGAAGCAGGGAGACCAATGTGGTACTCAATCCCAGAAACCTGGGATCATGACCTGAGCCAAAGGCAGACACTTAACTGACTGAGCCTCCCAGGTGCCATTTAATTGTGAGGAGAAAAGCTGGACTTCAGGCAGTGACTTGCTCTTTGTGTATCTGCAAACAATGTTAACTTAAAGGAAGAATCTCTATAACAAAGAATGCATAAGCCAGGGAAGATAAATCTTTTTTCTCTCTATTTAAAAAAAATAACAAATCATATTCCCTACACTTAACTTTACATTCCCCCTTCAAGATAATGAAAGGACCAGAGTTTCACTCGAATCAGTAATGGAGACACCAAAACCATAAAAGTATGCAGAAGCAGAACTGCAAATCTTGATGATAACGTGTGTTTAGACTTAAGCTACTTTGGCCTATAAAAAGTACCATGTTTCTTCCAAGTGACAACCCTATAATGTCTACATAGTAATCACTCATGGTATCAATGGACCTGGAAATGTAGATTTGGGTAGATAGCTTGAGAAGTACTTATAAAGCAAGCATATTCTATTTTAGTTTCTGTGCATATGATCAAGGGACAAATGCTAAGGAGATAAACTTAAAGGAGCTAAAGTCATTTATACTCTTAAGGGACTCTGTAGCTGGCTTTATATGCAATCTAGGAATAATCTAGGGAGTTGGTTTTTAAATATTTATACCTCGACAAAGAAGCAGAGTCAGGAAGAGTTCTATTCTCCTCAGGTTCAGAGGAAGCAGCGGGGCAAACTAGATAAACCTCTTTAGTGCCATAAATTAACACAATTCAGTACAATATGTTATCTTTCAAATGCTAAAAGTATGCCACATGTAAAGACTGAATATTCAGGAAGCAACAGCTGTTACTAAGGAGAGCATAATGAACTCCGAAGGTATGGTGGAAAGACAAAAAAAAAGTGGTGAAGAATAAACATGATTGTCAAAATGAAAGGTTAACTAAAAATGTGGTATGGAATCAGGAACATTGCGACTGTAAATTAGTCAATACCAAATGGGATGTTTGCGTAGAAAAAAAATATTTTTGGTCTCTGCTGGCTGTTACATACCGTTATGCATGGCTTGATTGAGTTTAGAATCCAGCAGAGTAAGAAGGACAGTTATGGTGACATACCATTTTGAAAGACTTAAATTATAACAAATATTTGTAATAATATTTTTCAGAAAATGATTAAACATTACAATATAAACTATTTAGAATTATGTATTACATGTTTAAAATACAAGAAATTTAAAGTACAGGCTGTCCCTGATTTATGAGGGCTTGACTTTTTTTTTTTTTAATTTTGCAGTGCTGCAAAAGTGATATGCAATTAATAGGAACTCTACTTCAAAATTTGAATTTTTATCTCCTCCAGGGCTAGAGATAGGTAGTACCATATTTTCTTGTGATGTTGGGCAGCAGCACTAGGCCTCAGCTCCCAGTTGACCACATGATCTTGGTAAATAACCAAGACACTTAAGACCATTGGTTTTTCACTTTCAGTACAGTATCCAATAAATTTCATGAGATATTCAACACTTTATTATAATATAGCCTGTATGTTAGGTGATTCTGTTCAACAGTAGGTCATGTAAGTGTGCTGGGCATGTTCAGGGGAGGTTAGGCTAAGCTATGACGTTTGCTAGGTTAGGTGTTATTAAATGCATTTTGTACTTAAGCTATTTTAACTTATGACGAGTTTATTGGGGTGAAACCCCATCTTTAGTTGAGGAATATATATAATTTAATATAATATTATATATATATAATTTAAAAACATATCTCAGCATTAATTTATTTTAGAAATTTATTTCCTTTTGTTTTCTGGACTAGGGTATTTCATCTGATATGAATATTAATTAATATTAATATTTCATTTAAATATGAGGTCAAGTTTTATACTTTTTTCCTGTTGAAATTGATTCATGCTCAATTTTTAAAATCTTAGAAAGCAGAGAAATCTATAGGAAAACAAAACTAATTATCATCCTACAGTCTTAAATAATGCCCCTTAAGGTTTTTATATATTCCTAATCTTATTCTTCAGTATTATACAAATCTTTAAAACACCAGTTGTCTTGAGGAGTTTTTCCTTTACCACTATATTGGGAATCAGAAAATATTCTCCTTTAATGGGTTACATGTCTGAATAAATTTCACTCATATAAATAGTCTCCATTTTCATTAATTACTGACCAATTTATGTGTAGATAGGTAGATAGATAGGTAGATGCATATATACACAGATAGGTATAGATAGAGCATCTCTTACAAGATAAAGATGAATATGCATGAAAACTTATTCATTCCTCTTCACCATAACCTGACTTTCCTGGTATCTGAGAATAGCACTTTCAAGGAAAATAAGAGCCATAAGGACACTGTGATCCTACTTAGCAGACTGTGAAAGGCTGGGAATATGACCATGAATGATAAGGATCAGACCATGCATGGCTGGGGATAGAGGAGAGAAAATGAATGGTGGGACCATGCTAAACCATAGGACTATGACTGTGATGAAATGGGACTATCCTGTTGGGGTCGAGAGATTTAGGCCATTTCAGAATAGTAAAGGAGATTGTAAGATTTTAAATAATGTTTTGCTCTATTTCTAATGTGACACTGTTGAAAGACTAGAGGGTTGGAGCTGAGCATCATGGTTTTATTAGCATTGTGTATGCATATCCTTGTATAGATATTTATAAAGACAAATGTGTCTTAAATGTGGACTTTTTTAGACAAAAAATACAAGGTTAAAGTTAGGGCACACTTTGAATGAAAATAATAACATATTTAGAAAAAAATAGTGAATTAATAGGTTACTAAAATAGTTAAATGGTTGTTATCTCATCAGTGTGTTTTTAGACATTTCTGTTATGATTGGCTATTTCCAGATCTGATTATTAGGAAAAGAAAAGGGATGATCAAAGTAATGAATAACCTATCTTTTGATAAATTCAGCTCAGATGAAAAAGTCACTGATCTAATGAATTGTTTTGTTGATTTTCCTCCACATGAGAACATGCAGTTCTCATCTACTCTTCTAAGTCTTATCTGCAAAAGCATTAAAGACATCAAAGATAAGGGGGAATAGCAGTTGCTAGGTGAATCACTATAATCAAGTCACAAAGAATAGGAAGAGAATTTTTTTTATATGAATATAGATTATACCCAAAGATCTCAGATTTCTAGAACCAAGAGCCAACTAGTTATCTGAGGATAAAGAGTCCACCATCTTTCTGGACAAATTCAGAGTGGGAAACACTGTCAATTTATTTGAGCCTTTGAAATAAGTACAAGGGTGACAGTGGATGAAAAAAAAAAAAATCTGTTTTTCAGTTTCGCTGATGGGCTTCTTCCAAAGTTGAAATTCACATATCTGTTAATTTTTGCAAAGGGCACTCCTTCTACAGCTGCCCATAGCTTCAGTAGGAGCCCGTGAAGGACCATGCAGAGAAACTGATGGAAATCCTGGTAGAATTATTGTTAGTCAGAATAATAGTCATGGGCTATATTGTTTGTGTGTGTTGATTTGAATTAAAACAGATACAGTACACTAGAGACAAAGCCTACCAATACCGCAATAAAGCTCTGCTTGGGTGATGTTATTTCAATTACTTTAAAATGAAATATTTTGTTGAATCACACAGCAGTTTAAATTAATATTTGCACAGTAAAAACTGTGGTTCTTTACCCAAACCATCTTTTCAGGGTCAAGAGACCCACATGTTGTCACTCAATAGGTATCAACCTCTGTTATGAGGCACCACAGCCCCTGGGTGAGGTTGGGATACAAAAGCCTGATATGCATGCCTAATTGGGACAACTTAGAAGGGTCAGCTCAACTCCCAGAGAAAGGGCTGAGTCCTCCATTGCAACCACATTATGGGTGTGTCTGGCCCAATGGTACCATCCTATGAAGGTGTTTTATGGTCCTTAGTTATTCATTAAATACTAATTTAGGTATCACTTTGAGGATATTTTTTTAAAGATATGGCTAAAGTCTATAATCAATTGAATATAAGTAAGAGACAATCTTAGGTAATCTGGTTGGGTCTAATTCAGTCAGCTGAAAGGCGTTCAGAGCAAACTGAGGCTTCCTGATGAAGAAATTTTGACTGTGGACAATGGCTATACTGACTAAGAGGTCCAGCCTACCCTTCCTGATGGTCTGTTCTATGGATTTTTTAATTTGACTAGCCAGCCGGCTCCCACAATTGCCCAAGCGCATTTCTTGCAGTAAATCTCTTAATATATACCTCCTGCTTGGTCTTTTTGCTGGTTAAACCCTGACAGATGCACTCCTTAACTTCCTTTCAAGCGTATCTCTCTAGAGCGCTCCTGATACACCATTTGCACACAGCTCCAGGGATCACAGTGTAAGACAGCATGCTTTCATTCTTCAATTTCCTTCAATAAATCTGTCCAATTCAATGAACTTTTTGTTTGAACCATCAAGTTCTATCAATAAGTTCTATTGAACAAGCTGATTTTAGGACTACCCTTGAGTAAAATTTTAGTTAGTGAAGTTTGTGTTAGGCACATTTTTTAATGCAACTTTCACCCTTTCAGTGTTTCTTAACCGAGCATTTTTTTCATTTTATCCCTTTTAAAATTAATGCCCCAAATTCTTTTTTCATTCTAACTCTATCCATCATTTGTGACAGATACTTTCCTCACAAGTTACAGTACTTTTGTGTGATCTGCTTCAATGAAATTCTCAATGCTCCTTAAAGCTACTTCTATAACCCAAGTTAACTCCCTTTTATAATTCTTCACAGTGGCTAATTCAAAATGTTTCATTTATCCTCAACTTCCCATTCCCCTCACTTGAGAAGAGGGCCTCCTTCTCTACTACTTCTTAAACAGAAATAGAAACCATCAAATTGAGACTCTTTCATACTTCAACCAGCACAGTTCTAGAAATCCTGTGATCTCTTCCCCTCCTGTCATGGTGAAAACATTAAAGAACATTTTTCTGTTATTGTCTAGGTGATTCCTTTCTTTATGCTCTGGGTCCTATTTCTTACTGGCTTGAGGTATTGATCCATCCATTTTTCACTTTCCCTTTAGTATAAATCCCTACAGCTTAAAAATCAACAATCGTATGCATGTAGTACTCATTCTATGATACCACCTCAAATTTGGTAGGAGACTCATCTCCCTTAGCTGCTCAGCTCTTACTTAATACATTCTAGAATGGTCCTTGGTCACTAGACTGAATGGTTTATTTTTAAGAACACTAGTGATCTTCGTGTCAAATAAAATAAGCAATTTTTACTTCTTAGATTTTTTCCTAGAAAATATGCTTTTCATGTTGCATCTCTTATCTCAGTATATGGAAAATCCTATCTATTGATTAGCCTGGCTGCACATTTAGGTTTACCTACTTATGTGTCCAGTTTACTTACGCTCCCTCCTGGGATCAGTCAAAATAGCTCTTATAAGGGGAATTGTTTGGGGGGCCTTATGTATATCCCAAATAGAAATCTTTCTTCCCTCCCTTCCTTCCTTCCTTCCTTCCTTCCTTCCTTCCTCTTTCTTTCTTTCTTTCTTTCTTTCTTTCTTTCTTTCTTTCTTTCTTACTGGTCTCATTTTGATACTGTGGCAACCACTGGTATTAGAAAAATTCTTCAGCTTGACCATTGAAATACCTTCACTTTTTCTGACTTGAAGCTTTTTAAATTTAAATTTCCGTGTTGATCCTTCTCTTTCCGTTGGTCTTTTTAAATCTTATGCTTTCCTGGGATGACATCTGAGAGCAAAAATACAATACTGTGGGAAGAGCCTTGTATTTGACTCCCGCCCTCTGATTATGTGAGGATACACAGGATGAGATGTTAGGCTAGTTTTGTCCACAAATATCCTGTTTTGGGAAGCACTGAAGATGTGTGCTGGATTGATGTAGTCACCTATTGTCATCTGCTACTGACATGTACGACTCCCGACAGAGCATCTATTCAGGAGGTTCCTCTATTTTGCACCCACTTTCTTTTGATGCAAGCCTATTTTCATCTGTTAGTTCTCTCACAGCCTCTGTATCTATCTTCTTATGTGCCACACACTCTTCATTAACCAAAAAATTCTTGAGAGCTCTTTGTAAACCTCGACTATATTTGAATGGGTTTCTTGAAGCTATCTTTGTTTCTTCCTCAACCATCCTAAATTTAATATTGAGCTTAATTTAGCCATGGTTTTCAACCAAGGATGATTTTGCCACAGAAGATAATTGTCAATATCAGGAGATATTTTTGTTGGTCACATCTATAGTGGGGTACTGCCGTTATCTAGTTGGTAAAAGTAAATTATACTGTTAAACACACTATAATGTATAGGACAAGACCCTGCAAGAAAGAATTATGTGGTCAAAATGACCAATATTGCCAAAGTTAATAAATTCTGCTTTAGAGTCATTCTATCATACAAGACTTGGTGTTATACCAAATGTAGAGCTTCTCTGAGAGATTTTAGACTTCCCAGGTTCCATGTGGGAAACCAACCCCAATATTTTCAGATTAACCCAAACTTATTTAAACCTTCCTATCAGCTTGTTTTTTTTTTCCCCATCTGTTCACTACAGTGAAACTCTTACAGTTCTCTCCCTCACTCTGCATTCTTTCTCAACAAAGCTAAGTCTTCACGACTATTGTCTAACTATCAATCTTAAAAACTGAGTTTGATCCTTAAAATGGAACAAGTATTTCTTTGATGTACATATTCCCTGATACCTCTCTACCCCTAAAGTACTGATTGCCATTGTCCCCATTATAATTCACCAAATGCTCACAAGACTAAGCACTTTGGTTCCAAGAGCTTTGTTTTATTCCCCTCTGTAGCTTTAGCCTTTACCTGGAACAGTGGAGGCACTCAATACTTGTGAATAAATGAAGAATGGATGAATGGTGAACAATGGCATTATCTCCCATCTCAATGTTTCCTGTTTCTCTGATTACTATTGTTTTCTGTTTGTGGCCACCATCTGATTACCTAATGTCTAGCTAGATATCCTTTATCAATATCTATGACTCTGGATCCCTGACTCCTCCAAGTACTCTAGATCATTAAGCAAGCCCCCTTTCTTCAAAGTACTTGTATCTTCACATGATAAAAAATACATACGAAATTTTATTTTAATCTTACACAGAAGAATACTAGGAGTCAAATTTGCTTTCCCTGCATCTCATTCTTCTTTTCTTCCTTCTCATGCATTCTTTCTCAGGCAACAGGTATCTTTCCTATCTCTCATCTTTTATACTTCATATACTTACATACTTTATATACATATGTATGTATATATACCTTCATTTAAGTACATCTTTTATATTTATCACTTGTTCATATATCACTTGCATCAAACATCTGTTCATCTTTCCCTGCTCTCAACCTTTACACTCATCCTTCTCTCATTGCAGTCATTTCTCTCTTCCACATCCTCCTCTGCTTTGCTTTTCTTCATATAACAGCATCTTAGCTCAGATTCTATAGAAGCGGTTCAAAGAATGGGCTGTATCCAGACTATTTGGTTCAAATCTCGGTTCTGCATTAACCATCTTGTGACCCAAGGCAAGTAAGATCACCTCAGTTTTCCTCATCTACAAAAGGTAACTAAAAAATTACATTTAAGGAACAAAGGAGTACGAAGAGTCAATGAGTTAATAGCTGTAACAATGCTTATAAGAGGGCCTAGCACATAATAATTAATCACAATATTTTACTCTGACTATATATCTTTTTAAAAAAAATTATTTATTGATTTGACAGACAGAGATCATAAGTAGGCGGGGGGTGGAGGGAAGCAGGCTCCCTGCTGAACAGAGAGCCCAATGCGGGGTTCAATCCCAGGACCCCGGGATCATGACCTGAGCTGAAGGCAGAGGCTTTAACCCACGGAGCCACCCAGGCACTCCATCTGACTATATATCTTAAGTGTGTTTATCCAGCCCACCTCATTCATTTCATTTCTCCTCTTTCTCTCTCTCCAATTCTTTCACTCATTTTCTACACACACTCTTTCTTCTCTGTTCTTCTATCTAAAATTCTTTCAGTTCTTACATTTGTCATGCTACAGTCTGGAAAGCAGGGTGAGCAAAAGTAAACTTAATTGCTCCCATCACCTGAGAGAGAAAAATTATAGGATTTGAGGGGGTTATCTGATTTCATTTCCTCTTTCTTCTTATAGGGCAGATGATTATATTTAGTCCTTGGACTATTGTTTTTGGGAGTAAGAGTATTAACTCTTTGAACCCTAAGCATATGTCCTTTCTTTCATGACCTAGTACATTCTATTTATCATCTCTGTGATTCAAATTTACTACCTTAGATATCTATATTTTTCTTCTTCTAGCATACACTATATCTGCTTCTCCCCCATGCAATGGATTTTCTTCTGCTATTTCCTCTCTAAAGTTTTTTTTTTTTCTTTACGAAGTTTCCTTAACAATCTGTAAACTATTTATAAATCTTGTCATGTTATAACTGAGGCTTCCTTACTATTCTGTTTTATTCATTATCTAAGCTCATCAGTTACAAAAAAAGAAGTCACATCCCAAGGCAGGTGGTGGGCTTAGAAACCTACATTACTAACAAACATTGCACCCGAGGGTACATGGATCATACTTGAAGAAATCCAGAGCTAAATTCTCAGAGTTATTCCTCTCCTATATTTTTAATCTTGTAAACGCTCAGGGCCACTTCTCTTCCTAAGGAAGAAATACATGTTGCCCTGAAGTGTTATGTTAACTAGCATTATCTTTATCATTATGAACATAAATTCTGGTCCAGGCATTAGGGTTTTATCATATTCTAACCTATATAAACGAACACTGTGCTCAGTACCTATTGTCTGCAGCTTAAGCCTATTCCCACTAATAGGCTGTTGGGAAATGGTTATGTTACTCCCAAACCTACTTTCACTTCTACTGCTAAAAATTTATGTTGTACAAAGATAACTTCAGATTCCTTGTTAGGTAGGTAGACCACATTATTCTCAATTATTCAGCTGGGTTGTATTTCATTATTCTTTCAATCTAAAATCTTTGTTTAAAATTACTTTTAATGGTTTAAAAGTTTTAGTAATAACGTAGCTCTCTTTTGGTCAAGAAAGAATAATTCACCAGAGAATGGCAGAATTATAATAATCACTAAAGAGTATTAAAGAGTATCAGGGCATCTGGGTGGCTCAGTCAGTTAAGCATCCACATATTGCTTTCAGCTCAGGTCATGAACTCGGTGTTGTGTGATCAAGCCCTGAGATGGACTCACAGCTGGGCATGGTGCCTGCCTAAGTTTCTCTCTCTCTCTCTTCCTCTGTCCCTCACCGTGCGCACGTGTGCTTTTGTCTCACAAAAACAAAAACACAACCCCCACCACAAAATCAAATAAATAAATAAATAAATAAATAGAAATAAAGAGTAACTACTTTTATTTTAGCAAATCAATTTCCATCTTTCAAACAAAATATTTTGAGGAACTCCAGCTTTGAGGGTACTGGGAAACCTCGGGGACCCGGACTGAGGCCAAGAGATTTGGAACTGATATCATCATTAAGCAGCTCACTCTCCACTGGTATCTGCTTTGGCCTTTTCCTCTTGCCTAAAGACTAGCACTGATCAATGATCTTTTCTAACCAGAAATTTCATTTGAAAACAAATTGTATTTGTTAAAAAAACAGTATTTAATCTTTAAAAAGCTATTAACTTTTTTATTTATTGCTATGAGTCTTTTAAAATTTATGACTATTACATATGTTGAAAATGTTTTACTTTCTGTGTAAACTGAAGGATAAAACTTTGAATGATAGAAATTTAAAAGAAGAGCAACTATGGCAGAAGCTTGACATTAGCTGCAAGCTATTCCTTCCCCCTCTAAGATACTATAGTTACAGCACTTTCAAATCAAACTTCGTACATTTTCTGCTATGCTTGACTTCTCACTCTTTGCAATTTACTTTTAGATATTCACCCTTGACGTATTTATCTGTAGCTACTAAACATCTCATGATTCTTCATACCATAAGTTTCTCAAATATATTTAAGAGTTCAAGAGAAAATGGCAAGCCTTAGGAAAAAAGGATCTAGCTTACAATATATGTTTAAAATAAACTCAAAAACTAACATAATACGATTTTCTCTTAAGTTTTATATTGTTTTCCTTTAACAACCTTGCCTGTAACCTTTAAAACCCAGTTACAAAGTGATGTTATGTGGCATTTTAGTATATCATCAGTGAGCATGCCGTGCATAACCCATCTCTAGAATGTTCTGTGAATGCTTTTTAATGACTCCAAAGAAGAAGTTAGTTGGTATAAAACAAACTGAAATAAAAGCCTCTGGCAAAATGTTGATGTTTTGATCACAGCTCATGTGAGAAATAAGCACGGGTAGTTTATGACAGTCCCACAAGAAAACTTCGCATGGCATATGAAATATAAATATAAAAATGACAGGAACCTAAGTTAAAGGACATTTGACAGAAGTACCATATTTTCAAAGTTTGCCTGCCCATACCTTTCCTGTCATATATAACTGGAGTAATATTTGACGAGCAGAAAAAGGAGTTATAAATATAATATTGCTTTGGTACCTGAGGTTAATGCATTTAATTAGCACACTAACATTAAAATAAGACCATCCAATTTGCCTACACAATCAGAATCAGAACATTAAGCATTTCTTATTAAGTTGTGTTGCCTTTTCTTCATATTACTTTTCTTCTTGTTGTTATTAAATTTATTTACATTCCCCGGCTAACTCTTCTTCACACTTCTGCATGAGAGTCACAAATAGTATTTTAATGAATTGATATTCAGTATAATGCCAATCAATATCTCTTTCAAATAAAATTCAGTATTTTTGGTACTAAAAATAGGTAAAAATATATACACAGAATTTTCTTTCACTCTAAGAGTTGATTAAGGCTACCACTGCTTTCTTTCTAATGTCAAAAAATAGCCTATAATTTGGATGCTTGTTAAATTTTATTTTTCATTACATTAGTATTTGCCCAAATTTCTGAAACACATTCCTCAAATTTGCTTCAAAAAATGTTATATTTAGTTGTAAAACAATTTCTTTTTTGCATTTATTTTCACTGTATAACACTTGGGATGATAAACCAAGGATATGAATATATATTTTGTGTGTGTGCTTGTATGTATAACAAACCAAAAAGAATGCTTATCCTTGCAATGATTAACTGTAAGAATATCTGTGTGTAACTTATCCAGTGGATAAACTGTGTCATCCATTTTAACAAAATAAATTCATCTTTTATCCAAGAGTCTGAATACTTCTATGTATGGCACATTTCCCTGAAGATGATTTCATAAAGGATTTAGTTTCATTTATTCAACTGCATATATAGATTGGTTTGGCACATTCTCTTTGTGTCATATGATGTGATAGCACCATAAAGATACAGAAATATCAGTCCAGGGTGACAGAGCTAAAAAGACATATAAGAAATTGCCAAAACAGAGATCACATGTTTGTATTATACTTTAGAAACTTCATTTTTTTTATGTGACAAAAGAAACATAAAACTAGAAAGGTTGTTTTATGTTGGTGTTTTTTGTAGGTCATCCCTACAAATTCCTGATCCTCTTCTCTCTTTGCTTTAAACTGTCAGACATCCCACCGAGTATTCTCATGGATGCCTCATTGAAAGCCTCTCCATGTGTTTCTGAGTGATGTGAAATCTGTGAAGGGAAGAAACATAAATTACCCCTTTTTTACTGGAGGAATTGCCTATCTCACAAGGTTCAGAGGTAAATGTGTTTCCCAGTAAATAAAAAATTAGAAATGACAGCCAAATGCATTATTTCAATTCAAATCAATTTAATTCAATAAAAGTTAATTCATCACCTGGTATTTACAAAGCACTACTGTAAGTGTCCTCTTTATCTTTGAAGAAGAGTTTTCCTAAATGGGGAAAAAATAAACAACAATAAGAGAACTTTTCGTATGCATCAGCAGGAAGGCTGTACTTGTCATGAGAGCGCTGAACTCACCTGACAAAAGAACAATGTGAGGTACCCTTACATGACTACTGCAAAGATGTTCAATTCCATAACTTCAAAGTGAAGTAATAAAACAGAAGTAAAACGAGAGCTGGAATAGATCATTTGCTAATTTTTATCAGAACATCAAGCAAAAACTAAAACATAATCACGGTAACATAATAATGTTTCAATGCAAGTCATGATTAAAATGTACTATAAATGATAACTGATCATGTTTCTTCCCATTACATTAACAAATATGCACTGAAAAAAGTTAACATCAATCTAAAATCTGAACTTTTGTCTTAACCCATGAACCCTTTAAAGAAAACAATATCATCGCTTCATCTTTAAAAATGGCTTTGCAAAAGCAGTGAAACAAGTGTTTGTGTTATTTTCATGTCCATTAAACTGAATGCCATTACATTTTTGAAGTCTTAAATGGAAAAATACAACTTCTGTATTTTAGATAGATTCCCTCCCTGACACAAATATCTAAAAAAAAGAGTTTATTTTTGTTGCTGTTGTTGTTCTTGCTGTTTAGACTCATAGAAAAAAAATACCTTAGAGCTATATGTTGCTTCATTTTAATTTAACTTCTTAGAGAAACTGAAGAATAGGTTAGGGTATCAGCTCTGATATCTGGCAGATCTATATTAGATTCCAAATATAGGTGATTTGCCAACTGCAAGACCTAGTCAATTTACCTACCTTCTCTTTGCCTTTTTAAGGTTACTCTTCTATTGAGCATGCAATGATTTTCCTGGTGCTCAATGGATCAGTAACAACTCATCTCCCTTACCCTCCTGAATGGAACCAGCTGAGACAAAAGACTGATTTATGTGGAGATCAAAATACATGAATCAATATAATAATAATATTGGTAGTTGCTAACATTTTCAAATCTCGTATATTTTGCTTGGTACTCTTTGCATATGTCAATTTAGCAAGTTTCCAATCCTATTGTTATTAATTATACTAGATTTGCTTATAGAACAATGATGTGATTTGTGGCCAAATGGACTTGAAAATATTCAACACTTCCATTAGCCTTCCCTCCCAGCTCCCAGCACACATACACATTCCACTTCTTATTAACTTATCATCTATCACAGGTAGATTGGACAACGGTAGACTTCTCTGTTGATAGGACACTTACTCATAGCTAAGAAGAAAATAAGCATTTCGTTAGCATATGCCACTCCCTAAGAAAAAGACTGTTTCTTCTATCTCGACAGGTAAATAACAACTTCTCGTATGGAAATATGAGATGTAAGGAAAGGAGATAGAGATATTTGAATTATTTCTCCTAAATAACTCTTTCTTTCATGGGAACATGAGTAAAATAACATAGAATTTCCTTCTAAAGAGTAGATACTTAACATATTGAATTTATTAACTTGAACAAATCTACAAACACTTCAGAGCCCTTTAATTTGTAGATATTTTTAGGTTCTAAGTAATACTTTCTCTATCATTATAAAAGTAGTTAATTAAATCTCTGAAAATATCAAAATTTTTATGTTTGAACACCTTTTATGAAATGCTTCTCATAACTATGTGTGATACTTAAGTGAGAATTCATAGAAATTTAATTTTTCTCACAGGTATTTAAAATGTCCTGTGGGAAGAAAAGATAAAAACATCAAGAATGTGAAAAAAATCTATTTTTTCTTGTACTTTTACAAGCCAAAGATAATTAGAAATGGCTATCAACTTAATGTTCATAACTAAGCTATATTGCTCTTATAACAGTGAAAGCTTTATCAAAATTTTATTCTAATTACTCAGTCACTCTAAAATACTCATTCTACTTAGAAGTTAAAAATAGTTGTAACATTATACCAGTCAGAAAAAATTTGATTATACATTTAAACACTACTTTTCTTTTCTGTTTTGCCATGACTTCATAAGACCCTAATATTTAACTAATTTCAAAATACAATGTTTAACAATAAAGGAATTAATTTTTGATTATCTAATTGTTCTTAATAGAGCTACTAATATCTGCAGGACTACTAAATGATAAATGCTATTGTACAGTTCTGAAACCAGAAGAAAATATTTACTTGCACATAAATTTGAACAACTTAAATGATTGATTTTCACCATACATATTAGTTTTAATTTTTTACTGAGAAAATTGAAGTAGCATAAATTGCATATCACCAAAAAAATTTTAGAGTTCCCCATGTTGTAGCCTAAAATATAGTGTGCAGTATAACTAGTAATTATAATAACTTTGAATGACTTCATTGGTCAGTATAATTTTTGAATATTCTATTATATTTTAGTTTTAGTGTTGTATAGTCAATTAGAATGATGACTTTAATAATAGTAGCACTATCTGTTCATACTGATAACCATAACACGTGGCAAAATGTGAGAGTCCCAGAAATGTTCTACTAAGCAATTTTATAATGACCTATACAGAAATCCCTCAGAAAATATCTTATTTTCTGGGAGTCTGTAATACTAAAGTTAGCTTTATTTATACCATATTCTACCCCTGCAAAAGATTGCTTCCAAGAAAATATTATCTGATAAAGAGTATTTTCATATTTGTACTGAGTTATAAATTCTTAAGCTGTGTATCTTACCCCAATTTACAAGAATATCTATCTTGGTGTTAATTACAGAATAATGTTTTATTTGTGTAACTTAGTGCTAAGGAGGAAAATTAATCAACATACAGGTTAGTAGAAATGAACTTAACACATGAAATTGTTGTTAAATGTATTGAAAGAGAAAAACTCCTATTCACATTGTAATTAATGTAATTCATATCAGAGCTAGCTTTTAAAATACTCTAATACAATTTATGAAAATTATGCATGTGGCCATGCAAACACTACAATGAAGAACAATACCATTTGCTAGGGTTGGAGAAAACTTATTCAATAGTGTTTTGATTTTCAAAATTTCACTTAACTTATTTTAAAATATTTCCATCCCAGAGTTAGAATATTGACTGATGGAAGTCTTTAAAAATTTGCCACTGAAAATGTGGTTAAGCATATGTCTACTTCATCGTGGAGCTTATTGAGAGTGCAAAATTTCAAGCCCTACTCCAGACCTACTGAACCGGGAATTATATTTGAATAAGATCTGTAGTTGTTTCACACGTACATAAAAGCTTTGGAAGGACTGCATTAAGGAAGGCTAGGATATTGCTTCAATTTCTCCTTCTAAAACTTATTTTTAATTTAATCATAGTTGACTTATATGAAATTAGTTTCAGGTGTAAAACATAGTGATTCAACAACTACATACATTATGAAGTGTTTGCCATAATAAGTATATTACAATATTATTGTTTATATCACCTATGCTGTACTTTCATCCTGGTGACTTATTTATTTTATGACTGGAAGATTGTACTTCTTAATGCCCTCATTCATTTCACCCATTCCTCCATCCCCTTTCCTTTGACAACCACCAGTTTGTTCTCTGTATTTATGAATCTGTTTCTCTCATTTTTTTAAAAAGGTTTTATTTATTTATTTGACAGAGAGAGATCACAAGTAGGCAGAGAGGCAAGTAGAGAGAGAGGAAGGGAAGCAGGCTCCCTGCTGAGCAGAGAGCCTGATGTGGGGCTCAATCCCAAGATCCCGGGATCATGACCTGAGGCGAAGGCATTAACCCACTGAGCCACCCAGGCACCCCTGTTTCTCTCATTTTTATTTTTTGTTTGTTTGTTTTGTTTTTCTGGATTCCATACCTAACTGATACCATATGGTATTTGTCTTCCTTTGCTTGACTTATCTCACTTAATATAGTACTCTCTATGTCCATTCATGTTGTCATAAATAACAAGATTTCATTCCTTTTTTATGGCTGAATAATAATATTCCATCTTGTATACATACCACATATTCTTTATTCATTCATTATTCATTCATTTTATGGAAGCATTTAAGTTGCTTCCATATCTTAGCTACTGCAAATAATGCTGCAATAAACATAGGGGTACATATATATTTTTGAATCATCCTTTTCATTTTCTTCAGTAAATACCCAGAAGTAGGAATTCTGGATTGTATGGTATAAGGAAACTCCATACTTTTCCAGTGGCTGCACTAATCTACATTTCTATCAATAGTGCACAAGGGTTCTTTTTCTCAACATCTTCACCAAAATTGTTTTAGCTTGTCTTTTAGATTCTGCTCATGTTGACTGGTGTGAGGTGATTTTTTTTCATTGTGGTTTTAATTTGCAATCATAAATTGATTAATGATGTTGGGCATCTTTTCATATGTCTTTTGGTCATCTGTATTGTCTTCTTTGGAAAAATGTGTATTTATGTTACCTGCCCAACTTTGAGTTATTTGTGGTTTTGGTGGTGAGCTATAGGAGTTCTTTATTTTCAATATTTTGAATATATTTTTCAATATATTCAACATTTTGAATATTAATCCCTTATTGAATATGCCATTTGTGGATATTTTCTCATCCAATGGGTTGCCTTTTTGTCTTCTTGATAGTTTCTTTTGCTGTATTTTTTTTTTAGTTTGATATAGTCTTAATTATTTACTTTTGTTTTTGTTTCCTTTCCCCAAGGAAAAAGATACAGAAATTAATAGATCTAAGATTGATGTCCAAGAGATTACTGCCTGTATTTTCTTTTAGTAGTTTTATGGTTTCAGGTCTTACATTTACTTCTTTAATCCATTTTGAGTTCATTTTTGTGTATGATATTAAGAAAGTGGACCAGTTTTATTCTTTTGCATATAGCTGTTCAGTTTTCCTGACACCATTTATTAAATAAACTATCTTCTCTCCCCTTGTATATTTTTGCCTCCTTTGTCATAGGTTAGTTGGCCACATATGCATGGATTTATTCCTAGGCTCTCAATCTATTCCAATGGTCTCTGTACCTGTCCTTGCACCAGTACTTGATTACTATAGTTTCATAGTCTATCCTGAAATCTAGAGTTTTTGTTTTTCTTTCTCAAGATTGCTTTGGCTATTTGGAATTCTTTTTGTTCTTCCATACAAATTTTAGGATTTTATTTTTTTGTTCTAGTTCTTTAATTTCTTATCCAAGAAATTCTGCATATAAAATGAAATAAGCTCTAGTCCAGGTAGAGTAAAAGGGAAACAAGATAACTATACATTACTATAACATTTATCCAAAAACCATGTTTTTATGTTTGTAATGTTTGAAAGGTGACTCTGCAGGAATAATTGTAAAAGAGATAGACATGGACTTTGTTATCAAAGAGCTTATCTGTTAACAGGAAAATTGTAGTAAACTGTAAGGGTACTGAAAGAGTCACTGATCTGGGACCTGGGCTCAGGGAAGATTCTGTATATGCAGAGTTCAAGGAGTTGCTAACATATCTTAAATGAAAGTTCTAAAAAATAGGAATTAAGTATTAATTCTGAAATTCTGTATTGAATAACTGAAGGGCAGTACCATTAAGCAGATGGACAAATTTGGGAAAGAATTGGTTAAGGGAGACAAATAATATATTTAACAGAGATTCTACAAGCAATCAGGTACTTCAGTATGGACTTCAGTAGAAAGCCAGAGTTACAATTTTTTGAGTCACCAGCACATAGACAGTATTTTAAGAAGTGGAACAAAATGAGATTATCTGGTGAGAATGTGTAGAACGTAAAATTGGGACTTGGACTAATCTCTACTCAATACCACTTAGAGATAATGGAAAGGGGATACATACAATGAGGAAAACTAAGAAAAAAGCAGCCAGGGAAATCATAGGAAATCAAGTAGAATATTACAAAAGCCAAGAACAAAATTAGTTTTTGAGAAAGAGAGGATAGATACATATCTTTTTTTTTTTCTTTTCAGCTTAACAGTATTCATTGTTTTTGCACATCACTCAGTGCTCCATGCAATACGTGCCCTCCCTAATACCCACCACCTGGTTCCCCAACCTCCCACCCCTGGCCCCTTCAAGACCCTCAGGTTGTTTTTCAGAGTTCATAGTCTCTCATGGTTCACCTCCCCTTCCAATTTCCCTCAACTCCCTTCTCTTCTCCATCCCCCCATGTCCTCCATGTTATTTGTTATGCTCCACAAATAAGTGAAACCATATGATAGTTGACTCTCTCTGCTTGACTTATTTCACTCAGCATAAGCTCTTCCAGTCCCATCCTAGTTGCTACAAAAGTTGGGTATTCATCCTTTCTGATAGAGGCGTAATACTCCATAGTGTATATGGACCACATCTTCCTTATCCATTTGTCCGTTGAAGGGCATCTTAGTTATTTCCACAGTTTGGCGACCTTGGCCATTGCTGCTATAAACATTGGGGTACAGATGTCCCTTCTTTTCACTACAGCTGTATCTTTGGGGCAAATACCCAGTAGTGCAATTGCAGGGTTATGGGGAAGCTCTATTTTTAATTTCTTGAGGAATCTCCACACTGTTCTCCAAAGTGGATGCACCAACTTGCATTCCCACCAACAATGTAAGAGGGTTCCCCTTTCTCCACATCCTTTCCAACACATGTTGTTTCCTGTCTTGCTAATTTTGACCATTCTCACTGGTGTAAGGTGGTATCTCAATGTGGTTTTAATTTGAATCTCCCTGATGGCTAGTGATGATGAACATTTTTTCATGTGTCCAATAGCCATTTGTATGTCTTCATTGGAGAAGTGTCTGTTCATATCTTCTGCCCATTTTTTGATATGATTATCTGTTTTGTGTGTGTTGAGTTTGAGGAGTTCTTTATAGATCCTGGATATCAACCTTTTGTTTGTACTGTCATTTGCAAATATCTTCTCCCATTCCGTGGGTTGCCTCTTTGTTTTGTTGACTGTTTCCTTTGCAGTGCAAAAGCTTTTGATCTTGAGGAAGTCCCAAAAGTTCATTTTCGCTTTTGTTTCCTTTGCCTTTGGAGAAACATCTTGAAAGAAGTTGCTGTGGCTGATATCGAAGAGGTTACTGCCTATGTTCTCCTCTAGGATTCTGGATGGATTCCTATCTCATGTTGAGGTCTTTTATCCATTTTGAGTTTATCTTTGTGTATGGTGTAAGAGAATGGTCAAGTTTCATTCTTCTACATATAGCTGTCCAGTTTTCCCAGCACCATTTATTGAAGAGACTGTCTTTTTTCCACTGTATATTTTTTTCCTGTTTTATCGAAGATTATTTGACCATAGAGTTGAGGGTCCATATCTGGGCTCTCTACTCTGTTCCACTGGTCTATGTGTCTGTTTTTATGCCAGTACCATGCTGTCTTGGTGATCACAGCTTTGTAGTAAAGCTTGAAATCAGGTAATGTGATGCTGCCAGTTTTATTTTTGTTTTTCAACATTTCCTTAGTGATTCAGGGTCTCTTCTGATTCCACACAAATTTATGGATTATTTCCTCCAGCTCTTTGAAAAATACCAGTGGAATTTTAATCAGAATGGCATTAAAAGTATAGATTGCTCTAGGCAGTATAGACATTTTAACAATGTTTATTCTTCCAATCCAAGAGCATGGAATGGTCTTCCATCTTTTTGTGTCTTCTTCAATTTCTTTCATGAGTGTTCTGTAGTTCCTTGAGTACAGATCCTTTACCTCTTTGGTTAGGTTTATTCCCAGGTATCTTATGATTCTTGGTGCTATAGTAAATGGAATCGATTCTCTAATTTCCCTTTCTGTATTTTCATTGTTAGTGTATCCGGCCACGTTACTGAATTGCTCTATGAGCTCTAGTAGTTTGGGGGTGTAATCTTTTGGGTTTTCCGTATAAAGATCCATGTCATCTGCAAAGAGAGAGAGTTTGACTTCTTCATTGCCAATTTGGATACCTTTTATTTCTCTTTGTTGTCTGATTGCTGTTGCTAGGACTTCTAATACTATGTTGAACAAGAGTGGTGAGAGTAGGCATCTTTGTCATGTTCCTGATCTCAACAGGAAGGCTGCAAGCTTTTTCCCATTGAGGATGATATTTGCTGTGGGGATACATATCTTGAAAGGGAAAGTAGACAATGAGCCAAAAAGAAAATAAAAGTGACAGTTAGCTTTGTGTGCCTGTGAGACACTGAAGTTCTTAAAAAGAACAGCTTTAGGTGTGATGTAGTTGAATATGGATTGCAAGAGAAAAAGAATATGACCTATTCAGAAATTTGATCATCATTCAATATTCTGGAATTAGAACAGAAAGAGACAATTGACAGAGGATATCAGAAATGAAACTGAGGCCACATCATGAAAATAATTTTAGTCCTGATAAAAAATATGGACTTTATCCAGTGCAATAAGTGAGAAGGCACTGACATGTTTTAACTAAGAGAATGACACAATCAGAATTTGGTTTAGGAATTTCATTCCTGCTGCAATTGAAAAGTAAACTGGAGAAGTGCATGTGTGGAAAAGATGGACTGGTAATCTGAGAGAAAGCAATGTCTTCAACTAGGATTGTGAGGTAAAGGTGGAAAGAGGTGGAGTGGCTGGAGAACAACTTGAGAATTGGAATTAAAATAACTTGTTGGTAGTACACAGGAGTGCAGGAAGAAAAGGGTAAGATCATGCTTATATTATGACTTGACCATCTAGGCTGATGGTCATGACATATACTGGGTTAGGGAATATTTTAGTAACAGAAGATAGTTTCTTCTATGTTGTTCATTGTGTTTCTTACTTGTTTATGGACATCTCAGGTATATTACCCCATAGGTATTTTGGTAGGTAGGGCTCCCAAGAGTGGAACTCCTGATGGGGATCTGACATGGAAGTAAGTGAAACTTCCAGGAAGAGTACAGATTGTGAAAAGATCTCGGAGAGGATCTTTGGAATTTATTAATAGTTAAAAAGCAGAGAATATTAGATGCAAATACAGAAAGAGTTTACACAGGCAGTTATGTGTGGAAATTATCATAACATCAATAAATCTACAGAAGATAAAAGCTAAATCCATTATAATACGCTAGTTATAAAAATACTTTCCTACTTGCATGTAACCAGGAAAACAGTTATTTACTCATGAGATTTTTAAATAAATAAAAATAAATAAACTTCAAATTCTCCCCCTAAGGGAAATTATTCATACATAAATATAAATGACCCTGCTCAAACCTTCCTTGTGGCCACAAATACATATTTTTCAATTTGTATCCCTTCAAAAACATTTCATATTATCTCAAACATTACAATACCCAAAAGAGTTCGCGTGTGGGTTATAATAATGGAATAGAGAATTTTAATTTATATTTGTAAAAGCAGTGCTTTGAGTGGCAAGTAGAATTTTCCTGAATTACCAGATAATGGAGACGTAATCTACACTAATAGGGTAATATGTTGATATGAATTTATCCTCTGTTCTAGTTACCATTTAATTGTAAATTTTACAAATGTAATTAAAATGTTAAACTGCAATGTTAACATGATTTAAATTTGGCACTATTCCTTTCACTAATCTTGCAGAGTTTCATGAAAAAGTAATCAACCACCACAACACCTTACATTAATAAGGTACAATTATTTCATTTTTAAAAATGAGGACACCGAACCACATACTAGTTAATTAACTTGAGAAAATGAAGAATTAATGAGAGCCATGACTTCAGATTTAGTGAAGGTTAGCAAGGCAAAATGACAACATATATACTGCCATAATTTACATACTCCACTCATTTAACCTAGTTGGTGTGAATTCTACAAAGGTTATGATCAGTGCACCTTGGAGAAGCAACCTAGTTTCTCCTAGTTTCAAGAATCAAAAAGGTGACTCATTATTATAAATCACTCTTCACAGGGTTCAACAGCTTATTATTCAAAATCACGTGCTCCCTGCTTCCCGATACCTTATTTTGAGACACAAGAAAAATGAGTTTTCAGAGAAAGGCAAGTTGAGGTATGCTCTATGGATAATTAATACTATTAATTTAAGTTAGCCATGCAAATTAGTATGAAGCCACAAGTCTTGGACGCAAAAGAAATGTATCTCTTGGTAGATGCATAATTAGTTATCAAAAGGCATTTTTGGTGAATATTGCCAGATCCATCTCTGTATTACCTTGTCTTCTTAACAGGTAGAGACATTTTCTCTCTCCTGGAAGATTAGTTCTTCCTCAGGTGTAAAGCAATATTCCTTTCTAAGTCTGGCCCAATTGCCTGCATTGTTATTATATGAACTGTCAACCAGCATGCAGATACTTGGGTTAAATACACCAGACATACTTAATGGTAATATTTTATGGTAAGCCCAGGAATCTGCATTTTAATTTAAACCCGCATTAAAGACATTAAAAATATTTTCCTAAAGGTAATCTTAACCTGAGTAGGAGTAATTATAACCTGAGACAGGATATCCATAAGGCCCTTTCAATTCACATTTATGGAAGGAAAAAAGAGTTGGGGTTTGGATAATCAACTTTATCCTATGAATTTAACCTTAACTCGTTTTTATGCTCTGGTTATCAAATTTGACTTCCAAATTTGGGCCTTCCCTGAAGTTTCACCTTGGCATTTTATGTATTTCTACAATCTCTTAAGAGTGGTGTTCTTTCTTATCTATAGACTGTCCTCCAAACAGAATTTGATTTTTAAACCCAACATCCCTACCCAGTGGCTTTTCCGTCCTGCTCACTGACAGAGAAATGTATCCTATGCAGAGACTATCCCTCGAGTCTCTCCTTCTGTTCTATCCACTTTTTCAGAAACCCTTAGCATTTGGCCTCTCTCTGCTTTAATAACAACCACACACATGTACTCCGTGGGTACTCTGATGGTTAGACTGAAGCATATTTGTTGGTGGGAGCAGCAGGTCAGTCCTCTCAGGACTTGTGCTAATGGGTCAATTTATAGGATAGAATCTTACTCAGTAGGCCAGTTAAGTTCAATGCACAGAACTTTACTGTGCTCTGAAGATTTCTAAAGTTAAACTTATAAAAAGATCACTGCTATGCTGGGACTACAGAATAAAAGACAACAATTCCTATTTCAGCACTTGGGCCTTAATCTAATTTAGGTGAAAGAGGCAATATAAAATGTAAAAAAAAAAAAAAATTCACCAAATTAACATCTTTTGCTATTGATTATACTATCAGCCAAATGCTCAATACTTCAGTTAAGTTTGTGCATTTCAGAAAACCTATGTTTAAAGTCATTACCAAATAAAAGGGAAGTTATATGCATAGAACATAATAGTTATGATATAGAATTGTGCTGCCCAAAGCAATAGCTACTATTGACATGTGGCTATTTTTTCCTTTTTATTGAGATAATTATAGATTTATAAGCAGTTTTAAGAAAGAATACAGAATGATCTCATGTACACTACACTGTTTTTCCCAATATTTCCCATATTACAAAATTATATTTAAGTGTAATATCCAGGATATTGATACAGTCAAGATATAAATTATTTCCATCACCATGAAGACCTCACAAGTTACCCTTTCATACCCATATCCATCCTATCCTATCTCTCCTTTAATCACTAGCAACTCCTGGTGGCCCAATTGGTTGAGCAATGGATTCTTGATTTTGGCTCAGGTCATAATCTCAGGGCCCTGGGGTTCCTGCCTACGGCTCTGCTCTCACTGGGTAGTCTGCCTAGGGATTTTCTCTCCTTCTGTGTCTTCCCTTGCTCTTGCTCATTCTCTCTCTTTAAAGTAAATACTAAATCTTAAAAAAAAAAAAAATCACTGGTGACTACTAATCTGTTTCTCATTTCTCTGATTTTGTTACTTCAAGAGTGATGGAATCACTCAGTATATAGTCATTGCTGGTTGAATTTTTTCATAAAGCATAATTCTTGGGATATCCAACCAGGTTGCTATATGTTTTGGTAGTTCATTTTTTGATATTGCTGAATAGTATTCCCGTTTGTTCACAATTTACCTGCTGAACAATATTTGAATTGTCCCACTTTGGGGCTGTTACAAATAAAGTTGCTACACACAAGTGCGTTATCCGTTTTTGAATGAACAAAACAGAAATCTTCATTTCTGCAAGACCAATGGAGTGCAATTACTAGGTCAGAATATATGGCAGTTTCATATTTAGCTTTTTCTTTTTTCTTTTTTTAGTAACTACCAAACTGTTATTCAGAAATGTATGAGTGACCCAGTTTCTTTGCATCTTCTCCAACATTTCATACTGTCAATATATATTCAATTTAGCCATTTTGATAGCTGTGCAGCAATATCTCATTGTGGTTTTAATTTGCATTTTCCTAGAGGTTGAATATGGTTTCATGTGTTTATTTGCTGCGTATATTCTTTTTAGTGCCATGTTTATTTATGATTTTGTCTATTTTCAAATGGATAAGGGAATATCATGAATTATGTTAGCCTAACTTCAATAAATACAATCAAATGGACAAATTATTTAATAGAGTAAATTATCAAAGTTAACTCAAAAAGAAATAGGTAATCTTAATATTCTTACATCTAATTAAAATTTCATTTGTAATTTAGAATCTTCCCACAAGGAAAACTCAAGATTTGACTCCAAGTCAAATTTACAAAATGTTAAGGAAAAAAGAATACTAAGTCTGCACAAACTGCTCCAGAAAATTGAAAAGACTACCCCAATCCATTCTGAGTTCAAAATCCTTATGATACCACAATCAAAAACATTCTAAAAAATAAACCTATAGACCAAAAATCCCCATGAATATATCTGCACAAATTGCTAACAAAATTTTAGCAATACAGATACAATAATAAATTAACAAGAATATTCAAACATGAACATATGGAATTAACCATAAGGAAGCATAGTAGGTTTAACATTTAAAAAAACATTAATTCCCCATAACTGGCTAAAGGGGGGAAAAAAATACAATCAATCACTTCAATAGTTGCCAAAAAAAAAAAAAAAAGGCTTTTGAAAAATTTAACATCTATTCTTGATTTTGAAACTCAGCAAAGTTGGAACCTCTGCAACTGACAAATAATGTCTATGAAAAGCCTATGGCTAAAATCATACTTAATCGTGAAAAAATAAATACTTTACTTTAAGATGAAAAATAAAACAGGATAACAATTCAGAATTTCCATTCCATATTATATTGCAGGTTCTAGTTAGTGCAGTAAACAAGCACAACAAGAACCCTGATGGTAAACTGTCTACTTGCAGATTACATTATAATCTATATGGAAATTCTTAGGAATCTCAAAATATATACAAGCACTAATAAGTGAGTTAAATGATTTTTAGCATACCAAATCAATATATATAATCAGTTGAATTTCCATGAATTAAAAATGAATATCTAGAAACTGAAAACAATACCATTCACTATAGCATACCACTTAAATTCCTAGGGATAAATATGACAAATAAATGTACACTGAAAAATTAAAAAAAATTATAAAAATAAAGAACCCAGATAAATGAAGGGATAATTCATGTTCGAGAATCATGAGGCTCAATATTTTTAAGACGTCAGTTGTCACTCCTGTTTATCCATAGATTTTATACAATACTAGTCATTTTCTTAGCAGAGTGTTTTGTAAAAATTGACAGTCTGATTCATGTGAGAATGCACAGGACTTAGAATAATCTAAACAGCTTTCAAAACAACTTTTTAAAGAACAAAGTTAAATAATTTACATTGCCTGTTTTATTATAAAACCACAATAAACAATCTGAATAGAGACTTACTCTTCTCACTTACCTTTTTTTCTTTCTTTTTAAGATTTTATTTATTTATTTCAGAGAGAGAGAGAGAGAGAGCATAAGGGGTAGAGGGAGAGGAAGTGAGGGAGTAGAAGAGGGAGAGGAAGGAGACTCCCCACTAAGCTGGGAGCAGGTGTGGAGCTAGATCTCAGGACCCTGAGATCATGACCTGAGCTGCAGACAGGCACTTAACCAACTGAGACACCCAAGAGCCCTTTTTTTATTTCTAATATACTTAATAAGACATGCAGTATAACATAAGCACAGCATACATATTTACTAAGATATTTTAAGATATTTCTTATTTAAGATCTTATTTCTAGGATATTTCCAAGATATTTTACTAAAAAATAAGGGTATTTCAGTTATCTATAGAAAATCTGTCCAACCTGTGGGACCCATTTAGATTTTGAATTTAAAATTAGGTTTTGAATTGTTTGGCTCATTTGGAGTGTATTAATGAATATAATGATATTGGTAGTGTTTAAAGTCTGAAAATAATTTAGAAGATTTTCTGTGAACTTAAAAATTAATTACATTGGGGCACCTGGGTGGCTCAGTCCATTAAGTGTTTGCTTTCAGCTCAGGTCATGATCTCGGGGTCCTGGGAGAGAGTCTTGTATTGGGCTCCCTGCTCAGCAGGGAGACTGGTTCTACCTCTCTCTCTGCCCCTCCCCACCACTCTTGCTCTCTCGCTCACTATCTCTGACTCTCTATCTAAAATAAATAAATAAAATAATTAAAAAAAACTTAATTCCCATGTTGCTACAAAAGTTGGGTATTCATCCTTTCTGATGGAGGCATAATACTCCATAGTATATATGGACCACATCTTCCTTATCCATTCATCCGTTGAAAGGCATCTTGGTTCTTTCCACAGTTTGGCAACCGTGGCCATTGCTGCTATAAACATTGGGGTACAGATGGCCCTTCTTTTCACTACATCTGTATCTTTGGGATAAATACCCAGTAGTGCAATGGTGCAATGGCAGGGTCATAGGGAAGCAACATGGACAGGACTGGAAGAGATTATGCTGAGTGAAATAAGTCAAGCAGAGAAAGTCAATTATCATATGGTTTCACTTATTTGTGGAGCATAACAAATAGCATGGAGGACAAGGGGAGATGGAGAGGAGAAGGGAGTTGAGGGAAATTGGAAGGAGAGGTGAACCATGAGAGACTATGGACTCTGAAAAACAATCTGAGGGTTTTGAAGGGGCGGGGGGTGGGAGGTTGGGGGATCCAGGTGGTGGGTATTGGAGAGGGCACGGATTGCATGGAGCAATGGGTGTGGTGCAAAAACAATGAATACTGTTACGCCGAAAATAAATTAAAAAAACAAACAAACTTAATTCCCTCATCAAGAGGCAGAAACGCCCTTTTGTGGCTGCAAGATGGCATATTTAGTGGTATTTATATTCATGTAGAACTATTACTTTTTCTCAGTTTAAAGATTTATAATCAATTATTCTATACCAGTATATGAGTGCTACTGACTTTAGCGTTAGTTGTATACAACTTTGAATTAAGTCTTTTAAATATGGATCACATCCCAAACTCACCAGTGGTAGTAACAATAAATTATAAAGCATCTGACAAGAAAAACAATGACTCAAAAAAATGTCCTTTTTCCCTTTGACCAAAGCAGGAAACTCATTTATTCAGCAATTAAAGATTACATTCCTGTGTTCCTACATTAATTTGAACAAACAAAATAAAACAATTTGAACGTGCACATGAGAAAATTTCCAGGTTTCATCTCGTTTATTGTTACTGGTATTTTTGTTCACCATAGGAAATTCATTATTAATGCTGCAATGTTTTAAGGAAAGAGATGGGTCTCTGTTGTACCCAAACTTTATTAAAGTGGTTCTGAACATATATTAAATAGTAGGAATATTGACATTTTTCAAAGATGTCCCACAATAAGACATTTACTTATTTCAGAAAAAAATATTAAAGGGATCCAAACAATAAATATTACATATGTAATATTTATTATTTCATGTATAAAAATATACAGCTTTCACCACACTATTGAGATTGTAAGAGCACATTAAACTTTAGATTCTATCCACAAAAGTTGGATATAAGACATCATACCCGTTATTAGGGCATTACAAATCATATATTGATGACAGGAACCCTATTACTTTTTACAGTAAATTAAAGTGTTTGAAACCAAAAGACATAAACTTATAAAAGATTTATTGAGTGTGCAATAGACAATTCAATTCAGTCCAAAATGTTTTAATGGGTACTGTGTGTTTGCTTTCTTTGCTTTTCTTTCCAGAGGCAATCATTTCACAAGGACAATCTCAAGGTTCGAAGACATTTTGCTTTCTGACTATATTGAATGGAAATTTTCTTTGTTTAGTTTATTTGTGTATACATGTAGAAAGAAGATTATGATAAAGTAGCAACGATTACTTATTCACACATTATCATTATACCACCGGGGAAACTAGTCTCATTCAAAAATGTTTTAGAATGCGTCTGCCAACAAAGGAATAAGCTATTATCTGTTGTTTTGCTGTGTGTGTCACCTTTGCTTAAAACCTTGATTGTGCCAGGATTCTAATTCCATTGATTTGTTTCAACACTTTAAATTGCAGGTATGACCGACCAGTTTTATCAAAGCTGTTTCCTTTATATTCAATTGGGGACAAAGAGTAAAAAATTATACTTAGGTATAATACAAATTTTTTTGCTGAAATGATTAGGGAAATAGCACATTAAATTATCATTTTACGAAACTTCTCTCTTTTTAGGCAACTGTAGGACATTAGCCACTGAGTTGTTTATTTTGTTTTTTTGTTTTATTCATCTGTGAATGTTTTGTGGCATTTCATTTAAAGTAGGTTTTGAAGCACTAGGCTTACTTTAGAAATAGTCTTCAAAACTTGTCATACAAATAATTATAAGGTGCAGAAAAAAGTATATTTAGAGTGTACAGAATTTAATCATTTGAAGGAAAGAACATCTTTTGGTTGACTTTATGAACTATTACAACTAGGAAATCTCCAGGGTATCAGGATGTTGAGTGATAAAAATGTAATATTCACTACATTGCCTAAGGCTTTTCCTAATTTTTGGTCAAGTAACTTAAAAGTCATGATTCAGTACAAACTAAAATTACTTATTTAAACCAAATTATAAAGGTATGGATTTAGAAGTTCCTTATTAACTATATTTTTATTGTGCTATTTCAACATTTGAGAGAAGTTTACTTTTCTATGTATAATTATTACTTAGTAGAATAATGAGCATAATTTTCAAAAGATATTTGTAAGAATATTTGGATTATGTAAGTCTAGGCTTTTAAACTATATTTGCTTAACACACACACACACACACACACACACACAAATACACACATATACACAAATGATCACAAGAATATTTTTTTAATGTAAAAATCCACTGCTCCAAACTATTTCAACCGGGTCATCAAAAAGATATTTTTAAAAAATGAAACCAGGTCTGACCTCTGGGGAATATCACTGATTCACGCTAATTCCAGATCTGCCATCACCATCTGTTTAACATTATCTTCCAATCAGTTGGGGGTTACTAAGATAAGAATTTGCCTAATATTCTTATCTTCCTAATTCTTCAGAATTTTCTGGTGATGTAATCAAAGCCCTTCTCAAAGTCAATACAAATTTGAATGATTGCTACCTGTAATTTTATCTTCAAATTAAAACTTTAGGCTAATTCCTTCTTCACAAAGCCTGTGATTATAACATAGAAATTCTCACCATTGAATTTGATTACAAATGAATAAAATGAAATAATACTGTTTTATTTTTCAAAAGCTTTAAGTTAGACATTTTTTTCCTAGTCTTCTTTTGTTAATGCTTTGTTCTGTTCTTATATTAAATATATAGGTTACCAGATATCTCACCTACAAATACCTTCAATATTTTCAGGTATACATTACAAGGTTCTTATTATTTAAGGAGGTATTCAAAATCTTCAAGTCTTGGAGATTTATATTTCCAAATTTCCATTATGAATCCTGTTTGTTGTTAAAGTGCTAACTTCAAGTTTACTCTTCCCCTACCCTTTTATAAAGCTACGTACCTTTTAGGCCTCCTGATACCACCTCGATACAATTTGCTTTTTTTTTTTTTTTTTTTAAGATTTTATTTATTTATTTGAGAGAGAGGCAGTGAGAGAGAGCATGAGCGAGGAGAAGGTCAGAGGGAGAAGTGGACTCCCCATGGAGCTGGAAGCCCGATGCGGGACTCCATCCCGGGACTCCGGGATCATGACCCGAGCCGAAGGCAGTCGTCCAACCAACTGAGCCACCCAGGCGTCCCCAATTTGCTTTTTTTATGTGGCATTCCTCATAGTCTGGTCTGTTAAATATTTTGTTCACTCCATATAAATGAAAATCTTCTCATGAAAAATAGAATACAGAAAAATATTTTAATATTTTCTTGTCAGCTTTTACAATGGAAGATGATTCAAAGCTTTAATTTTGATAAAATCCACACTGTTAAAAAATAGAAAGTTAACTTTTGAATTATAGCATTTTTTTAAAGCTTCTGTTTGGCGTAAAAGCCCAGTAAAAATCAATTATGTGCTAAATTTGTATACAGAAGGTATAAAAACTCATTAATTTAAAGATAAAGAAAAAATTTGAAAGACCTAAGTACTCATTATATGCTTTTCTCTATTTTCTATTTAAACTTTTTAATACTGAAAAGTCTTCACTTGATTATCATAAGAATATTATATACCATATTTCATAGTGATAAAGTGAATATTATTCAGTTCAGTTTTCACTGATTATTAATCTTAAATGACAGGATATCTATTATATAGCTATGACTTATTCTGCTCCCCATAAGAATTACCCATAAATTTCTAACTTATAAGAATTTCTATAGACTAACATAAACTTGACTTATATAACAATTTACAATGAGAAGAGCCAAGATTATAAAAGATCACTAGGGAATGTCCACGGTGATATATGACAAATTCTAACAAACAATAATCTCCATAAACTCTGTGCTCTGCTTTGGAAATTAATGTTGATATTTCTGGAATGGGTACTTCTAACCTAAAACTTTTGAGACTCTATATTACATAAAAATATTAAATATTATTTCCTACTAATTGAATTTAGATGTCAAAGATTAGATGTGGTGGTGATGCAAATTAGAGGCAACAAATTTTATATTTCTCTTTTTTGAGAAAATATACTTGAGAAGTAACCAAAAGGACTACTATAAACAGATCTACTATGAACAGGAAAGAAAAATACAAATGTAATCACAGTAAAAATAGGCAAACAAAATATTAGCTTTCCGACAGGGCACTGGGAAGGCGGGAGGTGGGAGGTTGGGGGAACCAGGTGGTGGGTATTGGAGAGGGCACGGATTGCATGGAGTACTGAGTGTGGTGCAAAAACAATGAATACTGTTTTGCTGAAAATAAATTTTAAAAATTTAAAAAAATATTAGCTTTCCTTTATGCTTTTATTAAGGAATTATTGTAAATCAAGTATTATGCTAAGTAATAATTAATCCTCACAATTCTATAAAGTTGTATTCTTATCCCACTTATTCAAATGAGAAAGTGGAGTTATAAAGAAATTAAGTAACTTAAGCAATGAATGTCCTCTGAATGACATCATCTAAGTTACAGAACAATACTTAGCACCTAGGTATTTTGCATATAGAAGCTGCTCTCTTCATTAATCAGTATTCTCTACTTCATTTTTAAGAAAAAAACAGGGCAAACATAAAATTTATTTTGTAAACAAAGCTTTAATAATGTTAGTAAAATTGGAACAAAATTTTAATTATGCAATATTGTTTTCAATTCTTTATTTTCTTTTCATGTATTATGTCATTCAGCAAATTATTAAATGGGTATTGTATTTTCTTTTTTTCCCAGCTGAGCAAAAAGAGGCACAGCAGATTATATATCTGTCACACAGCCAGGAGTACATTGTGGGAAAACATTTCTTTCCCTTGGTAGGAATAGTGTCTGAAAGTCAGTGTGTCAATTAAGGAAATCCTGACTATCTGAAAATGATAGTTACAGTAGAGATCATTCATTTGAATTGTGGGTTTTGGCCCCTTTCTTCTGAGACATAATCTTAGGACTCTTTATCCTGAGAATTGTTCAGCCCCTGATTCATATTATCACTTGTGTAGTGATAATTAGGGAATTCATATTCTTATTCTCATTGTCTAGTCAGTGAGTTTGGTCTAGTGTTTGGCATTAAATTCTAAATAGGTTAATTGATGCAGTCATTTCTTCTAGATATAGCTGATTGTTCTAATAATAGGCATGCCACCCAAATGGAAATAATCATATTTCTTCCATATTTTTCCCCAAAATTGGAACAAGAAAAAAGACAAATTTTTAGATGTGAACACTGAGAAATGTTGACTACCAAATTGCCTTCTATGTGTGCAATGAAGAACAGGAAGAGAGACTGGAACAGAGAAGCAGAATGAAGCAGAAACAGGAAACCAAGTATTCATGTTATTGTCCTTTCTGGTTTCTGAGGCCCAGATACATTATAAGGGTCTCCATGGGTATCTGAGACTTCCACAAGTTTTCTCTTTTGATTCAGTTACTTATTTATGGTTGTTTTTGCTCCAAATAAAGGATTATAATAAATGCAATGATCATCTTCTAAGAATGTCTGAATGCCAAAGTGGCATTAGGTTGGCTTTAGGTTTTAGCCACCTCTAAACTCCATCAGTTAACAAAGCCACCCTAAATAATGAAGAATTAATATGATGGTTTAATATAGAATACTGATGTTTTCTTAATGTAATTTAACTGTGCATAAAAACAGCTTCAGAAAAACCACTGTTTTAATTAATCAGTAACCATCAATGTAAATAGTACTTGCTATGAAAAGTCTATTTTAAGACATGTTCCTAAGATTCCAGCCTCTCATACATACTGACAGACTGAAGTCCCTCATACATAGAATTTCTAAATCTCCTTTGACCAAAGAATAATAACCAGATACAGGAATCTAAAAATGCCAGTAGAGATGATTACCTGAGTTCATTCAGGTGTGATGTTCACTGGATGAAATATTTGTCTAATAGCTGTTTTTAGCAAAAACTAGTTGGAAGACTTATTCACATTGGGCGGGGGGGAGATAACTCACAAAAGAACTTTAATTTTAAGGGGGAAAAAGCCTGCTAGTTTATTTCTGGCAATACTAAAGTATCCCAAATAAATATGTCTTCTGCCACTGAGCTCACATACTTAGAGAAATTAACCTGAACATAAAAAGGGAAAAAATTTGAAAAAACTTGCTTTCTTTCTTAAATTGACATATAATTGACAGGTAATATTATATTATTTTCAGATATATAATGTAATATCCAACAAAATGATTTGATATTTGTATACATTGTTAAATGATTATCACTATAATTTTAGTCAACTTCCATCACTGTACATAGTTCCAGATATTAGTATAATGAGAACTTTTAATATCTACTTTTTCAGCACCTTGCAAATATACAAAATACAGTATTATCAACTACAGTCCCCATGCTGTACATTGCATCCCTGTGACTTATTCATTTTATAAATGTAAATTTGTACCTTTTGACCACCTTCAACAGTTTCACCCATGTTCCTAACCCCCTCCCCCACCATACCTTTGGCAAACACAGATCTGTCCTCTGCATCCATGCCCTTGTGTTTGTTTATTTGCTTGAGAGTCCACATACAAGTGAGATCAGATGGGATGTGTCAAAAAAAAGACTTACTTTTTTGAAGGGGAAGGACCTCACTTAAACCTGGGGACCAAGAGGAAAAAAGGCACAGATATTCAGAGGAGTTGGTGAGTGTAGTCAATATGGATGACTTGGAGGTAAGAGTTTCTTCTTCAAGCCATGACCAAAGCAAAATTGATTGTTTTCAAGACTGTTGCAAACCAAAAATAGGGCAGTATTGTTTTTTTAAAAACGGAGAGAAACTGACAGCAAGGCTACATAAACAGAAGGGCAGTCATTCTGGGTTATATATGATATTGAGGAAAATTTTCAGGCAAGGCAAGTTGTTCTTTTGTCGGCTGATCAGAGAATTTGGTCTATACTTTGCAAAGCTTACAGTTTGTTTATGTCTTGCCTCATTTTAGAAATAATTTGAAACAAAATGTTTAAAACCAATAGGGCTGCTCAGGAGCTGCTCCCTGAATATTCCCATTAGGATTTCTTAGCTCTATAATAAACCCTTTATATCGCCTAAAATGGATAAAAAACATGCATAGTTCTGTTTTTTATATTCCTTACTGAAACTTGCAGTACATATAGTCAAAATTATTGTTCAAATTAGTAACAAGGCAAACATCTAAGTGATGAATTTAGGAGTAACAGGAAATGCTTACTCTCAGAATATATCTCCCAGCTGGTCTGATATTAAATCCCAAAGTTTTAAAAATATGTTAGAAATTCATTATTTTCATTTGTATTAATTTAGCATCCAGATTTTCCTTGTGTATAAAATGGATAAAGTTGGAAATTTTACCATATTAAGCTCCTTTCACCAGATACTGATGTTATGTATTCTCACCCAAAAACATAGTTCTGAGAAATTTTGAGACAGGTGCACACTTAAAGAACGGATGTGGGAAGTAGAGACAAAGGGCAGCACTTGTGTGGAAAATGAAGAAAACTATTTATATGGGAAACATTTTCCTCTCTAGGTTTTTCTGACACTATATTCTTTTCTTCATTGTCTTTTCTTTCTACACCCTCCTTTTTGTCAATTTCTTGACTTCAACTATTTACTCCCAAGAAGAAATGCTCCCAAGCTTTGTCTCTGCTCCTGACCTTTCTGTTGAACCATTGTCCTTCATTCCCACTTCTTCTAGACTCTTTAACACACACACACACACGCACACACACACACATATTTTATCTCTGAATGTATCATTTTTCTCTCAAACCTGAACATTCTATGTCAAAAATTTTACTTTTGTGGGCCATGATAAGTAAAATATTGAAGCTTCTGTCTTCCTTGCCATACCAATATTACCAAATACTACTACTAATCTGGCCTCCCAGCTCTTTCAACCTCTGCCATCTAGAAGAGACAGTCAGGACCACGGTCAACGTACTCCAGCATGAGTGGTATGACTTAGCTCTAAATCTCAGCAATACCATGGGTAAGCCATGAGTTTGTAAGATTCCTAAGTGGTTAATACTATTCCATTGATTAAATGCCAAGAAATATTTGACCTTAATACAATAATAAATGATTTAACTTCCTTTTCGCTTATTATTTTTTTCATAGCATGATAATCTTTGCCTATCTGATTTTTCTTGGCAAGAAACAAATGCACCATGCATTTGTTTCTTGCCAAGAAAAGTGAAACCATTTCACATTCAACAATCTGACAATATATTTAAGATAACAGTAGCTGGGTAGCAGGGATTGGTGAGATTGAGGAGCAGCATAGACTCCAATATACTGTTGTTCGAGGGGTAAATGTGTACTATCATTTTGGAAAGATTTTATAATATTAGTTTATGACACAGTGAACTCTCCCTGGTGAAACTCTCAAATCACATAAATGCATTGTATTAATTAGGGTTCTCCAGGGACGCAGAAGCATCAGATGGAGAGAGAAGGAGGGAGAGTTATTTTTGTTTTGTTTGTTTGTTTCTTAAGGAATTGGCTTATGTGATTTTAAGGGCTGGCAAACCCAAAATCCACAGTGCAAGCCAGCAGGCTGAAAGTTCATTAAGACTTGACATTGCAGTCTTGTCTCCAAAATCTGCAGGACAGGCCAGCATGCTGGAAACTCATTCCATGTTGCAGTCTGGAGACAGAATAGCTTCTTCAAGAAATGTGAGTCTTTTAAGACCTTCAACTGATTGGATAAGGCCCCCTCATTATAATTATAAAGAGTAATCTTTAATTAAAGTCAACTGTAAACAGATAGTCTTCCCCGCAACATCTGGACTAGTGTTTGACCAAACAACTGGGCACCAGAGTTTAGTTAAGTTGACACATAAAAATTTACTATCGTAAGTTATATTTTTAATATGTTAAGTACTTCATCCCAGAATCAGGTGATTGAATTACTATCACTTTGGGTTTTTTTTTTTTTTTAATCATTTGGGGTTTTAATAGTTTGCCAAGACATCAAACATCATTTATAATAAGCATAACAGAATAGAATGTCCCTATTAATGAAAATGAAATCATAATATTCTTTCAAATATTAAATGCAATTTATGGTTTAAAAGATTAAAGAATTAAGGTAGTTTCCAGTATAATTTAATTTATAATCTGCATGTATTATGTCTATGGGGAATTTGTTTGAGATAATTTAACAGATATTTATTTTGTTCTAAAGATAAATGTCTGTTGTTAGCAATTTCTTAAATGTTGTACAGTTATTTTAACTACAATCTACCTTTCGTTATTATCAATTGGTTTCTCATTACATAGTCTCAAAGCACCAAAGATAGTTCTATAGAAGTGGATGATACTCTTGATGCAAGCTGACAAATGCTGATTGTAGTGTGGTAATATTAATGCTCTGGCCAAATTCACAAAGGCTAATTCTTTGAACCTACCAAACAATGCAAACTAAATGTCAATTATTTTTTTCTTCTAAATTTATCTTACATGTCTCATCCCTGGAATAGAAGCCTTTTTCAAACACAAGGTCAAAATAGCCCCAGTACTAATATTGATCTAAAATGTGTTGATATTTAATTAACGAAAAGAATCTTGGGGGAATATAGCAGAGCCACTATTGAGAAGAGAAAAGAATATGCACATATGGACAGACTTATTTTAGATTAATTAAAAAAAATAACTGATAAATATCCACTCTCTTGGGCTACAGACAAATTCTTGATCTGCCTCAACACCTGATTACTAGTTACAATTCACCTTCACGTTTTAAAAAATAAAACTAATAATATTATGGTCTAATTAATGATTGCTCTTCCATTTTCTTTTTGTACACACAAGCAGCTAACATTGAAAATTAAAAATAATAAAATAATTTAGATCCTTTTCTAACACTCATCCCATGTGAGATTAAGCTTTGATATAAAAGAATTTGATTGCATATCAGTAGAGATACTTTTCACAATTGTCATGACTCACTGTTTTCTAGTAAATGCAGAAATAATTCTGAGGTTAATCTTCCATATCAAAATAAAATGAGCAGCCACCTGCTCAATGGCTTCTCACTGCTTCAAATGGGCTGACGAGCCAGAAGAGCAGCTGGAGAAGGAAATGCCTTATGATGCCAGTGGTTTGTTTACCTAATTCCACTTCTACTCATTTTACTTTATTTTTCAAACAGTATTTATGGTTTTCTTCTGATCATAAAACTAATGTATTTCTGTTGAGAACATGCAGAAAATTTATTACCTCTGTTTCCAACATTTAGAAATTTAGTAATAAGTTTTCTAATATTTCAGTGCATATATATTTTAGATTTTAAAAATTAGAATAATATCTTATATATAATTTCCTAACCAACATAATTTCATTTAATAAAATAAAGTGAGTAATTTATGACATTAGAATATTTCTGAAATATGTTTTACTAATTCTGTAGTATTTCTGTCTTTGTCAAGATGACAATCTAATCAGTCTATGACTGTTTAAAATTTAGGTTGTTTCAATTTCTGGATGACTTACAGGGTATTTTAAATGAACCCACATAGATATCCATATTAGTGCATACTTCTGAATATTATATAGGAACTTAACTTATAGGTGAAGTGTTTGCATCAAGATTTTTGAACAATTGGAAGGCTTGCAATGCACATTGCCAGTCTGCTTTCTAGAAATTTTAATCAACTTACACTCTCAACAACACTGAATGAAACCATCCATTCAAGTGTATCATTGTTGACACTAAGTTAACTACTAACTTCTATGTCTTCCAAGTTAACAAGTAGAAAATCATATAGCTTAGTGTTAATATTTGTCTTGACTTCTTGTGCAGTTATAATATTATTACTTTTATTGGGCTCCCTGCTCAGTGGGGATCCTACTTCTCTCTGCCCATTACCCCTGCTTATGCACTCTCTCTCAAATAAATAAATAATCCCCTTAAAAAAAAAAGATTGTGACTATTTTATGACATTAATATTTTGTAAATTAAATTTCCTTCTCTTTTCCTTGTAACCCACTTCCTCCTTCCTTGATTTTCGTTTTTGAGTTCATTATTTTTTTTCTCTAGTAAATCAAACAGTTGAGACTGTGAACTTTGAGAAACAAACTGAGGGTTTTAGAGGGGAGGGGTGTGGGGGAATGGGTGAGCCTAGTGGTGGGTCTTAAGGAGAGCACATTTTGCATGGAGCACTGGGTGTGGTACATAAACAATGAGTCTGGAACACTGAAAAAATAAAATTAAATAAATAGTAATAATTTAAAAAGAAAAAAAAAAGGATGCCTTTTATTTTTGCTTTTATCCAGAACAAGTTTATGAAACACAAAAGCAAGACCATGGAATGCTCTGCTTATGTTTGTGCGTGTATAATGGGTCCAGACACAGGAGTGTTAGTGTTGGAAATCTAGCATGCTTATTAGTATTCAAGACTTGTATTTCTCTAATATCTCCTTATGACATCAACAAGAAAAGAGTTTCTGAGGAACACTGTTCTGTGGAAAACAGCGTGAAAATGTAAACTTTAATTTTAGACAAATTAGTGCAAAAAATATTCAATGTTTGTAAAAAGAAGAACCACACCATGCCAGTCCGCTATTCTCCAAACTACAGAATATAATTTTACATCTTTTCTAACATCAGAGTATAGGAGCCTATAGGTCAGAAGAGTCAAGAAAATCCTCAGTAATCTAAGCACTGCATTTCTGAATGCAGAGACTACATGAAATAAAACCAGAACATGCATATTGTACTCACAGCAAACTGGAAAGGTAGCACAACATAGAAGTAAAACATCTCCAGCTTTGGTGGACATTTGTTTTCTATTGTTAATACAGCCATTTATCAGCTCTCTGGTACTTGACAACAGTGTTAAACACTGATCCTCTGTACTCTGGAGAATCAAGGTATTGATATTTTATTAGAGTTAGATATGATACAAACTTACAGCATCTGACATATCAACTGGCTCATAGTAGCTGAATAAATTATTGGATTAATTACTATTTCTTGGTGTTCCTGGACACATTTATAAGCTTTCCTCTGATGATCAGTTTCCACATATTTTAAAAATTCTTGATGGGTGTAAGTCCTCTAGTTTTTATAAGTTAAATGTCATGAATTTAATCATTAAAATTTCACTTTTGCAACAGAATAAGCACTGTACCTAAAAAACAAGTTTATTTTTAATATAGTGGACATAGTATTTGTACAATGATGACCAAAAATTATTATAATAATTTAAGTGCAAAACAATCAAAAGAGGTCTTCACAGAAATATATGGAGAGAGGAATAAATATTTTGGTTAACTAACTTTCTATACTCATGCATGTGAATGTAGTTTGTATTATATAATTCTCAATTTTTGAAATGTATATTTAAAAAAGCTATTGAAGAATTAGAGGCTAGGAATATTGGAATGCACTTTCCATTTGGAAAAATGATTATTTTTATCATATATTAATGCTACTATATTAATAAATAATATTTATAAAATATATATCATATATTAGAAAAAATGGTAACACTAAATTTTAATTATTCGCATTTAAAAGCTTCTCTGATATGGGAATCATATTCATTACAATTGTTTTTATAAACTATCTCTCCTATTACATGAATCAAGATACTGATCAAATGTCCTTTCCCAAACTTTGACAATTCATTGAAACAAAACCAATTCAGATGATTATATTTAATATCTTTAAAAATTTTCAATTTTACTTGCAATTTTTTTTTTTTTCTGCTTTGAACAGTCATTTAAGAATTTGAAAGCATGCATGAGTTTGAAAGCACAGAAGAGTCAGAACTTCAGGCTGTATGTGCAGACCAACTGCATTTGTCCCAGTGGAATAAAATTTCTAGACCCAAGAGGGAGCCTCCTTTCCTGTCCCTGGCAAGTCAGCAAACTGAACTTTTATGTTCCTGTAAAAGCTGCTTGCCCGGGAACTTAGTACATCCAGTCAGCCAGTTCTGCAAAGCTAGGCTAACTCTGGGGTCTATACCTATTTCCTTGTTCCTTGATCTTTCTAAATAAGGTCAGAGAAGGAAGCTCCCAGCCAGTCAGGCGCTGTTCCCACCGCGGCCACTTCCGGGGTATGAAACTCCCGCCAAATTCCCTCAGGCGCAGCCTGCGCTCTTGGGGAGGCCCTGCCCTCCTCTGGGCTGTGCCCCGTTTTACCTTGAATAAAGAGCGTCAAACTCATCGTTAAATAGTTTCAGTTTTGACATGCTGACAGTCTTGGCAAGGAGGTGGGACCCCAGGCAGCCGCCGGGAATTCCAGAACTGCCCCCCCACACGAGGCAGCGCTTCCCTCTGAGCTGTTTCCGTTCTTCTGGCTCGCCGAGATCGGTAAGTTTTCTCGGATGGAGCTCGCAGGTTTCGTGTTCTGAGCTCTTCGAGTTTGTTTCTTTTAATCCTTCCGAGGGTGAAAATTGAGGTGTGAGCATCCACATACTTCAGTGAGGCCTGGCGGGGCACACACAGCATTTGGTTTGTGGCCAAGCTCATGTCCATGGTTAAGTGGCTTCGGGAAGACCTAACAGGACTTGGGAGCTGTGTACCGGCCCCCGGAAAACTTACAGTCCGGTTGAATTAGAGAAGATTATTCCCAAAGGGGAAAATACTGGTCTAAAAGACAGCAAGAAAGGCAGCTGTGGAGGGACTCACAAAAATCTTGAGGTAAGTGCCCTGTAAAAATCACTGGGGAACTTGGGGGTGGTGGTGGACTGTTTTGACAAATGGCACATCAAAATCTAAGTGGGCACAAGTCGTATTATTAAAGGCCATTAGGGCGCCCACCATTATAAAGAAATCTTGTGAAAGGAATAATCTGTTGTCAGTGGACATCTCAGAAGCCAAGCTGCAAAACTGGTGGACAGGCGGGGACGTCAAGCACTTAAAAGCTGTTAGATTCCTCACCACCTAACTTGAAGACTCCTGAGCTAGGACAAGTTGGTCATGGAATATATTAGATTGACACTACGTCACCTGCCAACCTCGAGAAAATTTCTGTGCAACGAGATACACTGTGAAACACCAAAAAATTCCTAACCCAGCAGGACACCCCTTTTTGGGTATTAATTTAGCTCTGAGAAACTTAAATCTTGGCTAAATAAACGAGATCCTCAAGTTTCAAAGCATGGAGCATGTCATATTCCACATACCTACTTATTTTATCTCTAAAAACTGTGGTCTGGTAGCTATGTATATCTTTTTTAAAAAAGGCAAAATTTTACTAAGGCAGTATAGAATACAATGGTCATTATGGGAAATGTTCCAATTAAATATGATAGTTCATTTAAGAAGTGCACTTGAAAGCAAGGCCTCTCAAATCAAACTAAATGGGATACCTATTTAAACGGGCACACAGAAAGCTTTTAAAGTTTTCAAGATTCCAGAATAGCTTCATTGAAAAATTCATTGCAAAACGTTAATGAAAAAGTAAAGACACAAGTTACAGTACCTAAAACAAAACCTCTAAGACTGTGCCATCACTACTGTACCACTCTACTGTTCTTTTACCTGAGTGGTCAGTCTGCTAATCCTCTATCTGGATTAACTTTCTACTCTGAAGAGACTGGAAGAGCATAACCAGAAGTCTACCAAGCTAGTAGCCTTTTAGTTGCAGTAGCTCTAAGACCAGAAACCGAAAACAATAGTCAAACCTTCCCCTTTGTATCTTCTTAGGGGTCCATTATCAAGACACTGTCCCAGACATTGATGACATACTGGGGAAAAAACCAAAACGCTAGGGAAAAAAGGATTATCCTCACAGGTTATGTTAAATCCTTCCACACTGCCTGGAATGCCCCATATCTTCCCTCAAAGGAGGGCCACCATATGGGCTTCTCCCAGGGTTGACAGGACTCCAAGGAATTCTTTGGTAAGCTGCTACAATTATTTCTTTAAATAGGCAAGGGGAAACTCAAATTATAATTAATGGAAAGCCTTGCCAAATTTTTGTAGCTATCAGGGCTGCACTGTCTATTTTAAACCCCACTCTTCCGGGAGCCTGCAGATAGGATCCTGGGAAAACTGGCAGAAGCCATCAAAGAATTCTTACTGTAGAATTTTAAACAAGAGTTCACTTTCTGGAATCTCTGTAGAGCTCGGTTGATTATAAGTGCAAATGGCAGCATTAACAGAAATTTTGGAACTAAACAAAACCGAAAAGGAAAGATATGAGACACCAATTCTAAGACTCGTATACAACCATAGCTGCTGTTTAAGTTTATTGTTCTTTTCATAATTGTGATCATATAAAAGGAACCAAGTTATATTCAGCTTTTGAGCATAGCATCATAAAACAAACAAAAAACCATCCATTTCCAGAGTGTTTTTCCTCAGAATTCATATTCACATACCAATAACTTAGATTTTTGGCATCTTTTCACATCCTCCTTCATGACTCTGATATGTCTCTGTTATTAACTTAAATTATTATACAAGCTTGTTGAAATCCTACTAATCCTCCAACTCTTGGCTCACATTTTACATTTTAAACATAGCCTTCTGAAATACCAACCAATAGGAAGCAATCTTTCTTTATTCTAAATAACAGGATTAGTATGCTTTCCAAAATGTACTGACTCTCATTTTGAAGCCACTCAGGCACAGGGTCTGGGTGGTTCTGGAAAAATATTTTACGCTTTGGATATTCTTAATACGTCTCTCCTTGTGTCATTCCCTTAATATAATGCAATCCACAGAGTGAAAGATACACACTGTAAATCCTCCATATATACATTTATGTACACATTCACACACAGAAACACATTTGCATACCACATCAATGCCTTAATTATCATGTTTAAGAACAAATGATCACAGATTATAAACTACTTGACACAACTAAAATCCTCATCTACAGTATTTTTATTGAAAAGAACAAATAAGATTTTGGAAGACTTGGTTTTCTTATTTTTATTTTGTGATAACCTCCCACTCCCATTAGTAACATGACAAATTGAAGCATCATTATTAATATTATTCATCCTACCCATATAATTGATTAAAGTGGATGATCCTAGTATAAGTGTTAAAGTAACATTTGGGGATTGTTTTTATTCTTTGTTTTTTTTAATGCTTTTGAAAATTTGGCTTTATAAACAAGTTTTTGTGAAATTTCATATTATATTCTTTCATTCATCCTATATGAGTTTTATCAACCTGTTACGTGTGAAAAATATTTCACCCTCCAAAATCATTTTGTTACCCTGAAATGCTTACCTTGAAATAAGTGAAGGATAATAATCTTGTATTATTTTTCATAATCTATATGCATTGTGAATTTAGGTTAGGTTTTGCCCTCCCTTGTAACAAGTATAGGATATTGTTTATGGTTGCTTCATTGTTTTGAATTCCGTTTATGGAGAGTTGTTATAAGCCGAAAGAAAGAGCTAACAAGTGTATGTGTTGGAGAATATATACCACGTAATGTAATCCACATACAGGGAATTTCTATAGTGAAATAAATTACAATGATTACATAAGACATTCTTAAAATGCCTGCCCCTTTCTCTTTTTTCTTTTTTTTTTTTTTCCTTTTTTTGTAATGGTTTGAGACCTTTATAGTAGAAAAGAAAAGAAAGGTGAATAAATAAAGATAAAAATCTCTTCGAGCAATATAGAATATTATGCACCGTAGGAACTGAGTGAGTAGCTGTTGCCAGTTTATAACTTTTTTCACATTAAAAGGAATAACTCTGGATTGAGGCTAAAAATGATAATACAAAAACTTTCCAGAAAAATAGATGTTGTCAGGATTTTATAGCTAAAGGTGCAACATAAATCTTGGAGGATCCATTGTGATCCAAAGCAGCTACTGCAAGACAGCATTAATCGTGCATGTCTTCAAGTAAAACTGGACTGGGGCAGAGCACTTCAAAATGACTTTGGAAAAGGAAAGTATCCTAATATGGATTGAAGTCAACGTTCTAATATATCATAGGGTTGTTTATTATTATGTCTTATATTCTTATTAACACATAGGACAGTGATTAACATAGTAACTATATTTTTAATTGTTGGCTATTATATTATCTAAGTAATGTATGATAATTACTAATGAGAGTTGAAGTTCACAGGAAAAAAATAGTGAGTGATCTGAAAGCCACTTAACCAAACGTTATTTATACTTACCACATAGTAACTGATTCATAATTACTTGGTAAATGATGAAGGCAAGCTTTGGAGAATCTTACAAACCACTGTATGCTTTAATTCTTTTTGAATTTCTAATAGTTGTCATACAATTAATAGTCACAAAGAATAATTCTTGATTCTCACACATTGACTCGCCTCTCCCTCCATTCAGTCAATGTCATGATCATTATATCCACAATTCAGGTCCCAACCTAACCAACACATGAACCAACCAACCAACCAACCAACCAACGAGATAAAACCAAAGTCACTCTTCATTACTTTCTCTTATCTCTCTCAACCAGTACTATTTATCTGAACATATACTCCAAAGCTCTCATCTTGCTCTACAACCACTATGAGCAACCTTGAGAAAGTGCCGTAAGTTTTTCCTGGACCACATTAAAAACCTCCAGAACTGATCATTCACTTGGAGTTTTGTCTTCTCTACTCTCTAGATTATAAACAATGTGACATGATATTAATTAAGTAACAATTACATCAGGCCATTGACTTCCCTTCTTATAAATTTCTATAGCTTCCCAATAGCCTTTGAATAAAAGTCCCTCTAATCTCAGTTTTCAAGAAGTGCCTTCTTTCTCTCCAACTTCCTCTGTTACTCTCTTTGTATCTTTCTATTTTTCTGCCTTCTAGCAATACTGGCTTTTTTTTTTTTTTTTTAATAAACATGCAGTGTTTGTTCCACTTCAAGATCTTTGTCTTTGTAAGTTTTTGCCTCTGGATGAACTGCTCTTTCCCCAGACACTTCCATGGTTGACTAGCTCTTATTATTCAGGTCTTACTTCAGAGGTCTGTCTTGTGAAGGCTTCTCTGTCTGTACCCTCTGATGCAGGCCATAAGTACTCTCTATTATAGTGCCCAAATTTATTTTACTTATAAGACGTAACAATCAGATACTGTCATATCTGTTTATTTATTGTCCAAGACCTCACTACGTACAAAGTCCACAAGGCAGGTAAGTCTTCTTTCATAACTTTGAAGAATGCCTAAAACATAGAAGGGAGTTGGAAGGTGAATATTTAATGAAAACGTGAATTTAATTACTCATGGTAGACTGGAGATGGACAGGAATTATTCAAAGTAACTCTAATGGAGATCACTCCCTTTAGAACTTGGTGTAATAGTCTGTCTTGACTTTTTTTATGTTTGACTGATAACACCTTTCAAGCGTCAGACTTCCTTTTTCCTCTCTTGGTTCACATCTAGGCAAACTCAAAAGAAAGCTTGCCCCACTCTTTGCCTTTGACAATCTGTGGGATGGTCAATCCATGAAAACTTCTGCATACTTAGGAACTCTTACCCCACTCCCATCCATAGCCACTTGTGTTTTCATTCTCTTACGTGACTCCAGCCAATTCTGGATCCCCTTAAGCACTGTCCCCTCTTCTCAAAAAGTCCCATGATGTGAGTGATAAATTTTTCATAGCTTCTTGGTGTGTGTCCCTGTTATTAGTATTGATATCAGACCTATTAATTAAGAGGGGGTCTATACCATCTTTTCATGGTGAACACAGAGCTGCTCATTTTTATTGGGAATTTCAAAATAAAAATTTCAAAATAAAAATAAAAAATTGGATCATATCACTGTAAGACATTTTGCTTTAATCCCATTGTATAATGTGGATATTTTAAAATTGTTTCTACCTTAATATAGATATATATCTTCAGACAATGTTGTTGATTCTTGCTAAATATTTTTGAGAGTGTTTTTCAGTTAAATTGTAAAGCTCTTAGTTTATATAAAATCTGAGTGAATTGAGTGAAAAATTTGTAATCTTAATGTGAGGTTATCACGATACATATTACATACATATGGAATTAGAATCATAGCTTTCTAGTTTTATAGTATATTTAGTTGGTTGTTAAAATTAACATTTTTTGATGAAATGAATTAGTATTCGTTATTAAACTGTAATTTAAATATTTGCTAAGAAATGATTGATCATTATTTCTTAAAAACTAAAGTATGGTTAAGAAGATGTCATGTGAAAATAATATTCAAGTATTTATTTTGAGAAGACGAAAGTTTCTAGATGTTATTTGAAACTTATTTGTAATCACTTTGCTACAATTGCAATAACTGCAACTCAATAATTCAATGAGAAAATTGGGAACTAGTCAGCCATCTTTATCTGTGGTTATTAAAAGAATTCAGGGTGCATTTACAGGGACTAGCACACAGGCTAGACTTTTAAAATACTGGCTTAAATCCAATTTGTGTTGATTAAAATTCATTACAGAAGTCGATAAAACAGCAGCATATACTTTAGTCCATATGTTGAGTTAAGAAAAGGAAAGTATTGTTTCTGAATCTTAGTTTCCATTTCTCTGGGAGGGAATGAGACTCTCAGAAGTAAGATAATGCATCTGTATGGGCATTATTTAGACAGTTGTGGGAGAGATGACTCTACAAGGTGGAATGTCCTTAGCTTCCACAAACTTCCATCAAGACCAGCATTGTTTGGTCTGTGTTTTGTAAACACAGTCTTGACACCATATATTATATTTTATATAGTATGTATTGTAATTATGTACTAACACAGTTTCTTTATTTTGATTCAGTGGTGTCTCATTAAAGAACATATTATTCATTTTGTAAATTAATTGACCATTCAGTAGACATTTATTGAGAATCATCTATGTGTCAGGCACTATGCAATTTTATTATTATCATGCTTAAACATATTGCCAACTTTTAAAGATTTATTTTAGAAAGAGAGAGAGAATGAGAGAGTATACATTTGTGGGGAAGGGGTGGAGGGACAGGGAGAGAGAAAATCGCTACAGACTCCCTGCTGAAGAGGGAAACCAAGGAAGGGCTCAATCTCATGGCCCTAAGATCATGTCCTGAGCCAGAATAAAGACTCAGATGTTCAATCAACTGAGCCATTCAGGTGCCCCTATGCTACTAACTTTTAATAAATAAGTGTTTCTGTCTCAGTGTCTACCTGCATGAAAATTGTGCATAAACTTTCAGAATGCCCCACTTGCTTTTATTCTGCTTTAGATTAATGGTTCTCCAACTGTGCTCTGGATATTTTTGCTAGACTATTGACTTAAAAATCAACTTGAGATCCTGTTTACAATTCAGATTTCAAGCCCCCCCCCAACCCTCAGAAATTTAATATTTTGGGGAGTGAATCCCAGGAGTCAACATTTTCCTGCCAACTTTGTTAATCATTTCTTTAAAATGCAATACTTGAAAGTTGGAAGATTGTCTTTAATTGTACAGTGATCAAGGATAAGAAAAGAAAGAGTATTTTGCTCTGTAATTTCTGAATAGTCTCCATGCCAGTCTGCTAGGTAGTGAGATTCTTTTGTTTCACTAATTTGAAATCCACATCTTTTATTTTAATTGGTAATTCTGTGGGATTCTCTTAATTTACTTTGAAAGTGGAGTATTTTCCATGTGATAGCACTTAGAAAGTTTCTTGTTTAAGGAAAATGAACATGAAAAACTTCATGAAGTATATCTGGCATATACTGACAAAATTATTTCGTTGATTTATTTATCAAAAGAGTAGATTGTAGAACTACATAAGCAGATAAATTGAATTTACAATTTCTTTATTTCATAAAAAACAGTTGACCAATACCAGATATAGATGGATTTTATTTATATTCTTTTGAGTCTTTTAATCTAGGAAGGATGCCTTAATAGAAACATGATGTTTTGGAAAAACTCTCTGTCACCAGGAACTAGCTCTAAAATTATTGGTAGATTAGAATTCTGACAAAAATATATTTTGGAGTGCTGGGCTTCATTCTTAGAAAAATAGAAATATGTCTGCATGCATATTTTTCTATCATCTAACCTATCTGTTGGGAGAAATGTATCCTTTTATTGCATGCTATTTAATGATGCTGGACTAATTCTTAAATGGAATCCACTAAAGCAAAGAGACAGTGAGCTAGACAGGTTGGAAAATATCTTCACATACATCACTCAGCTAGCCATTGAAATGAAAAATCTTCCTCATGGCAGATGAACAGCCTGGAGGTTGTTCAGTTTGTCATAGTGGATAAAGGCTTTTCTAGCACACCGCATTAATTTTTGCCAAGCAAGAGGAAGAAAAACGGATTAAATATTTCACACAAGCCCAGAGTGCCATATATGTTTTAAAGGTTGAAGGATTATATATTCACAGGATTGTTTTTTTTTCCCCTGATAATAGTTTTATATGGTATATTTAATGAGGGTATAATATTTACTAAAGTTTCTAGTAGACTTTATGAAAAGGAGTAGCTCTTAGGAAAAGATATCAAAGCATCATGTGGCAAACATATTAGTTCCTTGTGACATATTAGTTCCTTGTGACACATCAAGTGCAAATATTACTAAAAAATATCAAGTTACAAAGCTGCATAGTCTGATCCCTATCCTTATTCTATTCCATAAAGGGAATTGTTCTCCAGGGGCATCTACGGAAAGCATGTACAGAAGAAATGAGGTTAGTTTTATTAATTTACTTTCTTCACAACTGAATAGCCATAGCGTTATTCTTTTCATTCCCCTTGGCGCTACTTTGTTCCTTTCTTTAATAACAGTAAATGTGAAAAATCAGGATTTGTTTTATTCAGCTTCATTTCACTGGGAGCGCTGTAGGGAGATGAGATTTGAAACTGTTCACCATAATGTACAGGATATCTGGATTCACTTTACTGATGATGCGGTATCACTGTAAATGACTCACTTTGGGATGTGTGGCTTTATCAGAGCATTAAGTCTTGAACTCCTGACTCCCTTTGAGTGGCACTGGCAATTGCTTAGGAAGAATTGCTGAGATCTGTAAGTGGTATTCCTTTTTTCAATGTTCTGTTGTCAGTGCAAACAGAGCTTGTTGGCAAACATAGTGACAGCTAAAAAAAAAGTAAGACATTTGGGATAAGCTTTCTATCATACATAAATAAATGTAAGTTTTCCTACAGGAAAAGCTCATTCACATGATAAGAGGAATCCCCAGATGGAACTTTTCAATCTGGAGCAAACACTCCTTCTCTATAGGTGCTGAAAATAAAGTGATGAAATTGGTCAAGATATGTATTCATATATGTCACTTATGGTGTAATTTGAAGACAAATAATGACCAAGTATGTGGTACCCATATATATGTATATATATGTATATACATGTGCATATAAATTTATATATTATATACATTTTATATTGTTGTGAAGGGGCAAAGCAATAGCTAAGTGTTGAGAAACACTTAATGAGTGATTTGTGAAGTATTTTCTTGTGAAATGACATCTAAGTTGACATTTGAAATTTAGGAACAAGTCAGGCTTTCAGAATAAAAAGAAAATATTTTTATGGAGAAGGCACAACGTATATAAAGATCCTGAATTTGGAAACCTGTTAACGTGGAATTTAAGAGACATTAAGCGGATTTGAGAGTAAAAATGTGCATATTAATTTTCCACCCATATCTCTTGATTATTTCCTGTATTAAATAATTGCCCAAATCTTATACGCATGGGGCTTCTTGCATGGGGGTGGGGGATTTAGTAGACACAGGAGGGATAAAGGAGCAATTTGTGAATTATTCACATAAAAGAAAGCCCTTAAATTCTCTGTTCTTTAGTTTGCTCAAAAAATGAATGAAGAATTAATAGTAACTTGTGAAGTTAACAATCCTGCAATGAGTATAAAGGCATGGACATTTTAACACTTATTTGGGAAATTATTTCATGTTTTAAATTTTAATATAGCTATAGAAACTCCTATAAGATCCTTTAAAATTCTTACACGGACTGCAAATGGACCTTAAAAATTTGTGTACTTTCTTTTTGGAAAAGTGGAAATTAAACTCTTAGCTTGAAACAAACTCTCAAAAGATTTAACTCCACTGTAGTAACCTATGTTGTTTTGAGAATAAGAAAATTCATGCTTTTGCTTCTATTCAACTATGAGAACAATGTAATAATGTTGTTTGCAAAATGTTTTTATATATTTAAAATGAATGTATTTATAAAAGAAATAAATATAATCTCTTTGGAAATATTCCTATATTAAGGATAAATTTAAAGTGTTTTTTTGGCTACTCCTCCAATCTAGGTATCTGCATCTTTCTCAGATATTATCCACTTAAACATTTTACCCCAAGTATTTTATACATATATTTATAAATATGTGCTTATAAAATAAAGATAATATGTAGTAATATTTTAGATTTGTATATTTATCTGTGACGATTTTGTTAGCAATGTGATTTTATTATCATATGAAATCATCACAATTTTTAATACATAATATTGTTATTCAATTAAAACAGACTAGGCATGGCAAGAAAAAAGGAATAGAAAAAGAGAATAGAAAAAAGAAGAGGAAAAAAAAACAATAGAAAAAGATCCACAGTAATCCAGGTATTAAGTGAGCTAATAAATATATTTAGTACTATAGTTAATATGTTACAGAAGATAGGGGAAGACTAGATGGTTTCACTACAGAATTATAATTTACTAACAAATATTAATTCTAAAATACAAAACAAAAATTCTAAAATTAAGAGCTCAGATGATATTAAAAGTAAGTAAGACACATTGAGGGCAAGATTATAGAACTGGTAAATGATCAATAGAGAATTTCCAAACATTGTACCGAGAGGAAAAGTAAGAATGAAAAGGATAGAAAGGAACTATAAAGGCACACAGGTATGTGCAAATGTTTAATATTCATATAACTGCATCCCAGAGGGAAAGGAGAGAATAATGTGGAAAGGATTTTAAAGACATTGGTTCTTGGAAAAAAAATTCAAAAATAAATATTTAAAAAGATAGTGGATATTTTTTTCCAAAACTGATAAAATATATCAACTCAGATTCAGAATCTTGGTGAAATACAAACAGAATATGGTAAGATTGTTGAAAAGTAGATTTATAGAGGAAACTTGAAAGCAAAGAGAAAAATAAATAATTTCAAGGAACAATAGTAAGAATAGCCAGGTTCTCAAAAAAGATGGTATTTGGAAGACAAGTGACTAAGTTATTTAAAGTTCCAAATATTAGTCTACCTGGATTTCTATACCTTGGAAAAATGTCCCTAAAAAATGAAGAAAATAAGTTTTCAACTAAGAATGAGAATGAGATTAGCAATTCCTTTTGCTTTTATATATTTTGTTCTATAATTTCAGCAGTTATCATAATAGGTTTAAAGATTGAGTAGCCTTTTTAATCTGAGTCCTTATTTACATATTTATCATTTATTCAATAAATCTCTGATGCTCAATAGGTGCTAAGAAACACATTAAGTTATTAAACACATATTGAGTTTCTAATATGAATGAACCTATCAATGTTTGTGGTCCTGGGAGCATAGAAATGGAAGATACAGTCATGGTCTCAGTTCTAATGAAGTTAGTGACTCATACACACACTAAACAAATAATTAAAGTTTTTATTTTTATGTAATCGTAATAGTTAGGACAAAAGGGAAGTATAAGGATGCAATAGCAGAGCAACTTGACCTAGAAGTCTGATTAGGGACTATTTCCTTGAAAGAAAAGAAAATAAAGGTCAAATTCAGAGAGTAAAGAAAACATTCAAGACAGAGGGTAAAGCAATTCTAAAAACTCTTATAATATGTTCAAAGGACAGAAAGAGGGTCATTGTAGATGTAATGCCAAGGAGTGAACAGCTATAGACTGAGTGAAGCGGGTTGTTTTAAGATAAAATACAGGAGGGCAACAGACTGTGGACTGCATTTTGACTTTACACATTATTCTAAGATAAGTGAGTCAAAATTGAAGTGATCATATAGGGAACTAACAGTTCGTGTTTTTATTTTAAAATATTCCTCTTACTATGCTATGAAAAAAGTATACCTACGTATCTGTATAATTTTATGTGTCATTATATATGCCCATGTATACTTTCTAATGTGATAAGCACAGCATGATATCTAACTTCAAAAAACTTTATGTGCAGTGGATGAAATATGCAGTGGGTGTTTCTGAAGTGTCAAGTGACGGGATGAATTTTTGGAAGTATATTTGTGGGAATTTGTATGTGTATGTGTGTGTGTGTATTGTTAAATACATTTTGGGTGGAACAAGAACAAGTTAAAAAAAAAAGCTGAGTATAGATGATGTGAGCTACCTAGCTTTAGATGTTAGTATTTGTTGATACAAAGAAAGATACTAAGTAAACTTTGACTTCAATAACGCAAGGCTCCAATAAATCAACATCAGCTCCCATTAATTGTACCGGTTGATAACTGATTCTAACCAATGTCCCACTACTTTTTAATATCCAGACAATTACTATAGCACATGAATTATTTGGATGTTTTGCTTTCTTTTCTGTTTTTAGTTTATATTTTTCACTTGGTGGTTATAATCTAAAGTTTGTTTTAGGAGTTATAGATATCACTGGCATTTGGACATATAAATATGGATTCACTGTTTTCCATGAAAATGGATATCCAAAATATTATTCCAACTCACAGTGAGTTGGAATAATATTTTGGATATCCAAATATGTTTCTCCTATATTCCTCTTTCATGTGTAGAAAATTAGATAGGAAAAATCTTTATTTCATCAGACTTTTCTTAATTTCTATGCATGGGGCATATTATATATCAAATCAACAACTTCCTTATTTTTACCCATAAGTTAGTAATATTAACTACCTTCTGGTGTTGTGTCAAGCAATTACCACCATCTTACATTTTTTTCTGTTTCTTTAATTTAGCATTTATCAAAATTATCATACCCTTTTCTGAGAGAAGTGGCAAATATTCGTGTTTCTTGCATCACATAATAAGCGATTCTTATAAGTACAGCACTTTTTATTTGATTATATTTTAAGCAGTATTTTAAGGGTATAAGGAAACTAAATATAGATTGAAATAAAAGTACAATATGCTTTGTAAATTTTTGAAAATTAGTTGAATTCTAGCATTATTCTGAACATGGAAAAATGAAAGAGATAGCACAACTTAGTCAAACCCAAGCTTGATTGTTATATTTGAGCTGACTGATACTTCCTTCTCTCTATAGTTTTAGTGTATGCAATTATATGGATTATTTTTTTCAAGAATTTGACTTCTAGTGACCATTCTCTATTTCAGCTTATAAGGATTGTTCTCTTAAATTTCACAATAATATGGGGCACCCGGGTGGCTCAGTTGGTTAAACAATTGTCTTCAGCTCAGGTCATGATCCCAGGGTCCTGGGATCAAGCTCCTCATGGTCTTCCTGCTCTGCGGGGAGTCTGCGTCTCTCTCTCTCCCTCTGCGTGCCCCTCGCCCTGTTTGGGCTTTTTCTCTTTCTGTCAAATAAATAAATGTAATCTTTAAAATTTTTTTTTACAATAATGTGGTTGAATTGTATTAAATATATTTCAATGTTGTGTATCTGACTACTATATTTTAATACCAAATGAACAAACCTTGACCTTTTTTGGATTACCAGCATATCTCAAAATTAACTTTGATTCAAGTCAGGATTGGTCTATCATCAAAATATAATGATGAATAACTAAAGAAATCTAATTTCAAGTGTCCTTATCAAGAATCCAAAGTATTTAAGTACTTTGTACTTTACTTAGGCTTACCTAAGTACACTTTAACATTTATAGATAAAAGAAAACACTAACATATATTTATATCTCTGCCTAGAATGTTAATTAAGCAAATTGTTGGTTTTGTTTGACCAGCAGAATTGAAGAAGAGAATTGAATTGAAAAAAATAGAAGAATCCAATTGAACAAGAGTCATGGAACTGCTTTTTTTTAATTGATTACTTTCAGTGAAACTAAAAATTTTGATCAAATAATTTATTAATAAAGAATTTTTGTAAGATATTTTACTTTGATTTTAGGATCCCATATGGCAATACTGTTTGTTTAAGGTAATTCTTGATACACAAAAACTCATCATCTTTCCAGCAATCCTTTTGGTTCTATAGAATTAGTTCTCTCTGTTCTAGAATCCTCAGTGGGTGCATCTTAGACCAAATTATCCAGCCTTGGAACTAAAAATTCCTACTAGGTATAAGTTGAAGTATGATAATTGTTTTCACTTCATATACTTTATAAAAGAAAGCTCACTGTTATTTTAAATTATACAATCAATACTTTTCTGTGATGCCCAAGAATGCAACTTTTCTTTATAAAACATGCTCTTAAATAATAAAAATTGCCTTTAGCTTATCAGCCAGAACTGCAAATGAAGTATATTAACTTGGGAATGCAGAGTTTTGCTTCTGACTTCCTTATTGTTGCAAAGGGTTCAAACAAGAGCCAATTTCAATATGCTACTGATGGGTAATATGCTACCATAGTGCAGTTACCACTAGACTGTCATGTGATAGCTTTTAGGTATCCCATAATTTCCTGCCAGGAGTCCGAGTCACTGCAGGTACTTTGGTGTGATCCCTCAAGGAGAGTGTTGTGTTCTGTATGGCTGCCAAAGCTAAGGAACACTTGCTTTATCAGAATGATACTAAAGAGTACAGCTTTTCAGCAAGTACTACTTTCAGACTAATCTTACCACTTACCAGAAAAACTTAGATATAATATAAAAACACCTCTTTAAGTGCCATTGAGAACTACCCAAGGAAAGAGGATTTGTGGGGCTAAGCTCCAATCTGGTAGAGAAGGGATATTCAGAGGGGTGAGTCAACATTTGAAATATGTTTTTCTTGAGGAATTTGCCATTTCTATAAGCAGTACCTAAGAGAAAGTGTACTTGAACAAAGATTTAAGCAGATTCATGGAGTTAGTTGGCCAAGAATTAGAGGTTAAATTCTTCCTAGACTTTTTGTGTCTATTCTTGAAAATACTGTACTTCAGGAGTAATGACGAATGAGAAATAGAACAGATCTCACAGAAACTGAAACTCAGCTTCACATCTTGTCGATTTAACCTGAATTGACTAAATTTTATCTATAGGTGCTTGTGCCATTACATTGATCATTGGAAACAAGATTCTCTGGGAAAAGTTTCTCTGGAGTAAGATAATATTATCCAGTCTCAAAGTATCTGTACTTTTTCCCCCAAATGCAGTGTCTTACACTAAATCAAAAATAACCTGGTGAATATAAGAAAACTAGATGAATTTAAAAAAAGAAGAAGAAGAAGAAAAAAGGAAAAAGAAAACTAGAAATATACACACAGGATTTCCAGATAATGGAATTATCACATGTGACTTTTGAAATATTTATGATTAATTAATTCAAGGAATTAAAGACAAGCAAAAAAAATCTTAATAGGAAATGGAACCTATAAATAGAAACTTTGGTGCATAAATACAGTAACATAAATGCTGAATGTTTGGGTATAATAGAAGATTAGAAATACATGCAAACAACATTACTCAGTACAGAACTAGGTCTGAATAACATACTTATATGAAAGGCAAAAGAATTTTAAGTAGAGAAGATAGTATAAGGGACATTGCAGATATAGTGAAAAGTTCTAATAAGCATGGCATTGAGTCCCAGGAACACAGTAGAGCTATAGAATAGAACAGAACCAATGTAAAAAATAAATAAATAGTGGCTAAGAACATCTTCAAACTCATGATAAATTCCAAAATACAAACTAAAAAGGCAATACAAAATCCACAATCTGGACAAAAACAAAGGATCACAACTAAGCACATTGTAGTTGTCCTTGTATGTCCCAACTTGATCCCAATAACCAGGCTTATGCACAGATCCTCGCACTAGTGTGAGTTGTAGCTGCCGTTCGTTCAGAACTACCCGATTCTTCAGACAATTGCTGAGGCGCCTCACTTAGGAGATTGCCCTCTCCTCCAGGAGAAACCCTCATTGCAATTGCTGATTAACATAGGTCAAAGTGATAGAAGAGGTTAGGGTTCAAATTCTTGCCTTAGATCCATCTAACTCAGTAGTGCAATTCATGCTGCTGGGCTTACTGAGCATTAGATTTAAAGTAGATTACTACTGATACATTTTTAAATTAACTTTGCATTTCATTCCCTACCTTGATGCAGTTACTCCCCTTCTCTTGAGAATACTTCCATAGTAAGTGACTTGCACAAGAATCACTCTCTCAAGTTTTGCTTCATGAGGATCCATCATGAGACATACATCATAGCAGATATTCTGAAAATTCAATAAAAGAAGAGAATTTTAAAAGGAACCAAGGGAAAAAGACACATCTGCATCAAAAGAGCATCAAGAATGATGGCAACTCCTTAGTAGAGGCTCTGAGAATTAGCTCCTTCAAATTCTGGAAGAAAATATTCTATCCAGATTTCAAGAGAATAAACTCTTTCAAATCATAGAAAAAAAAAATCTACCCAGATTTCTATATATCAAAACATTTTCTCTAAAATATGTGGGTGAACTACACATGTTCTAAGAATAAAGACCATGCTCACAAACAAAATTGTCAGTAATTTTTTTTTTAAAGTCAAGATTACAACTGAAGAGAAAGGTAAATATTGTAAAAACCCTAGAAGAAACATGTGGAGGAAATTTGCCATTTTAAGTTGAACTCTGATTCTTTCAAAAGAAAAAAAAATAAAACTTTGTTTTCTCTGTTTTGGAAATAAAAATGTTTTGTTAGGGTTTGCTCAATCTGTAGTCACCCAACAAACATGATCAAATGAAATCTGGCTTCTATTACAAGGTGGGAACTGCATGTACTATTTCTCCATAATATATTTTGGATAGGTGTTGCTATTTTAATAAATTAAGTGAAGAAAGATGAATTAACTCTTGAGAGAAATAGCATTGAACTTGTACCAAATTTGACTATTTGTTTCATCCAGCCATGACAGTTACAAACAAGAATATTTAAAAACACATCTATGCTGTGTTGACAAGCATAACAATAAATGTATCTATATGAACAAAAGATTGAAGTACATGTGTATATTTTCAGACAAATGTAAATTGTTAAATTTGTCTCTAGAAGACAGAGTGTAACATTAGCAGTTGTTTTACAGAAAAAAAAAGAAGTGATTCAGATGGCAGCTCAGAGATTTAGGAAAGAATTAAGAGTAAGAAAAAGGATAAATATGTGGTTGAACTTCAACATGCATTGCCTTTATAAGAAAATAAAATAATCTCAGTTGATTAAGCACCTAATTCTTGATTTTGGCTCAGGTCATGATCCAACAGGAGGTCCCTGTTGGACTCCCCAGTCAACACAGAGTCTGTTTGAGATGCTCTCTCTCTCTTTCCCTCTCCCTCTGCTCCTCCTCCCATGAGCTCTCTCTTTAAAATAAATAAAATCTAAAAAAAAGAAAGAAAAGAAAGAATATCATGTTTGCCCAGGCCTTTTGAGAAAACAAAATTGAGACAGGCTTAAATATGCAAGTAATTCCTCAAACCTGTTAGGGAAAATGAAGTGTGTTGGAAGAGGTTGGGAGTGGTGTCAGACTATAAGGCAGGCGTGACCCTAAATGGAGAGAAGAAAAAAGAGTTAAGAGGGATTATTTTAGGTTGTACTACATATCTTGAGTGCTGGGTAGAAAAGGGGAGGAGGTACAAACATCCAGTTATAAAATAAATAAGTCATAGGGATATAAATACAACATAGGGAATACAGTCAGTGATATTATAGTAACTTTATAATACTTGGTACCTATCTTAATCATGGTGAGCATTATGTAATGTGCAGAATGTCAAATAACTATGTTGTACACCTGAACTAGTAAAATATTGTATGCCAACAATACTTCAATTTAAGGGAAAAAAGGAAAAATGACAAGATAGAGAGTCTCAAGCTGTAGTCTACTAACAGAAGAGTTCTGTGTCCCTCAGAGGTGGACTTGTGCTGGTAACTCTGTCATGATCAGTTATTAGCTGGAAACAGCCCATGAAAATGTAACCTTGAACAAAAACAGTGACCAGTTTCAGAGTTGAACAGGTAAGTGGTCCATTAATTAGATTCCCTGTATGTGGAGATCTGATAAACACATTCTCATGGTTAACATCCATTGCCAGAAATGCTAGGTTATTTGGAAGTAGAATGTTAACTTTTTAAGAAAGTGCTGAACTGTTTTTATAAGTGACTACAGATTTAAATTTCCTAACTACATATGGTATATGAAAATTCTATTTCATTTATATCTCTGCCATCACTTCATATGGTCATTTATTTTCTTTAGTCCATCTAATAGATACATAATGGTATCTCATTAAATTTGTTAATTACTATGGATGCTAAACGTCTTACATATTTATTTGCCATCTGTACATATTTTTGGTTAAGTGTTTGAATCTTTGTTCAGTGTTTTAATTGCATTGTCTTATTAAGTTGTAGGAATTGTTTTTTGTATATTCAGGATTCAGATATTTCCTCAGATTTTGATTTCAAATATTTGCATAGTCTGGGGCTTATCTATTAATTTTCTTAATAATATTTTTTGAAAAACAAACTTCTGCTTTAAGTTTTGAAGAAGTTCAGTTAATCATTTTTTTCTATTATGGATCATGCTTTTATTCTCCTATCTAGAAATGTTGGTCATAAAGATTTTCTGCTCAGTTTTCTTCTAGAAATTTTATAAACATAGTTCTTTTATTTAAGTCTGATCTATTTTGGGTTAAATCTGTGTGTGTGTGAAGTAAGGATCTATGTTCATTTATTTACATGTAAATATCCCAACCCAGCACCATGTGTTACAAAGACTATACTTTTCCCACTGAACTGCCCCAACACCTGTGTTGAAAATCACTTGTTCAGATATGTGTGGATCTATTTTTAGATCTTATGCTGTTGCTTTAATTTATAGATCTTGACATCAGTACCACAATATCTCAATTATTATAGCTTTATAATAAGTGTTGAAACCAAGTAGTGTTAGCTTGCCAGCTTTGTTCTTTATCAAAGTTGTTTTGGCTGTTGTGAGTTCTTTGAATTATTACATGAATTTTAGGTTTAGCTTTTCAGTTTCTCCCAAAAATCCTGCTGGAGTTTTGAGAGAAATTATATTGATTTGGGAGATCATATTGTTGATAACTATTATCTAAACAATACTGAGTTTTCTTATCTATAAACATGGTATTGTTTTCATTTATTTGTAACTTCTTTAACTTTTCTCAGAAATATTTTGTGTAACGATTTCCACTTTTCAGTGTAAAGGTTTCCACCTCTTTTATTAGATTTATTTGTTTGTATTTTATTTTCCTGGATGTTATTGTGAATGAAATTGTTTTCCAAATTTTTTGCTCCTTTTTTTTTTTTTTTTTTTTTTTTTGGCTAGTATACATGTTATATAAATGGATTAGAGATACTCCCTGTGTATTGGCTCTTGTCTTATTTACTATGTTGTTTATAACAGACTGGGACTGTTAGCTCAAAGCTCTGGCACAAAACTCAAATTTTATATATCCTCCTGTTTTAAATATATCCCAAGTAAACATTTTTAGCCATTAAGAGCCTTACTGCTTTGCAAACCCTGCAAAACTGCACACCACAGATGCTAGGCATTGGTCACACAAACACTGAGGCTATGAAAGACCCCAGGTTGCTGCTGCCCTTTAGAGGTGTCTGGCCAAAAGACTCCCTGCTGTGGTGCTAGCTGATATTGCCTACACACATAAGCCCCTCTCCAATTTGCCTTTCTCCTAGGAGTCCTCCTCCCCTTGTACGTAATGGTCTCATACCGCTATCCCTGGAAAGCCTCCTTCTCTGAAAGAATATCCCCCCTTGTGCAACATGTCCAAAGAAATCTTGTCTGCAACTGTCACCTTGTGCATGACTTTTTCATTGATCGGGTCCAAAACACTTGACCTCGAGAAATACAGAAATACAACTGATATTTATTTATTGATTGTTCATCCTGTGATCTTACTGAACTTCTTAGTTTGTTCAAGTAATTTGTATGTGTGCCTGCGAAGTATGCATGCACTCCTTATGATTGTCTACATGAAGGATCATGTTATCTGTTATTTAAAATATGTTTACATTTTACTTTCTAATCTACATGATTTTAATTTATTTTATTGTTTTATTTAAGTGGCTATACACTCCAGTACAATTTTGTTGGTTGAGTTTTCTTCTCTTTTTCAGTTTGTTGTATGGGATCGTATCCTCATGGTTATAGGTGCAAACCAGGGACAAAGCACTGGTGTAAGTGTGGGGAGATGTACTACATGGACTGCTTGCTCACAGAGATTATGTAAGCCTTCTTGTTTCAAGTGGAATGTGATAATTTAAAATTATATCCCAGAAAGGGACAGAAAAGGACAGAAAGCAAGCTCAACCATGGAATTAAACAGAACAATGATGGCAAAATATAATTAGAAAATTCTCATAAATTTTAAAATTAAACAACATACTTTTAAATAAGCCATGGATCAACTAAAAAATAGCTTTGGAAATTACAATTTCAGCAAGCCAAAGCTCAACAGTCTCTTCACAGTAATTTTCAGGAGAGAAGAGCAGGCCTTGTAGAAAAGACATCCAACTGACCAAAGGAAATATTAGTCCTTCCAACATAAGAAGAAAAAAATATTTTAAATTAAAATATAGAGAATATTTTGAATATGTTATTACACACTGTAGATTATATTAATGCATTCTCTATTATGACATTATTACATACATTATTATTACTATTTTAACATTATACACATTTCAAGTTCTTTATATAGTTAGCTTTGTGACGGTATCATGTGGTTTATATCTTTCTTTATTGTTTTGTTTATTCCCCAAACAAATGAGACTTCTAAGATTGATTTAAAAATATCTTAAGATGTGTGAGCATATCAGAACTCTCTCCTTTACTGAGTTTATGACATATATATGAATATTCAAATAAAGTGTAATAGTGGAGTGCCCGGGTGGCTCAGTTGGTTAAGGGTCTGCCTTCGGCCCAGTTCATGATCTCAGGGTCCTGGGATCAAGTCCAACATCAGGCTCCCTGCTTAGTGGGGTGTCTGCTTCTCCCTGTCCCTCTGCCCCTTCTCCTGCTCATGTTCTGTCTCTCTCTTTGTTTCAAATAAAATCTTTTTTAAAAAAGTGTAATAGTAAACTTGGGTTTGCCTTTTTTTGTGTGCCTTTTTAAAGGCACATATGAAGATTCTTCTTACTTGAAAAAGTGCAGGGTTAAGTTGGCAGAAGGAAGCAAACTAAAGTCAAAACATGATAATGGAGATTGTCTGTAAACTTAAATCATGATTATTCTAAAAAAAATCCATATTCTTAAAAGTGTTTCATATCTTTAACATACCAATTGTAGTTAACTATTTTTAAATTTTACTTAGAATCTTGGTTTGTGTAAATTAACTTCTGTAAACAGATTGTTTTTACTTGAAAAAATGATTTTAATTTTGTCAAAGCTAGCCTTTTTAAGATCTCATTAACATTTTCATCTTCTTAAGTCTCATTAGTGTATTTTCTTGTAAGTTGGTGCATTTGATGCTAGGATAGTTTCTAATTAATGGTCCTTAAGGTTAAAATATCTGAAAAAATATATATGGTATATTTTTTCAGATGTTTTTCAGACAAGGATATATATATATATATATATCTTTTTTAAAAAATCATTAAATGTCCTTAATTTTCATGTTTAACAATATCAGGTAAAGTGATTATCATTGAAACTTGGAAATTCCTTTTTTTTAATTTTTGTGTATTTTATTTAATGATGTAAAAATTATGTTTTGCACATTGAACAATTTGAGGAGGATATAATGTGATATATAGTCAATTAATGGCTTGATGATATGGAGACCATTCTCTAGGGATTCTAGTAAGAAAACCTGGGCTCATATTCAGTGAAGGATTCATAGAACAGTTGTTTCTCCACCAGGACTTGAAGTAAATGAGGGACTCCACAAAATTGTCCTGTTAAGCAGGTCCTGAGGCTGACATTGTTGGGGTCATGTCTATTGCTCAATCCTCAGACACACAACGTTATGATACAGATGTGCTCAGGTGAGAGTCCTTAAATGTTGCTGTTGTGAGATCAGTTTATCACTTTCGGTAGAAAGAGGGGAGAGAGAGAGAAGGAGGAGGAGGAAGAAGATGAAAAGGCAAAATGGGGAGAGGAAGAAGAGAAGGAGAAGAGCGGAAGAAGAAAAAAGAGGAGGAGGAGGAAGAAAAGAAAAAGGAGAGAGAGAAAAAATTACTCTTAATAAAACATATTCCTTTGCATTTGCTTTCAACTGATTAGTGGATTAGATCATAAACATTCATTCTTCATGTTTTACTATGTCTTATAGTTGTTTTCTGGCAATGTTATATTATGTACTAAATAATAAAAATATTAACTTATTTTTGTCTTAGATTTCCATTTTTACTAATATTTTAGTTATGCATAATTGTCACAAAGAAAGAAAAATAATAAAACAAAATCCATTTTACTTATTTATTTATAATTCAGAGAAAGGAAAAATGAGAAAATAAAACATTTTTGAGTATGTTGAAAATATTTAGCAGGGCAGAATATCTTGAGTTGTCTCTCTCTTTCTCTCTCTCATTTAATGATTACACATAATTAACTATTTCCTAGGAGTCAAAATTAAAGTAGCTATTCAGCCTTTCTAACAGCAGTTCAGCTAAGCAAGTTGACTCAGCATGAACATTATTAAAAATATGAAAAGATAGCAATACCTTTCAGTAAAAGACAGTAACCCAAATCATTACATTTTCAGAAGGGAAAAACTGAAGCATCATTGAGAAACTACTCAAACTATAGATTGTTTAAAAATGTGATCTCATTTTAATTTGTGTGGTAAACCCATAATATGACACTCTAACAAGGAGTGCAGCTACCAGTTCAATAACAGAGTGGATTAAAACACAACCTGTTTATGAAATCACCATGAAATTGAATTGAAGCACACGCAGAATTCAACAGATTGCTTGGAAACTAATCAAGTACAAATCTGTTTTTTTTCTCAGACCTGCAGAAATCTAAGCTGATTAAAACAAAAACAAAAACAAGACACAAAGGTTTCAATTTGCTCTTCTTCATGAAGCCACTGACCTTGGATATTGCAGAATTGTTTAGAGAATATCTACAAAAAGCCCTTGCCCATTGATAAAAGAACAATGTATTAAATTTTCTTGCAAGAATAAATAAATAATAAATAAATAAATAAATTTTTCTTGCTCAAAATATTACAGAAAGATAAACACTGTCTGAAGGAAATAGTTTTTCAGTTGCTAAATTTTTATGCTTTGAAGTAGAGTCGGTGTATACTTAAAATTATATAATCTTCATCTTCATCACGATTTACTGGCAACTACATTCAATTCTTGGCTTAATTACTTCATTGTTTTACTCATCATAGCTAGTGTCTTTGTGCTTTAAATTTAATTATTTAAAGGGTGCAGCAGGATTAAAAATTGTAAATACTGTACTCAGATTTACAAAGAAAATACTGTATCTCATATTTTAACTAGTCATGCTGAAAAAACTCTCTATGATTTCAATATTGTCATATTCTTTTTATTTAATTATTTATAGTGTTATAAGGCCTTCTAGTTCATGTTTTCTCCTTGGATGATTTATTGTGATTTTGATAAATTCTGCCCCTTTACTTGATTCTCTCCAAGATACTTTCTGATTATAGGGATGTAGGAAATCACAACTGAGTGAGAGAAAGAGGAATCAAGACCTCAGGGTGATCTCTGTATTCTTGCACTTTTAAACATTCTGGTCTGAAACTGTTATCACTTCCTGAGGAATGACTATTTCCATTTGAAGGTACTCACTTAGCCTTATTTCTGCTTTCTTTTAGCAGTCACACAAGAATTTCTGACCTCTACATATTCCTCATGTGTAGACATACCCCTCTGGCAGTACAGCACTTTAGTCCCCATTCCATGTTGGACATGGCATGGTTATGATCATAGTTTCTCTCCGCTATATCAACCATAAATATGTCAAAGACAATTGATATTGGACCCAATAACATTCTCTGATTCTCACATTTTTATTTTGTCATTTCTGCAATGCTCTTTCCCCTTGACCCTGAATAAGGGCAAGTGCACATGACCACACAACCAGATCTCCATTTTGCTTCTCCTTTCCATATTCTCTGGTGACAAAAGAGAGTGAAATTTCTCCTCTTTGGAGTTGATTAACTCTTCTGTTTATGTCCTTTCTTCAAGAGAGCAAATAAGCTTCACAACATTATTTTAATATTTTATTTGGCTACTACAAATAAAAGATTCTGTGGACATCTGTGCTTTTTGTTAAGATATACTTTCCTTTCTTTTTCTTTCACCTAGGTGTGGAATAAAATATCAGGATTTTATGGTAGATATATGTTTTACTTTCTATGAAACTGACAAACTACATTCTAAAGCAGCTATGCCATTCTACCTTCCCACCAGCAGTATATGAGATTTCCATTCGATCTTCATTCCCACCAACACTTGGTATGGTCATTCTAATAATTTTAGCTATTCTGATAGACCAGTGGTAACATCCTTGTTTTTTTATGTTTCCCTAACAGTTATGATGATAATATTGTTATTGGTCAGATATATAATATATAAGTTAATATATAAATATATCCTCATGTCTTTAGTTTGTCTTTTAATTCTCTTAATAGTAACATTTGAAAAACAGAAGTATTCCATTTTGATGACATTTAAGTTATGTTTTTATGCATCATGATTTCAGAAATATTTGCCAAGCCCAAGATCACAAAGATTTTCTTATATGTTCTCTTCAGAAATTTTGCAGTTTCAGGTTATATTTTTTATATAAGTTAAATTTTGTTAAGTTAGCTAATTAAATTAGTTAAATTTTATCTGTGCATGGATATGTGCACATACATTTTAACCAACTGAGCCACCCAGGCGTCCCTGCACATACATTTTATATGTGCATGGAGCACATATCACTTTTTTAAACATGGATATCCTATTTGTTGAAAACATTATGCTTTGATAATCACTTGTCCAAATATGGGCAGGTTTATTTCTGGATTCTCTATTCTTTTCTCTTGATCTATTATCTGACTTTATGCTAATGCTATACTTTGTAATATTCTGTCTAGAATAATCTGCTCTCACCCTCAGTCAGCCTTTATAACATTACTTATCTGATTATACCCATAATTATAATCTCTGAAATGATCTCAGTATTTTTGCTTCCACATTTGCTATCTTTCCACTTCTCCCACATATACCAAAGTATAATCTTCTCAAGGCAACAAACATTGTTTTTCACAGCTATATGCCCATTACCTAGAACATGCTCATTATATGGCAGGTGCTAATAGAGATTTTTATGTGGATGGGTGAATAAATCTTGTGGTCATGTCTTCCTTCCAAATGACTGAAGATTTTGATCTAGACTGTCCTAATTTTGACAAAATTACAAGTTTTATGCTCTTTCAGTAGATGGTAAAAATATCATGACTTAATATGTTTACCGGAGAAATTATTCATGGTTGAAATGTGATGTTTGATTTATAACACCTCTTATAATAAACATATGATGCTTAATTTATTTGGAAACTAAAGATAGAATGGTGGGTGAAGTAATATGCAAAAATGACATTTCTTACTGACTTATTTGCTGTATGAATAAGTATCTGAAAAAGAATTTGAGATTTACAGAAAGGAGAATAAGTATTTGCTCAAATAATAATAATGTTAGCTCACCATTCAAATAATACTAATATTAAATTTGCATTGTGGCTCACAATTTATTGGCTGTTTTCATGTTCATTATTTTATATAATTCTAATTAATATCTATGATTAAATAATCATTCCAAGGTTTAGAATAAGAATAAAGAGGTAGGGGGCTGCCTGGGTGGCTCAGTTGGTTGGGAGGCTGCCTTCAGCTCAGGTCATGATCCCAGAGTCTTGGGATCAAGTCCCACATCGGTCTCCCTGCTCAACTTGGAGCCTGCTTCTCCCTCTCCCTCTGCCAACCAATCTGCCTACCTGTGCTATCTCTCTGTCAGATAAATAAAATCTTTAAAAAAATAAGAAAGAGATGGGGACCTTAATGCTTCTCTAGTATAAAGATCAAGATTAAGTGCATTTTCTGTAGGCCTTCTTACACCTGTCCTACAGCTATATTAGTCAAAAGAGGTCTCTGATAGATTGAGTGTGCATGTTAATATTTAAATCTTCCCCTTAGTAGTGTACTCAGAGTGTCTTCCCACTGAGAAATAAATAAATGGAATTTTCTAGACTATAGATACTTTGATCTTTACTAAGTTATGTTATGTCAGCTAAGGATAGGCAGGCACATCAACAAAATGGAGTAGGTTATCCCCAACCTTCATCACCTGGCAGAAACAATAACTTATCACCTGTCCACAGACAGTAATGACATTGTTGGAGACTTGGGATCCCAGATAAGATGTTGCAAATCCCTGTGGAGACCAAGACCAAGGAGGGCTGCTTTGAGAAGTGAGGCCTATACCCTGGTGGCATGCCCACCAACTGTGGTCCTGGCTATAGACCCAGAAGTGGTCTGTTAGGGGTCTCAGCTTCAGTCCTCCTTGTCCAAGGTCCTGCCACCAACCCCATCAACCCAGGAGAAACATTCCCATCTGTGCCTCCAGTAACACTCCTGCTCATCATAGACTCAGTTGTGAGTCTGGAAGTAGCCCTGTGACTATCTGCAGACCAAGTCTACCATGGTTGGAGGTAGTCTTACCTGCTCAGGGACATGATGGGAGTCATAGGCCTCCATGCTCCTAGGAATAGGCTCACCAACCATGGGCTTGACTACAGACCTGGAAGTAGTCCCTAATCTGGATCCAGTCCTGATTGAATATGGTCCAAATGTCATTCCTGTCTACCCAGGGATCAGCCCAGGGATATGGTGGGAGATCATCCAGGAACCTGGCCAATTCTGCATTTATTTGTGCCCCGATAACTGACCTGATATCTATAGACCTGACTATGACTGGAAACTGGCTTCATGACTCAGTTCTAGCCCATTTTGACTAGTCTCAGAGGCAGTCTTGTATATCCCAGGATCTTCTCAGTAACCAGATGGAAGCCCTCACAGACACAAGGCTGGAGACATATACATCCACAACCCTGTTAACGGACTCACTGTCTGTGGACCATCTGCGGATCCAGAAGTGGTACTATAACCCAGCTTCAGTCTTGCTCACTGTAATCCTACAAGAACAGGACCTGGCAGAAGGTCTGTACTCGCCTAAACTAGTCTGCAGGGACTTGGAAGAAGTTTTTGCTCCTTCAGATTCACAGTCTCCAACACAAGGCTATATGATCATGAAGAATCAGGCAAACATGACATCACCAAAGGAAACTAATAAGGCTCTAGTAACTGATCCTAAAGCAATGGAGATCCATAAACTGCTTGATAAATAATTCAAAATAATCAACTTAAGCTCAGTGAGTAGCAAGAGAATACAGGTAAGACATTAAATAAAATCAGGAAAATAATACATGAATAAAGTGAAAAATTCAACAAGGAAATAAAAACCATAAATAGAACCAAACAAAATCCTGGAGCTGAAGAATATAATGACTAAACTGAAAATTCAACAAAGTGTTTTAATATCACTCTTGATTAGGGAGAAGATAGAATCAGCAAACTGAAAATAGGTCATATGATGTTAAAGAAGTAGGGCAAAGAGGTCTGTCTTGAGACACATAATTAAAATATCAAAAGTTAAAGATGAAGAATTGTAAAGACAGCAAAGGAAACTTTCCTTATCACATGCCCTCATAAGAGTATTAGCAAATTTCTCAGTAGAAAATTTGCATATCAGAAAGAGTGTGATGATAGATTTAAAGTATTAAAAGAAAGAAAAAAAAAAAAACTGCTGACCAAAAATTATTTACCTAGTGAAACTGTCCTTTAGAAATGAAAGAGACATAAAGACTTTCCAAGACATACAGAAACTGAAGAAGTTCATCATTATTAGACCAGCTTTATAAGAAATGCTAAGTGGAGTTCTTCAACTTGACATGAAAAGAAGTTCAACAACAACAGAAAGGTATATGAAAGATAAATTTCTGCTGAAGGTAGATATGAAGACAAACACAGAATATTGTAGTAATGTAATTACATCACATAAAAGACAAAACCCTTAAGAATAATTATAACCACAGAAATTTGTTAATAGAAACAAGGTATAGAAAGAAATAGAATCTGACATCAAGTGCATAAATTGTGGGTGTGAACTTAAATAAAGTGTTAATTTCTGTATGCAGTTAAAATTACCAGCTTTAAGGGGCACCTGGGTGGCTCAGTTAAAGCCTCTGCCTTTGGCTCAAGTCATGATCCCAGGGTCCTGGGATCGAGCCCCGAATCAGGCGCTCTGATCAGCAGGGACCCTGCTTCCCCCTCTCTCTGCCTGCCTCTCTGCCTACTTGTGATCTCTCTGTGTCAAATAAATAAATAAAATCTTTAAAAAAAATTACCATCTTTAAAAATTTTTCTATAACTATAACATGTTTGGTGTGAAAGCCCTGTTAACATACACCAAAAAAAAAAAAAAGTACAATGGATACAAAAATGATAAAGTGAAAAGAATAAGAAAACACCACTACAGAACACCACAAAACTACAAAGAAAAACTGTAAAAGACAAGGGAAGTAAGAGAACTACAAAACAGACAGAAAACAACCAAATGGCAATGTAAGTCCTTACCTATCAGTAACTACTTTATGTGTAAATCTACTTAGCTTCTTAGTAGAGACACAGTGGCTGAATTAATATAAAAACAAGACCCAAGAAGGGGCATCTGGGTGGCTCAGTTGGTTAAGCATCAGAATTTTGATTTCAGCTCAGGTTATGATGTCAGGGTCGTAAAACTGAGCCTCGAGTAAGCTCCATACTGGGTGTAGAACCTACTCCAGATTCTCTTTTCTCCCTCTCCCTCTGGTCCCTGACCCCCACTCATACTCTCTCTCTCTCACTCAAGAACAAAAACAAAAACGAGATCTAATTATATACCATGTACAAGAGATTCACTTTAGAATTAAGGGCACACAGAGGCTGAAAAAGGAGTAGAGAAGATATTCTTTGCAAATGGTAACCAAAAGAGAGGTGGCTATACTTCTATCAGACAAAATAGACTTTAAAAACCAGTCACAAGAGACAAAGAAAATAATTTTGTAGTGATAAAAAGATGAAGAGGAAGATATAACAATTGTAAATAGATATACACTAACAGTAGAGCTCCTAAATATATAAAGCAGGATTTGATAGATCTCAAAGGAGAAATAGTTAGCAATATAATTACATAGGACAATTGAATATCCCACTTTCTTTTCTTTTAAATTTTAAAAAAAATATATTTATTTATTTGACAGAGAGACAGTGAGAGAGCACTAGTAAGCAGAGTGGCAGGCAGAGGGAGAGAGAGAAGAAGGCTCTCCCCTGAGCAGGGAACCCAATGCAGGGCTCAAACCCAGGACCCTGGGATCATGACCCAAGCTGAAGGCAAACGCTCAACCAACTGAGCCACCCAGACATCCCTGAATATCCTACTTTCCATAATGAAAGATCATCCAGATAGAAAATTTGTAAGAAAACAGCAGAATTGAACCACGTTATGGACCAAATTGTACCTAACAGACATACAGAATTTTCCACTCAATAGGAGAAGAATGCACATTTATCACAGGTGCACATGGAGTATTTTCCAGGATAGATCACATGTTTGGTCACAAAACAATTCTTAACAAATTAACAAGATTGAAATAATTTCAAGTGTTTTTCTAACCACACTGGAATGAAAGTAGATGTCAATAATAGTAAGAAAACAGTAAATCACACAAATACACGAAAACTAAAAAAAAAAAATTGGACAGCCATTGGATTAAATAAAAAATTGAAAAGTAATTTTAAGAATATCTTGAGACAAATGAAAATAAGAACAAACCAAGATTTGGTACTAATATTAATGTTTAGAGCAATAAATTCCTACATTAAGAAGATTGCAAATAGGGGGCACCTGGGTGGCTCAGTGGGTTAAAGCCTCTGCCTTCGGCTCAGGTCATGATCCCAGGGTCCTGGGATTGAGCCCCGAATCAGGCTCTCTGCTCAGCAGGGAGCCTGCTTCCTCCTCTCTCTCTGCCTGCCTCTCTGCCTACTTGAGATCTCTTTCTGTCAAATAAATAAATAAAATCTTAAAAAAAAAAAGATTGCAAATAAATGACCTAACTTTAAATCTCAATGAACTAGATAAAGAATATACTAAGCTCAAAGTTAAGCAGAAGGAAGGAAATAATAAAGGTAAAAGAGGAAATAAATCCAATAGAGAATAAAAAAACAGTAGAAAATTAGCAAAACATAGAGTTGTTTTTTTTTAAACCATAAAAAAGATGGAAATCCTACCATTTGTGACAATATGGTTGGAACTTGAAGGCATTATACTAAGTGAAATAAATCAGCTAAAGAAAGGTAAATACTCTATGTTCTCACTTATATGTGGAATCTAAAATGAGCTCATAGAAGCAAAGATTAGAATGGTGGTTGCTAGTTGCTAGGGGTTGGGGGGAAATGGTGAGATGCTGGTGAAAGGATACAAAGTTTAATTTATGTAAATTGAATAAGTTCTGGAGGAATGTACAACATTGTAACTATAGTTAATGATATTTCATTGTATTCTTGAAATTTGCTAGGAGTGCAATCTTAAATGTTCTCAATATATTAACATACAAACTGTAACTATTGAAGTTATGTATATGTTGATTAACTTGATTGTAGTTATCATTTCACAAAGTATAAATATACTAAAACATCATATTCTGCTCTTTAAACATGAACAGTTTTTATTTGTTAATAATAAGGAAAAACGTTGGAGCTTTTAAATGGAACTGATGTCAATCATTTTAATGGTTTTCTACAGGTGGTTTATAAGACTAGTCTCTTATCTTCGTATATTATTTTCAGTGTTGGCTAAATCTTGGATCTCAGTTAATAAACACTAATGACAGTTATTGAATGCCAGATATCTTACTCAGTTTCCAGGTACTATTGGTGCCAGTTAGAGATTAATTAATGGTGACATAGAAAGCATAAGGGAAGTTGCCCAAGGCCACACAGATCATAAGAGCAAATTAGTGATTAAACCCAGTCACCTTGTGTAAGAGCACATACTTAAAAACACTAGTCTAATGCCTCCCAAGAAAAGTAACTTATCACAAAGAGGTATGCAGAATTCTGTGAATCACCTTCACATACTGTCTAAGCAATTTTGACCTCTGCTGGACTTCTAGCTGTTTTCATACTCTGAAAAAGGGTCTTTGTTAATATGGGGTTTGGACTTTCGAGTAACTTTATATGATGTCAGCCATGCTGAAGCTGGCAGTATTGTGCAAGCTCCAGAACCAAATTACCTGAGTTTGAATCTTAGATTCTGTATTTTCCACTTATTTCACCATGGTCAAATTATTTAATATCTCTGTGGCTCATTTTCTGGAGACAATGAGAGTACCAACCTAAGATGTCAAGAATCATAATAAATATTTAATTTATAAAGTCAGTGGGGTTAAATCTAGTAATCACTCAATGTATGAGCCTATTTATAGTTTATACTGTAGGCTGAAAATCAAGACATTTTAGTCTCTAAAACAAGTATTGTTTGGTCTTTGTGGATTCTCTTTAGACATAGGCCCCAGATCTCAGCTTAGAATGTTTGTGTTTCTGAGGTAGGTGGGTGGTTCAGTGGGTTAAGCATAGGACTCTTGATCTTGGCTCAGGTCATGACCGCAGGACTGAAAGATTGAGCTGCATGGAGCTCCATGCTGGGTGTGGAACCTACTTAGTATTCCCTCTCTCCCTCTGTTCCTCACCTCTCCCTCTTTAAAAAACAAAACAAAACCAAAACAAAACTAAAACTTAAAAAAAAACAACAACAACAACAAAGTATGTGTTCCTGCACTTTTTTTTTTGTATCTATGAGAAGATTCGAGTTGATTTTTGAGGTTCTTTCAACTAATAGCTTTGATTCTATAGTTATCCCTTCCCTTCCTCCCACTACGTCTATGTCTACCATCTTATTTATATGCATGCTATCAAGCCCTATTTCTTCAGTACTCTGCACCTCTGTGTAACCTCATTACATAATACCCTTGCCCCTTTGCTGGATTTTTTTCCTTTATATTGCTTACCATTTTCTTATAGAATATGTATGTATTTTATTTATTTTATATATATGTATATATTATATATATTTAATGTACATATAATGTATTTAATATATTTGTGTTATTATTTACTTGACTCATTCCACTGGAATATAAGCTATATGAAGTAAAAACAAAATCTAAGGGAGCAAAGAATAGAGAGAAATTGGCCTGCTTTTAGTAGAATTCAATGTTTTCTGATTATTTCTCCATATGTTTCCCCTTTCTTGCTTGTAAGCATTCCTTAATTGTTTTTATTGTAAGGACCATACTTTTTCAGGGTTTCTATACTTTCTCATCAGCAGACCAGAAAATAATAACTAATTAATATTATTAATCTGAGGTTCAATATTTTTATGTGTACATTTTTAAAATATTAATCCCTTTTTTGCTCTATATTATGCACAGATTTTAAACAATCAGCACAAAATATTACTATAGAGACATTGATATATATGCTATGGAATTTGCAGCAGGGCAGAGTTAGAATACAGTTATAGCTGAGCTTAGTCCTGTAATTATCTCATACTCAGCAGTGACTGCCTGTATGATGCTTTATATGTAAATGGTCTAAGGGACATTAATATTGTCATTGCCACATTAGAAATGAAGGGGCCAAAGCTTAGAAAAGATGAATTACATCCAAATTTAAATGATAAAATTTAGAAGTTATAAAGTGCCTAGATTCCCCCCCGCCCATGGAAAGCTGTTCACTGAACTTGACTGCATGCTCATAGCATCATAGTGGCTATAGAACACATATTGGGCTCTCTCCCCAAGTTTAAAAAATTAGTTGTGTCAATGGAGCATCAGGCATGTTATGGCAAAGAAACTAAACTCAATAATATAGGGTAAATACTAAATTTAATGGTTCTATCAGTTAATGCCATAAGAATTTCAGAAAAATAAAAAACCAATATGAGTTACATACCAGGAAACATATATAGGGGAAGTAATATTCAAGGATTTTTGTTTGTTTTATTTGTAAGGATGGAAACCAAAATCTACTCCAAGTATTTAAATATAAAACATTTAGCTTAAGGCATTCGACTAAAGGAGATAGAATATGAGAAACTATAGAAGGGACTGTTGGACAACACAGAGTTTAACAAAAGCATGATGGTAAATCATCCCAAACTGGAATTAGTGGAATTAACAGTGTTCTTGGAGTTCAGGGTTTATGGTTACTTTGTGGAATTTGGGTCTACTGGGGGAACCTGGAGACAGAAAGAAATGCAGCAGCATCTACCTAAGACAGAGGAAGGAAATTTTATGCCTTCTTACTTCTTTTTGTCTGTGCCTCCCATTGCCTGAAGCAAGCTGAAGTAATTTGAAATCAGAGCCAGGGCAACAAAGATGCAGAAGCCAGGCTCTGATACAGAGCAGAATTAGCAATATCCAGGAATTGCTGTGAGGGCAAACAGGTCTACAAAGAGGTAAATAAGAGTAATGACTTAGTAGTAACTATACTAGTGATCAACATTGGTATCTGAGGCTGAAGCTGAGCTTTCATGCTGCATATCATAAATGAGAACATTAGAATTCAACTCTCAGGCAACATGAAGCAATTGGGGAAGAAAAAAAATGGAGGACGGAAAGAAGAAAAAGGAAAGGTAGAAGGGAACTGAGGGCCATTGGTAGAAGGACCAGTTAATGATCAGTTGTTAAATTAGGAGGACTTCAAACTATGTTGGTGGTGATAATGAGAATAAATGGGAGAGCAAAAACCATTTTATGGACATAATCAAAGGTGTATAGTGTTAATTATTCGTAGGGAATAAATTACCATATAATTACAAAATTTGAGCCTGAGAGATAGATATCTTGCTTCCTTAATAGAGAATACAGTTCAGTAGAGTATCTCCTTTGTTTAAATGTTCAATATATGGCTATCACATAGTAGTAGTTAAGGTCATGGATTCCAGAGATAGAATCTTTTCATGCCACCTACTAGGTTTGTGACTTTGGAGAAGTTAATTATACATTCTAAGATACAATTTCTTATTCTGTAAAATGAGAATAATATTATTACTTTCTAATGTGATTTTTATGAGAATTAAGTGGCTTAATACTTACAAAGCCTTCCTAACACTTAAGTGTTGTTAAATTAAGGTGGCATCTTTGTGGGGATATTCTATATAAGAAACTATAGATTCTGGTTTGAAGAAACACTACATTTTGAGATACATATTTGAAAATCAGAAATAGAGAAATCCATAAGAAAGACTTGATCTTACAGAGGAAAATTCTGGAGAGAAAGATTAAGAGTTGTGGTAAGATGATTAAGTGAAAGCTATAAGGAAATAAAGAGAAGCAAATTAAAAGATGAAAGGAAAAGATTAGGAAAATAAACAACCATAGAAGTCACAAAAGTATAACATTTGAAGACTAAAGTAAAAGGTCAAATATTGCAAGAAATGAGAACTAACACAAGGTGATAGCTTTTGTTAGAAAAGAGTTTTTTTTCTCCTTTGTTATATTTTAATTCAGAGGGCAAACAAAATCTTAACAGCAGGTGTTGGTAAATCTATCATGCATCTTTTTTTAATTTTTAATTTTTTTATTAACATATAATGTATTATTAGCCCCAGGGGTACAGGTCTGTGAATCACCAGGATTACACACTTCACAGCACTCACCATAGCACATACCTTCCCCAATGTCCATAATCCCACCACCCTCTCCCTACTCTCCTCCCCTCAGCAACCCTGTTTGTTTTGTGAGATTAAAAGTCAGAAAAGAGTTTTTTTTAAATAATAATTCAGAGTCCCAGTTCAATATAGAAGTGGAGAATGAATGAAGACTAACTGAAGTAGAGAAAAAACATCCTTTCTTTCTTTCTTTTTTTTTAAGATTTTATTTATTTATTTGACAGAGAGAGAGATCACAAGTAGGCAGAGAGGCAGGCAGAGAGAGAGGGGGAAGCAGTCTTCCCGCTGAACAGAGAGCCCGATGTGGGGCTCGATCCCAGGACCCTGAGATCATGACCTGAGCCAAAGGCAGCGGCTTAATCCACTGAGCCACCCAGGCGCCCCAAGAACATTCTTTCTCATAATGCATGACAAGAAGAATGAGTCAGACATAAGCCATCCACTTGAATATGAACTCATCTTAAAGCGATAAGCAAATCACTTTAGATAATTCAAACATGCAAATTGAAAATCAAAATGTGACTTGAACAGGTTTTCTTCTTCCGCCAGCAGATTTAAGAACTTTCTTATTCTTGGCCCTCTGTCATTTAAGTTATGCAGATAGACATACATGATTTGAAGTTTAGCTGTCATCTAGTCTAATTTAGAAGTTCTTCTCAAATTACCATGCCCACATTTACATATTTGTCAAGAATATAAAATTCGAGTCCTAACCAAGAGACACTACAAAGAGTTTAACAGAATTTTTGGAATAGTACTAATGGTAGGAAATAAAATTAGAGATTTACAGTCTAAGTATGAAGTTGGTTTAAAAGTCTTCAAATTAAATACTCCAGCTATAATTTTCATTGGTTGTAATTGCACATAATTTTTAAATAAAAATTTGAAAAGGCTTATAAGTATGACAATAAGAACATTTCTCTCTTTTCTTTAAAGTCTATTCCTAAAATAATTAATTTTCAACTTTTATAGTTGTTTTCCTCTAGAATTAATCTCTCTAACCTACAAATATAAATACTGCTATTTTTGAATTATATGTAATAAATGTCATTAAATGTATGTTATATTAAAGATTATAGTACTCTTATATCACTTTCCTCTTCTCCATTCTTCATACATAATAATCCTACAATTTTTGTTAAATTCCTTATTCTGCTTATGAAAATACTCTTCTCTATTGAAACAAGCAATACACTTCAATAGCCTTTCCATTTTGGTACAACTTTCCCTTTTACTTAAATAATTGATTGTGTATTTCATTTGGATAGCTGAATTTGTACTAAAATCTTTCCAATCCTCTAAAAGCTCTGTAATATACTTATAATTTTCCACATAGTTAATCCTGTTAAATAATCAAATAGTTCATTTTCCCTGTTGGACATACCCTTCCTGCAGCTATTCTTTTCCTATAGTGCTGTAGAGCTAGGGTTTCCTTTTACTGTCATCATAGGACCTCCCCCACCATGTCACCATGCCCTCTGCCATACATGCATATTTCTTCTTGTGTTGGCTCTATTGCCTCAAACACAACTTTCTTGTTTTATTCCCTGTGCTATCCTGAGAAAGGACAATGTCAGGTAAACTTGCTATGACTGTCCTGAGAATATTTTTTATACTCTAACATTTGATGAATAAGTTTGCAGGGTATCCAATTCTTTTTTTTTTTTTAATTTTTTTTTATTTTTTTAATTTGACAGACAGAGATCACCAGTAGGCAGAGAGGCAGGCAGAGAGAGAAGGGAAGCAGGCTCCCCGCCGAGCAGAGAGCCCAATGTGGGGCTCGATCCCAGGACCCTGGGATCATGACCTGAGCCAAAGGCAGAGGCTTTAACCCACTGAGCTACCCAGGTGTCCCCAGGGTATGCAATTCTGAATTGAAATTTATTTTGCTTGGTGATATTAAGAGATTGTACGATTGAATTCTAGCTTCCAACAGTGATGTTCAGAAATTTGAAATTATTTATATATTAAATCCTTTTTCAGTTTGACATGTTTGTAGTTTATTGTTTCTTATAGAGAGTTTTCATCTCTTTTCTCCTAATTTTCTGAAATTTTACACTGACTTGCCCTTTATATGGATATATTTCATTAACTGAGCTGAGAAATAGATATGCCCTTGCCATCTGGAAATGTAAGCCATTCAATTATGGTAAGTTTTCTTCTCTTTTTTTTTTTTTTTGACAATTTCCTTCCTACTCCCCTGTTAGTCCTTCCCAAGCTCCACAAAAAACTTATTTTAGTTGGATATTGAACTGCCTTTATTGTTCCTCTAATTATCTTATTATTTTCATCTTTTGTCCTTCTCTGTCTTTCTGTTAAAATTTTTGTGAGATTTCTGTAACTTTAACTTCTATATTTTTATTTCTGTATCTTTATTAACTTTATATGTTGAACTTTTGATATCCAAGATTCCTTGTGTTCTTCTCTGGTATTTCTTCTTTTTAGCATAGATATAATATATTTCTTTAGCTCAGAGGATGAGATTCTGAGTTTCTTTTCTTCTTTTATCTAGGCATTGTTCTTCAATTATATTGCCAATATGCTGATTTTTAAAAGTGAGACCTTTAAGTGCTGAGTGGAACTCTTGTGTGCATTGTGGACTTCACTGTATCACATTAGAGAGCTAGTGAGCTTTTTTTATTTGAGGACTCCACATGTCAGTACATGCAGATAATTCAGCTTCTTTGGAGAAGGTTTCCCTAATTCGTTGTTAGGGAGATATTACTGAAATAAAAAAATGTACCTTGGTGGCTCTCATCCCTGGTCAACATGTAAGACATCTGATTGAGAGCATCACTTTTTAAATATCTATAGGTCAGAATCCTATTAAGTTTCTGGAAAATATGTACCAGCTTCTTAACGCTGTTTGTTTTTGTTGTTGTTGTTGTTACAAGTTTTCTCTGCCGTGGTTAGTGTGTAAATCCTGTCTTGGGTTACTCATATCTACTAATCCCACAAGTCAGTCTGTTTCCTCATCTAGACTTTTTGCTGTATTTTGGACCTGTGTCTTCAGTCTGTGGTTCAATATCTTCATAGAACATTCCTTCCAGTTTCTATGGAAATAACTTAGTTTGGGGATTGAGTAATCAGGCTTCTAATACTGACTTTCAGTTAGGTTCTCATTTTTAGACCTGGTTGCTTTAATCCAGTGTTCTTTAATACAGACCTCTAATTCCTGATTCTCATGGATTTGAAGGGGGAATTAGCTTAGTTTTACTGGTATATCTGCTAAGTCAATTTTCATTTCTTATTCTACCTTCAAGTTACATTTAACACAGCACGGGGTTGCAAGGGTTACCTAGTTTTGTTAAAAATAGGGTTTATGTTTTTTTGGGGGGTATGTCTTTGGAGTGGCGATTTCTGGAAAGAAAATGTCTCTGTCTCAAAAGTAAAAGACTCAAAGGTTTATTTTGATTTTATACTAGACTTGAGCTAATCACAGAGATAGATTTTCTTTAGGGAAAATGCCCAAACAAAACAAACAAAGCAATTTTTTTCTCATTTGTTTCAAACCCAAAGGCCACATTTTTCATGGGAAGCTGTGTGTGTATATGCGTGTGTGTGTTAGGGTAGGGCTGTTTGTGTTGGGTGTTTGTGTTTTCCCCACACGCAAACATTAGTATATTATGGGAAGACAGAAGATTAGAAACATGAGAATGTTTAAGCATGTCAGTAAAAAGAGAGAGATGATATGCTTACTCCCATGTGGCAAAATGCCTTGGTCCATTTTAAAAGCTTCACATCTTATAAAAGGAAACAAAGGGAAAAAAAATTATTCCCTTGACATTACCTTTTTAAGCTAATGATTTTCGCCAACCATATCTCTGTGGTTCTGCAGTGACCAGAAATAGGGTTTAATACTGACTTTTATGTATCAGATATAGCCTACATAGAGCCTTTTGTGGTTGGCAATTAGGAAAGAAAGAACTAAAAGAAAATCTGTAACTAACCTTCTGCATGAAAAGAGGATGTAACCAAGAAGTTTCAGGGCACCTGGGTGGCTCAGTCAGTTAAGTGTTTGCCTTTGGCTCAGGTTATGATCTCATGGTCTTGAGGTTGGAGCCCCATGTCCAGCTTCCTGCTCAGTTGGGAGTCTGCTTCTCCCTCCCCCTCTCTCTCTGTGCTTTCCCCCACTCTCAAATAAATAAATAAGATCTTTTAAAAAATTAGCTAAGAAGTTTCAAACCCAAACATCTTCATCAGAGATCTGTGGCTCCACATCCAGATTTATCAGAGTTTTCACACGCAGATACTAAAATGCATCCTGATACAGGTTAAAGAATTTGTGGTGATTGTCATCTGATGGTTCAAGCCATTCAGTTGCTAAACCTTGGATTTCTTTTTGTTTTTTTGCTTGTATATATAGGTAATCATTAGTATCATCCAGTAGTGCTGGACAAGATTCATGATTTATATGAGGCTAGACTGCTTTTCAAATTTACATCTTTGTTGTATCTCAGCATTAAAAAAAATTCCATTTTAGCTTTATTGACCATCAAAGACACTATTGATTTATTTTAAGCCTATAGCCATCCAAAATCCCTATGAAGTTATCTTTCTTTCATTTTATGGTTATATCTTAGTAATTCTATAGTTTATGTTTTATTATTTGTAGAGGGGATTAGAGAGGGTAGTATCCAAGTGTGATAGTTACATTTTCCATTTTGACATTTTTATCATATTAGATTTGATTCATTGCTTAGCTAGTAAGTAGATTTAATCATTATTTCACACAAACTCATCATCAGACTGTTACTTTTACATGTTGAAAACAAGACATGAGAACTAAAATATTCATGGGACCTCTTCTTGGCTGCTTTCTACTTGTTCATCAGTAATCTCTGAATGTGTTTTTTTTTAAAGTGTTACAATTAATCTCTTTTAACTTTATTATCACACAGGATGTACTGTCAAACATTGCTTAGAAAACATGAATTCTTTGTCAAATAAACATTATAGATATTCAAGATACAAGATAACCTTCCTAAAGAGAACTTTTTTGAACAGAAAATATGTTAGATCAGTGATATTTCTCTGATATGTTCCAATACGCCTTCAAAATATGTTTAATTTTTTTAGAATTTGCTCGTAGCAGTGTCTTTTTTGCTCCTAATAGTCATTTCTTCCTGTTTTAATTACTTAAAATCATGGACATTTTCCCCAAATTATCTATCAGTATAAAGATATTTAGATATGTTAATCTATAAATTATATTTTCCTCAAAGAATATATAATCAATTTGATTAAGAACATATAGTATAGAGGATCATGGTATTTTTCTAATAACTTCTAATAACTATTGTTCTATATGTAATAATATCTTTATATTTAATATTATTTTTTATATCTAATAATGGGAATACTTACAATGTTAGTAGTTGTGCTTCTATTATCATGCTAGCTACGGAAAATCATAACGCATAGCCATTCTTTAATATGTATTTCAAAATAGATTTTATAAATTTTCTAGTAAATTCATGTAATTTAAATATTATCTATTTTAAATTTTGTCCATGCTGCTTACTTTTTCATCAATTCTCCTATTTTTTTTATGTTTTCAGAGTTCATTTGCCTAGCATATTACCAAAACATTTACTTTCAGCTTATACTCAGATTATTTCACTTTTTGCTTTGTGAATATATCAGTTGATTTCTATGTTGTCTTTTAAAACGAATGATTTAACTGATTCACAAGTCCTAGGATTCCCCTCAGGAACATGACATATTTGTAAACATGTGTTTAAATATAGAATATTCAAAACTAAGCACATGTTAAAAATAGAATTTAGTCTCAAAAGAGCTCAAGGCATATGATAAAAATTCTTAATTGTGGTACATTATGTTTAGTATTTATCCCCCTGGGTATTACATAATGTAGAGGTGATTATTGAACTATTATTAAACAATAAATTTAGACCAGAATGTTAGTGTTCTACTTCAAGTCCTTAACTTTAATTTTACTCATCCAAGATTATTTGAAGTGACTTCTAATAAATAAAGGATGTCTAAATTTGGAAAGAAATCTGTTTTTTGATATGAATTTAAAAGGGTATGCAGGGAATTTTGAAGGTATTATAACCAATGTCTGCACAGGTAAACTAAGCTGACTCTCAGAAATGAAAACTATATTTAAATAGGAAAAATTAAAACCCTTATTTATAGTGTTTCCATGGTGTATACATCTCATCATGACTGAATAAAACTGTTTTTATAAATGCCTTACACAATTTCTGAATATTTACTAATCCACTTTCAGTAACCAATAGTCAACACACCACCAGCTCATAGTTGATCAGGGAATTTTTTTTTTTTAAGATTTTATTTATTTATTTGACAGAGAGAGAGAGGGAACATAAGCAGGGGGAGTTGGAGAGGGAGAAGCAGGCACCCCGCTGAGTAGGCAGCCTGATGCAGGGCTCAATCCCAGGACTCTGGGATCATGACCCAAGCTGAAGGCAAATACTTAACGACTGAGCCACCCAGGCACCCTTGAGCAGGGAATTTTAAGGTAAACTTCGATGGTGTTGTTTTTTAATGGTTAAATTTTGTATTCTAGAAATTTATAAAGAACTATACATTTGTCTCTAACTTGCATTATTGTGATCTTGGAGAGGGTGGGCAGAGGAGGTGCGATTATTATTTTTATTACATGAAATAGTTTTCTACTTTCTTAAATACTTCAAACTTTGGAAAAAATAGCCAACACTTTTAAGGATTTAAAAAATCTGCTTTTACTTTTTACATATGAACACAGTATCATCTAGTTTAAATTGTGTGAATGTCCAATTACAGTTAACATTCAGCCACTTCGTAGTGCTTAATGATAACGAATTTTGTCTCAATTGTGTTTTTATCAGAATTGTCTACTATTCTTTACTTAGATTTATAAAAAGGCAACTAAGCAACTAAAAATAAACATAATAAATGTATACATCTAAATGTAAATTTAATAAGATAACTATATGATAAATGTAAGGTAATAAATAATATGTATACTTATGTCATTTAAATGTATAAATGATTGTTCTAAATATAAATATAGCAAATATCTAATTATGTGTGAGATATTTATCTGTCATAAATAATTATGTTTTGCCTTTTACAGTTTTATGTGTGTTAGACTGTTATGCCCCAATAATGGGTCCGTGATTAAAGGAGCGAGACTGATATAAAGCGAAGGTCAAGCAAAGCTTTATTTCGCACCAAGCATCAAGAATCTAACCGAACGTTCAGGGACGCACCTCTTACAAAAGAGGGTGACCCTTCTCTGTTTCACAGACTAGCTTTTAAGGGCAAAGGCCATGCGGTTGGGCCTGGCCATGCACAGGTGGCCAATGAGATTGTAACACACACAGGAAACTCCACAGTGATGCTAGGTGACCAACTGAATTACAATTTACCCTAGTAGACATTTGACCCAGCCTATCACCTTGGTTGGGATTGGCACCCAAAAGGCTCCCAAAGCGGGGGGGCCCTACTCCTTGGTAACCAGGGAGACAGTATGCATCCCCCCACTGTTCAGATGTCTCCACCTGGCCTGACCCACCCTTATATCTGGGCTTTGTTACCTGGAGCTGGTTTCCCTGACTTGTTTTTAAGTGAATCCCCTGGGGGAAGGGGAGCAGGGACAGTTTAACTTTAATGAAAGCCTCTTGCTAAATAGGTCCTTACAAGACTACACTACACATATCATTCTGTTATTTCCTTTTTAACATTCAATATTTGTTTTTTGCAGGGATTCATTCAAGTGGCTACATATAATTCTAGTTTACTCATTGTGTGTGCTTGTGTATGTATGTAAACCATGATTTTTATTTATACATTTTTTGTTTATGAATATGTAGGCATGAATATTTGTTTAATATTATGCTCTCATAAGCAAGTCCCAATAACTACTTATGTATTTGGACAATTTTTTTTTTCAATGAATGACATTGAATCAGTGGAATAATCAGGATTTGGGGTTTGTGCATATTTTGCTTTCTTGTGTTTTTTTTTTTCAAATTTTCCTCCAAATAGCATGCATCAATTTATACTCTACCACTGATGTATAAGAATGCCCTTTGTACCAGATCCTTGCTAATGTTCAGAATTGTCAGACTTAATTTTGTTAATGTCATGGATATAAAATGGATCCTTACTGTTTATTTCACTCCAATTTTTAAAATTTACATTTTGTAAAAACCGTTATTGCCTTTAACAATTATTTTCCATTTCCATCCTTCCAAGCACTTGGTAAATCTACAATTCCTGGCTTATTTGTGGTTACCAAGTTCCTTGTACTGGCAAAAAAAATGTTTAGGGCAGAAATGTATGTGTGTCAGTTCTAGTCTAGATGACTTTCTTGCCAAGAGAAAAGTTTCCATTTCTAGCTACAGCAAACAGAAATATTTGGTATGGTGACTGCTCCATCAGTTCAGGGCAGTGTATGATTATGATAAAAAAAACTCCTATTGTAAAAGATACAATTGAAAAACAAACATTTGTTGTTTTAAGTGATTTAGATTTCACAATTGTTAACATAAGAAAATCTAGCCTTTCTTGACTTTCTTTCTTTACTCTTTGAGATTTCAGTCAAAATGTCTACTTTATATAGTTTATAAAAATCTTTGACATTTATTATATTAATATCTCCTAATAATAACTCAGTAAAGCAGATATTCTTCTCATTTTACATGTATGAACATTGAGGCATAATGGAGTCATTGTCTCAGAGTAACAGCGCCTTTTGCAACTAGTTAGAAAACAAAGCGTTTGCATCCAAGTCCTATTCTCTTTTTATAAAAGCATGATGCTTTTTTCCCCAATTGCTATTCAGTTATGCTAATGACAAAATGCCTTAAAAAAGCTGTGGTTTTCACATATTTCTTTTAAAACTTTACATAAAATAACTTAAGATGTCCTTTAATTATGACTAACATTTTAATATCTGTAGTATAGATGTATTTCTTCAGGAATATTTAGAAAAAGAACTATATTCTACCTTACAATATTGTTAGATTTAAGATTGTCTAAAATACTAGTAACAGGAAAAGTAAAAACTTCAGTTTAAGACTAGGGTATTAAGGAGGGTTTGCCAGTGTTTTCAGTTATAGTATCTCCTTGAGTATGTGAGTCAACTTGACAAATTCAAGTGCTGAGTTCCTATTATGCGTGCTGATATAAAACTCAGAAAGCAACTGCTAAATTTTTCTCTCAGGTTGTGCCTGCAGCATCAAGTGATAAAAATGATTATAAACTAAGTAAACTTGATGTGCTGCTCAACTCATTGAGAGGATAAATATAGCGACCCACAATGTCATTTTCACAGTTATATTTCACACTATAGCCACATATTGAGGGAATAAAAAAACACACAACTTTTAGCTACATAGCAGCCTCTAAGGGATCATGGTTTTGTTAATATTTTTCAAGATGTGTAATATCTGAAAGACTCAGTAATTAAGGCTAAAAATTAGTTTGTAACATCTGTGAGAGCATGAAAATAGAACAAAAATTGTCACTTGCTTGATATTGAGTCTTGTAATTCTGTTTAGTGAGAAAATTATTTTGTACCAACCAGTATTTATTTGTCTTCCATCCATGCATAGCTCATTTAAAATGGAAAATATATAAGGCTCCCTTCTTTTTGCTTTCTTCTTCCATGAATTAAAGGTTAAGTTTTCTATCACTGTCAGATTTCAGCCATCAAAACTGTTTTGATAAGATTTCATTTTGTAAGTTAACTCATGATTTGTTTCCATTCTTGTGAACAATGAATGTTATGTTCTATCCTTTTGAATCTGGAAAACTAGATTAATCTCTTTTTTCCTTCTATAAGGAAAAATAAATTTATTACATTTGATAAAAATTAAATTGTATTATTTTAGCAACAACTACAATTCATTTTGAACACTTTACCTTGTTCCTTGTGTTAATTTACATTTTTAACTTAATATTTTATTTTTTAGAGCAGTTTAAGGTTCATAGCAAAATTGAGGACAAAGTACAGAGATATCCAATATATCCCCTGCATCCATAATACCCACTTCCCCTACCAATCTGATATACTTGTAACAGTTGGTGAATCTTGACTAACACAACACGTCACTATCATCCAAAGTCCCTGGGTTCATTCTTGGTATTGCACATTCTGTGGGTTTGCACAAACATATAACAACATGTGTCAACCATTATAGCATCATATAGGGAAGTTTCACTGCCCTAAACATTTGTGCTTCACCTATTCATTCCTCCTCCCTAAACTCTTAGCATTACTGAACTTTTTACTGTCTGCATAGTTTTATCTTTTCCAGAACGTCGTACAGTTGGAATCTTATGGATGTAGCATTTTCATATTGGCTTCTTTCAGTTAGTAATATATATTTTAGTTTCTTTCATGCCTTTTAATGGCTGGATATTCATTTCTTTTTAGTACTGAGTAATATTTCATTGTCTGGATCTATCTCAGTGTATTTATCCATTCACCTACTGAAGGGCATCTTGGTTGCTTCCAAGTCATGGCAGTTATGAATAAAACTGCTATAGACATCTGTGTGCTAGTTTTTGTGTGAAGATAAATTTCCAGCCTCTTTGGGTAAATAAATACTGAATAGCACAGCTGGTGTGTGCTGGTATCTCATTGTTGTTTTAACTTGAGTTGCCCAGATGATGTATGATGTGAAGCATTTTTTGCATGCTTGCCAGCCACATATCTTCTTGGCAAGGTATCTCATAAGGTCTTTGGCCCATTTTTTCCTTGGGCCGTTTGTTTTCTTATTGTTGAGTTTTAAGAGTACTTTGCATATTTTTGGTTAGCAGTTCTTTATCAGATGAGTCTTTTGAAAATATTTTCTCACAGACAAGTCTGTGACTTGTCTTCTCATTCTCTTGACATTGTCTTTCACAGAGCAGAAGTTTTTCATTTTAACAAAGTTCAGTTTATCACTTATTTCTTTTATAGATTGTGCCTTTGGTGCTGTATCTAAAAAGTCATCACCATATCCAAGGTTTTATGTTTTCTCCTATGTTATCTTCTAGGACTTCTGCAGTTTTGTGTTTTACATTTCAGTCTGTAATCCATTTTGAGTTAATTTTTATGAGTGATAACTCTATTATGATTTTTTTTCACCTGCTACATTCTTTTTGATTATTTGTTTTTGAAGCAGTGAGATAGCTCACAATAAAAATTCAGTCATAACCTGTGACAATCATCAAGCTTAGCACATACCAATCAATTCCATAAAATACCACTGTACCATTCCCAAATATACAATTTGTTTTGCTCAAATTAACTTTCCCCCACTGTTTCCCATTGCTACTATGGAAATCTTATTCAAATGTATAGCTTGATTAAATGCCGCATTTTCTATGAAGTGTTTCTTAAATTGCCACAAAATAGGTTAAATCCCTTCTTTCCATTTAATGTAAGTATTGGTAAACTGATGAGTTTTTATTAATATTTGTTTAATGTTTATGATATTTAAAATATTTGTGCTTTTGAAATAATTTGAAGTTTAAAATGTTTCTTACAGTTTGAAGTTACTTGTTAATTATATATATATATATATTCAATTTATATATATGTAATTGAAAAACATATGTACTTTTGAATATTAAAAAATGGGCAATATTTTAAAATTGTATTCTGTTCCATATGGAAATTGAACTAACTTATGATATATCGTATAAGAGAATTCTAAAGGTAGCCCTTTGAGAACAGTAGTTCAATTGCTTACTTTTCAAATAGCCAAATTAAAATTTAAAGAGGGGGTACCTGGGTGGCTCAGTAGTTTAAGCATCTGCCTTTAGCTGAGGCCATGATCTCAGGGTTCTGGTACTGGCCCCATGTCAGGCTTCTCCCTCAGCAGGGAGTCTGCTTGTCCCTCTCCCACTTGTGCTGTCTCTCTCTCTCTCCCTCCCTCTCTCAAATAAATAAAATCTTAAAAAAAGAACTCAAAAAGGTTAAGTGGCTTATCAAAATCATACATATGTTTAGTGTTCCAGTCTATTACAATTGCCTACTTATAGTATTTCCCTTTGAAATTCAACAAATGAGACAAAAGATAAAAAATTATCAAATGTGTTAATATAACTAAATTCGTAATTGAAAACTTGAGGTATTTAAGTATAAGTCTATTTGTTATCATTTAAATTAGCAATTATAAAAATTAATTATTGCAGGCTAAAATTATTAAGGCTAAAATAATCAAATCCAAATATAAATATTTTCTTCATAAAGTATAAATTAACAATATTGATTTCTGTAGGCTGTAGTTAAACACTTCATTTTGACTACGCCATGCCTTACATGAAACATTATCTTGCAAATTTTAGTATAATTGTGTGTATTTATAAATATATAATTTTCTCAGGGTAAAAAAAAGTTAAAAGCTTTTTCAAGGTGTATTAACTTAGGAAGTAATGTAAAGTCATTTTGATAGAATGATATAGTAGAAAGATATGATTTTTAAAATACTTTAATTAAAGATTGGTATCTATTTTATTAAATGTAATGTTAATTCAAATAATGTCCAAAAGTGGGGCTCATCTTTTGCAGTCATATGATATATAGCTCACGTCAGTATACAGTAAAAGTGTTTTAGACAGAATCATTCATTTGTAAAACAATTTGATTATCTTCTACAGGGCAGTATGGCAGGAATTAATCTAGATGCTAAGGAAGCATTGCTAAATAAAATGCACTATTAATCCTAGTTTTCAAGGAGCTGGTACTCTTGTGAGAAAAGTTTCCTTCACAGTAATCTTTATGTGGTTTTCTTATCACTGAAATCAGAATCTTTTGTTTTTCTTCAAGTAAGACAGAAGAGATGATTTACTCTACATCATATATGTATTCAGAGCTGAGAACAGAATAGGCCAGAATGTCAAAGGTCTAGGGCAAAGGACCAAAGGGACTGTTTTGATATGAGCAAGATGGGTCTCTCAGAGGTGGTCACTGTAAACAGATGACGATGGATGTTCTACATCCATTGAGACAAACTCTAGACAGTTAGGCATGCAGTCCAGCAATTTGTACCAGCCTCCCTGGCCCCTAACTTACCTTATTTCTAGCTCCTATGGCTTCCATGTGTGTACAAGCTAGTAGTTTACTTGGACCACTACCTCACCCTTTTTTGTTTTAACCAGTGCATTTGCTTCTTTCACGCCTTGGCAATATAGTACAGAGGTTTCTGAGAGGACAATGCTGAAGCCGAGAGCCACAAGGTGTCTTTATTATGAAATGGGGCTTTGCCATTGGTAGATAGAAATAGGTAAAACCACAGACTTAGTCAAGTTATGATGAGTTTATTACAGTGGGCCCTTGTCCAGTACACTTGGCATCTTTATAAAAAGGCAAAATTTGGACACAGACCCACAGAAGGAAGTTGACTTGAAGAGACACAGAAAATGCCATATGAAGATGGAAGATTAGGGTGATGCCCCTCAAACTAGGAAACATCCTAGATTTCCAGCAGACCACCAGAAAAGGTAAGGAAAGACCTCCACAGTTTTCAGAGGGAGCATGGCCCTGCCAACACCTTGTTTTAGAGATGTATGTTCCAGAACCACAAGGCAATGAATTTCTATTCTTTAAGCCACTCAATTTGTGACTCTGTTGTGGCAGCCCTAGCATACTAATACACTCAATATCTGCATTCAGATCTAATAGGAAAACAAAGCTATAGAATCACTTGCTGTGCATTGTTTTAAATCCTGTGATAGATACTGAATTATTTATTAATTGTTTATTGCTTGATTACTGTGGTTAATTCTACCAGAAGACAGGGATGACCATTTAAATTGTATTTATCAAACAGGAACTATTCTAAAAATTTTATATAAATGCATTAAATTGTCATCAACACCATGTGATCTAGGCCATATTATTATGCTTAGTTACAGATGAGAAAACTGATGCAGAGAAAATTTGAATAATTTGCTTAAAGTAACAGGATTTGTACATGCGAGGTTTAGGATTTAACTCCTTGATCCTCTAAGATCAAATTTCTGTGCCTCTCTAGTGAGAGGTGAAGATACTTCATCGATATCTCCCAAGGAAGGATGATGTTGACCAATAGAAGAAGGAGCAAGACCATTAGAAGATGCACCATTGGTAGATAGAAATAGGTAAAACCACAACATTACTATGGAAACACAAACTGAAAAAGATTGGTTATGTATTCATGTAAAGTCCTATATATCTAAGTGAAGTTTTGCAATTCAATCACATTTTAAAAATGGACATTATATTTTAGAGGACTTTAAAAGGATATCAATCTTTTGGTGAATGAAGTTTCAGCAACACTCTCAATAAGATCAAAAGATGGATGAAGTGGATATTTTAAAAGGATAAAAAAAATCTAAAATAGATGTTAAAAGGCTATTACATGCAAGATATTTTAAACAAAAATATATATTGAAATATTGCATGTAAGTCAATATCTTTCCAATTTGAATCATGTTATGCATTTCTTTTTTTTTTTTAAGATTTTATTTATTTACCTGACAGACAGAGATCACAAGTAGGCAGAGAGGCAGGCAGAGAGAGAAAGGGAAGCAGAGAGCCCGATGTGGGGCTCGATCCCAGGACCCTGGGATCATGACCCGAGTCAAAGGCAGAGGCTCCAACCCACCAAGCCACCCAGGCGCCCCTATGTTATGCATTTCAAAGACTTTCCCCCCACCTAAATGTAAATAAATCCAAATTGTATGTCTTTCTAGTTATATTTGTTGGCTCATTTTTGAAGTGAGGTTCTTTTTTAAATAGTCATTGAATTATAAATATTTCATTAATGATGATAAAGACTTGAAATTTAATTTGATGCAAATACATCTAGAATACTATAAATTGAGATGTAAATAAAAAGCTAAATGTGGGAAATTCTTGAGAGTAAGGAATATGTTTAAAAATAAATCAGGTTTTAAAGGAATTCTTGCTCCAACTTTGAATTAAATGGAATGACCAAAGAATGTCTTTGTAAAAATTTTCTTGCATCATGACATTTGGAACAGTATCAAGAGATCTCAATTCTATAATTTGCAATGCTTTTACTATTCTACTCAAATATGATTAGTTCTCTAATAATCTCTGCCCAAGGAAAAACTGACATTGCTGACTTAAACAGTTCCTTTTTACTCAAAAATTTGTCAATCAATTCTGTTCTAATGAATTTATTCCGGACACGTGAGCTACAAATTACATTCTATTAAGTGAACAAAGTAAATAGTTCAGCACTACATTGGACAATATATAAATGGTCTGCTATTCTTTGTAGTTAACATAGAAGAAGTTGCAAATAAGATTTTATTCATTAACACAGTCCTTAATTATCATTACTTATCTTCCAGTCTCACTCTCTCCTTAATATTTGGACTAATAAGCCTTTTTAATCTAACTTTCTTTGATTTCTCCACCTTTTAACTTCATTGTTCCATTTTGACTGGTTTGTTTTTATATTTGTAATCAGATTTTCTCTTAAAACATCTTGAATAGAACTCAGGTACTTTTTCACTAACAAAGTAATACAAGGCATTTCTGCATCATCAACCCTGAAAGCATCTCCAGTATTTATTTATTTTTAGCATAAATAAGCTTCCTCTTATATTAGACTAATTTTCTATACATTTATTCTATAGGAAGTTGGAATTTGTGAAATTAATTCATTTCAATATTGCCACCTTGAGGAATAGCTCCATGAACCATGTCACATGAATTGGCATCTCCATGCAGTTGAAATCATGTTTTCAGTTTCATGAGTGGGGAAAAAGAATAAAAATCAAACTGATGTTTTCATCGGCATTTAACATACATATACTATCAGATGGACAAAAATATAAATTATCACCGTGCAAAATGAGAACAAGTGCAGTATATTTGAGATCCAAGTACCTGTGAAAATCTCATTTTTCTGAGACAAATGATCTATATTCTTGACTTTATATTAAGGAAAACTTCTCTGAGAAAGTAAAGGAAACTGTATCTATAGAAAAATTTATGACTCTGATTAAGAGTTATTTCTATACAGATGGCATGGCCACAGCTTCTTTATCCACTCATTTGTTGATGGACTTCTCAGCGCTTTCCATAGTTTGGCTATTGTGAACATTGCTGCTATGAACATTGGGGTGCATGTGCCCCTTCAGATCACTACATTTGTTTCTTTGAAGTAAATACCCAGTAGTGCAATTGCTGGTCATAGGGTAGCTCTATTTCTAACTTCTTGAGGACCCTCCATGGAAAATGCCAGGAAGAAAGTTTTCCTTTGGATGGAGGCTGCTTACCCATAACCAGATCAGCAACCCCTGATAGAAATCTTCCCCCTAAATGAATGAAGAAAAATATACTTTCCCCGAAAAAAGTATTTACAGCTATAGTGAGGTATAATTAATGTACAATGAACTGAACATATTTAAAGCTTATACTTTGATTAACAGTGATTTGCATATACCTATAAAATAATTTCTACAATCAAGATATTGAGCATATTCATCCAAAGGAAGACTTTCTTCCTAGCATTTTCCATGGATGTTCTTCAAGAAGTTAAAAATAGAACTGCCCTAGGACCCAGCAATTTCACTACTGGGTATTTACCTCAAAGATACAAATGTAGTGATCTAAAGGGGCAGGTGCACCCCAATCTTCATAACCACAATGTCCACAATAGTCAAACTATGGAAAAAGCTGAGATGTCCATCGACAAATGAATGAATAAAGAAGCTGTGGTGTGTATGTATGTGTGTATACACACACACACACACACACACACACACACAATGGAATATTATTAACCTGTCAGAAAAGATGAATACTTACTTACCATATACATCGATGTAGGTGGAAGTGGAGGGTATTATGCTAAGTGAAATAAGTCAGTCAGAGAAAGACAATTATCATATGGTTTTACTCATATGTGGAGCATAAGAAACAAGGCAGAGGACTATAGGGGAATGGAGGGAAAGCAGAATGGGAAGTCAACAGGAAGGGAGAAAAACCATGAGAAACTCTTAACTGTAGGAAACAAATTGAGGGTTGCTGGAAGTCATAGATGGGTGAGGGGATGGGGTAATTGAGTGATGGGTGTAAGGAGGGCACATAATTTATAAGTACTGGATATTATATGAAACCAATAGGTTTTTGAACACTACATCTTAAATTAATGATGTAATATAAGTTGGCTAATTGAATTTAAATTAAAAGAATTAAATCACATTGGATTTTTTTTGGACATTTACTTCATTTCTTGCAGTCTAGCTGATGAGTTTTCATGATTGTTTTTGCTTATTCATTAAGATTTTCTACATAATTACGTCATTTATGAATAAAGTTTTTTTCTTTCTTTCTGGTAAGATTTTTATTGTTTGTTCATGCGTTGTCTTAAATATCCAGCAAAATGCTGAATAGGAATGATAAGCAAGAACATTATTGCCTTGTCTGTGATCTGCGATTAAAAGCACTTACATTCTTTGTTCTATACTTTTCATAAATAGCTTTTATCAGCTTGAAGATGTTTTCTGAATTTTTTTTTTCAGAAATGTCAAGTGGGTTTTCTATATCTCTTGAGATTATCGTATTGTTTTCTCTTGATAGTTTGCTAATTGTTAAATTACAGAGGTGCCTGGGTGGCTCAGTCAGTGAAGTGGCTGCCTTCAGCTCAGGTTATGATCCTGGGGTCCTGGGATGGAGTTCTGCATCAGGCTTCCTGCTCAGTGGGGAGCCTGTTTCTCCCTCTCCTTCTGTTCCTCCCCCTGCTTGTGCTCTAACTCTCTCTCCCACTCTCTATCAAATAAATAAATAAAATATTTTTTAAATATGTTAAATTACATAGACTGATTTTGAATGTTGAATTAATCTTGTGTTCCTAGGATAGATCCTGTTTACCCACAATACATCATCGTTTTTATGTTGTTAGATTCAAGTTGTTAACTTTAATTAAGATTATTTTTTAAAAAGATCATCTTAATATTGCTGTTTATGAGGTATAAGTCTCTTTTCCACTCTTAAATGTCTTTTTTATTTATTCTTTTTTTTTTTTTTTTTGAGAAAGAGAGCGAGTGAAAGAAAGAGCAAGCGATGGGCACAAGTGGGGGCCAAAGGAAAAAGGAGAGAAAGTGTCTTTTTTTTTATTAAAGATTTTATTTTTATTTATTTGACTGAGAGACACAGAGAGAGAGGGAACACAAGCAGGGGGAATGAGAGAAGCAGGCTTCCCGCTGAGCAGAGAGCCAGATGAGGAGCTCCATCCCAGGACCATGGGATCATGCCCTGACAGAAAGCAGACAGAGGCTTAAAGACTGAGCCACCCAGGCACCTTGGAGAGAAAGATTCTTAAGGAAGCTTCTTGCCCAGCACGGAGCCAGACACAGGGCTCTATCTCAAAACCCTGAGACCATGGCCTGACGCTTAACCAAATGAGCTACCCAGTTGCCCCCTCTCTTTTTTATTTTTAATTGGGATAATATTGGCTTCATAGAAAAAGCTGGCTTGTATTCCTGCCAAAATATTATTCCTCTTTAATTTTCTGGGGGAATGAGTCTCTAGGAGGTTATGTATAGAACTAAATATTAGGATTCACCTAGAAGGCCTTCTGCCCCTGGGGTTTAGTTTGTGGTAAGTTTGTAACTATAAATTCAATTTCTTCAATAGATATAGGGCTATATGTGGTATATTCATCTTATGTAAGTTTGATAGTTTGTCCTTTAAATAATTTGTGCATTTCAAGTGTTCTTCAAATATATTGACTTAAAGTCATAACAGTCTCTTATTATTTTTTCAATTTCTCTAGTGTGTGTAGTGACATTCTTAATTCTATTCTTAGTATTGGTAATTTGTGCCTTCTCTTTTTTATATCCTGATCAATCCTACTGGAAGTTTATAAAATTTTTTGATTTTTCTCGAGAGATGAGGTCTTTCATTGATTTTGTTTTCTGTTTCCAGAAACCCAATTGCATTGGTTTCTGAAATTATCTTTATCATTCTTTTATTTTCTGCTGATTTTGGATTTCATTTGTTCTTTTCCTAGCTGCTTAAGTTGGAAGCTGAATTCATAGATTTAGGATATTTCTTCCTTTCTAATACAGAAATTTAATATGCCTTTGTTATATCCTACATGCTTGCAACGCTATGTTTTTGTTTTTACTAAGTTCAAAATACTATCTTATATTCTATTCCATTTATTTTCTTTCAACCAAAGTTCATTAGGAGTTTTTATTTAATTCAAATATTTAGAGATTTTTATAATATCTTTCTGGTTTTGCTTTCAAATTTAATTCCATTGTAATACATTATGACCCTAAAATATTTTGGTAATATTTTTAAATTATCTTTAAATAGTTATTTTTTAAAAGATTTAAAATTAAAATGGTCTTTCATATTTACCCACCTATTTACTATGCATTTTTCCCCTTGCTGTAGATCCAGATTTCTATTTGTTATCATTTCCCTACTCCCTGAGGACCTCATTTAACATTTCTTTAGTGTGAGTTTCCTGGTAATGAATCCTTTCAGTTTTTGTTGTGTGAATATTCCTTTTTTTTCCCTTCATCTTCTGCAAAATGTTGGCTGAATGTAAAATTTCAGGCTCACATGTTTTTGTTTTTTTACAATTCTATTTTTTCCCCCAAACTCACTTAGCTAAAATTTAGGTGTATTTTTGGTGATTGTTACTTTGAAAGAAAATAAAAGAGGAATTTTAAGTTTCCATTGCTTTGTCAAAGAAGTTGCTTCATGAAACATTTATAGGAAATGATGTCAAAAAGGATTCATTACTAAAACACCTTGCTTTCTGAAGGACTATAGATAGCATTTTGCTTCCAAAGTGATTACTCAGCCACACAGAATAGTGCTATGGCTCCTGGCCTGATTTTACACAATGGTGTCAACACCAAGGCAGTTCTTCCTTTCCTCAGCAAAATTCTTATGCCTCCTTGTCTGCATTCTTAATTCTAAGACAATAGTGTAAAATACCAGACGTAAATGTAATGGATAAAAGTAGAAAAGGAAAAAAAAAGGAAATTTAATATATCTCTTAATGATAAATCATCAATTTTTCACCTCTTAAGACAATACATAGGGCTAGTTATAGGAAAGCAATATTTACATGCTATGGGAGACTTCCCTGTGAAGGCTAGATAATGTATAGGATAGTTTTTTTCTGGTAAAATTCTGTAGAGGGTAACAAAACTTAAAATTTGAAGTTTTTCCCCAATAAAAAAATTTTTTTTGATATATGAAAAAAAATAAATGAGTTACTTGGGATGAGTTATTTGTGAATGGGGTTGGATTGAATAACACATGAATAAAATTAATAAGAATGTATAGCAAATATTAACCTATATACAAAAGAAAATGTAGTCTAATTTTTAACTTCATAACAATAATAACAAAAATAATTTAAAATTAAAATATTAGGCAATTAGAAGATTATATTATATACTTGGCTTATGTTAAAAGTACTTTTTATTCACTTTAATCAATAGAAAACTAGTTAACATTATATTTATTAAAATATCAGTTTATTTTAGCTGTAAATTTGCTAGTTCACATAAACAATTTATATTAAAGGCATATGCATTGAAATATACTCTATAACGCTTCAGTGATGTCCTGTCTTTAAAAGTAAAGTGAGGGGTTCCTGGGTGGCTCAGTGAGTTAAAGCCTCTGTCTTCAGCCCCGGTCATGATCCTGGGGTCCTGGGATCCTGGGATTGAGCCCTCCATCGGGCTCTCTGCTCAGCAGGGAGCCTGCTTCCTCCTCTCTCTCTGCCAGTCTGCTTGTGATCTCTCTCTCTCTGTGTCAAATAAATAAATAAAATCTTAAAAAAAAAAAAGTAAAGTGAATCATGAACATCACACCCTACTATTTCTCTTTTATAAAATGATAACCATACAACAATAAAAATCTATTGTAATGGTAAATCAGTATTTATTGCCTACACACAAGAAAGAAGAAATAGTGTCAGGCTTACATCAATGGCTCAGAAAGGACCAAGTTGAGAAATTATTTTTGAGGTTCATCCATTCAATAGTTTCTAGTTCATAATATATGAATGGAATATATTGCTCAGTATGGACACAAATATGTCCTTCTCCATGGGTTTATAGACTTCTATTAAAAAATAGACATTAATTTAATCATATAAAATTGTCACTAGGAAAAAGTATTTTGAAGGAGAGACTCAGAATAATATCCAGCCTGTAAGAGGGAAAATAAAATCTGAATCTCAGAGAAGTATTTATAAAGAAGTGAGTTTGAGCCAGGTTGAATGACTGAGAATCTATTAAAAGAGGGGGAAAGATCGTTCAAAGCAGAAGAAATAGCATGTACAAAGGACTTAGAGTAAGAAACAATATGAAGTATATATAAGACTGAAAGAAATGTAGGATATCAGAGAGAATGGGGAACAGAATGGCTTGAGTGAAGCTGGATAGTAGCTTATACTGTCATACAAGATAAACTTTGAAGAACTTCGTGTGGTAAGAATTTGCCTTTGTTTTTTGACCAATGAGAAAATATTTGGTTTTCTTTTCATGATGAATAAAATAGCCAATTTATGGTTTGGCATGACAACCCCATATTAAGTGTACAAAACTGCAAGGAGAGGTTATTAAAGGAATAAATAATTCAGGCAGTACTTTGGTAACCCAGCTGAGCGATGCTGACAGCTCAGACTATATGGTAGCAGTGGTGACATAGATAAGTGAAAAGATTTGAAAAACAATTAGGAAGAAAATGTATACAATATGGATATCTATGATAGAAATGAGAGAATTCAGACTACTTTAAAGGAACAGCAGGCACTGAATTATACACTCAAGTATTTGAACTTGATGAATTCAGCAACAGAAGACCACTCAACATTCAAAACTGGGATGAACTTTAGGGAGAAAATTGAGGTAATATTCGGGTTTTTTTCTCTGGTAATAATGTTACAGTTTAAATTGTGAGCTGGTTTGTTGAATTGAAATCATTGGTTTATTTTAACAGAAATGAGTATGTGCTATTAGGTGAATATACACCAGAAATATATAATGCCAACTTTTGAGTAAGAGCTCAAAGGTCATGATTAGAACCATAATTCACAGTAAAAAGTCAATAATTTGTAGAGAATGAATGGGTAAACAAGTAAATGAATGAATGTTTGAGAGGAGTTAAGAACAATAATCAGTATCATTGTAGGTAGTCAAGTGGTTTAGGATGAAAAAACATCGTTCTGAGAAAACACTGATACAGCTATAAGAAAGTTACTGATAGTCTCTGAAGGAGTAATTTTATGGAAATTATACTGTCAGAATAAGAAATAACATAGTAATAAAATAGAATGTATCATTACTATTACCACGTGTAATAAAGTAAAACAGAAAGCAAAAATAGCCATTGTCTGGTAAAATTCATTAAATTTAGTAAAAATCACTCTCTCCTCTACTGACAGTCAGCAGTCTAAATGCTCACATTAATAGAGATGCTTGTATATTATGATTCTTGAATATTGTTTCATCAAATAGTTTCATTGCTCCTCTAGCTTTTTTATTTTATATTGTCAAATAATTTTTTATCATAATTGAGTTTATGACCGTTTTTTATTACTTTATTGAGAACAATGTTATTTCAGGAGGATATGAGAGACTTTTCTAAAGCTACACACTATATCTGTGGTTGAACTGTGGTGGAATCTGATTTTTTTCCCCCATCTTATATCCATATATTTTCATTTTTCAAAGATATCTATGTTATTTTGTTTATACGCGGCCATTTCTTAGGTTAGGTTAAAACACTAGCTATTAGGAAAGAAAGAAATATTGCCTGTATTATATGCCCCAAATATGATATGATATTGTGATATGATATTGTGGCACTATTGGAGAATTTATTTTTTCAAGTGAAGGAAACATACAATCAATCTTATCCATTTTCTGCTAAGTTTATGTATTCACCTGTGTGTGTGTGTGTGTGAAACAATAGCTTTGAGAATTGTCCATGATCTACATGTGTCTTTGTAAGAGCGTGGATCAAAAAACAAAATAGAGTGCATTAGCTATTAAGGGGATAATTTCACTTCAATATGTTGTCTTATTTGTCGATTCTCTTTACACCACTAAGACATATCACTTTGTATGTGTTATTTGTCTGATAAGTGTACTTTAAAGAAATCCTAACATACCTTTGATGTAACTGATAGAAACATTGGCTTTGATGGGGAAACGCTTTGTTCCTATTAAACTTAAAAAGCGCATATCTGAAGGTTGAAGAGTTAGAAGAACAGGGAAGATGCCTTGTGTTTTCTTAGCTTCTACCTGTCCTGCTTGCTGCTTTGAAATATTTATGTCCCTCATTGTTCTGTCAAGTATAAGACATCCCTGTTAACATTTAGACATAATTTAGGACACATTTCATAAGCAAACTGTTAAATATTTATGCCTACTGCCTATTCCTTACAAAGCACTTCACGTATGCATCCATGTTTCAATTATTAATGAAGAGTTTGGACAGACCTTGTTTTTATTGCTCTGTTCTTCTGAAGATTAACTTTTTCATATTTTTCCATAGCAATATCCTGAGTTGTTTATTGTTTGGTTTAAAAAGATTGTCTCTTCTCTTGATACTAAATTTATTTTGTGTTTAAATTTCTAGAAGAGTAAATTTAAGATGTATGGGAAGATGATAAAATAAAATTAAGTACTTTACATAAATATATACTAAACCATGTGCAAAAATATTAGTTTATTTTTGAAGGGGAAATGTAATTCAGGATTAAACAAGGACATTCGTGAGATTGTTTTGCCTTTTCAACCATGTGTAGCTAACAGCAATGTCATCTATAAAAATAACGGGAAGCACTATTCTTTGTCTACTTAATACAGTATAGAAAACTCATACACACAGTTTACATAAGTGGAACCATCTGAGCTGTTTTTATTACTAAACCTAGAATCATTTAGTTTTTAAGTTTCCCGCAACTGCAGAAATTATTGCACAATGTTTTCAATTTAATGTCATTTAATGTTGTTGATTTGTAAAACACATGAAGACCATGGAATTAATTTGCCATTTATAGCTTCCAACTTAATTGAGGGGACTTGGCATTGTAGGTAATTTTGTTTCTGGTACATCTATGAATTTATATAATCTCCTGTCTCTGATTACTTAAAGAAATGTAGCCCAAATGGAAGAAAGATTAAGAGGATTTGGCTGGGTTTTTCTCCCAACGTATTTTCCAGTTCTTAATTTTGGAATATCTCCTTTACATGCAAAAGGAACATTTCTTAAACAGACATATCAATGAAGCAAATTTATTTTGGGTTAATTTTTAATATAATTCAGTTCTTTTCTAATAATTCATAAAAATTAGAGGAAATCATAGCACTATATTAAAAAAAAAGAAAGTATGGTCTGATAATACTAAAAAGAGTAACAAAATCCCGATTGTATAGACAGTAAGAAGCCCAAATGAGTAAGAGTAGTAGGAGTCACTGTCCTAACATACATTAAGTAGGGAAAAAAAAGAGAGAGAAAGGCAGGCCAAGAAACAGACTCTTAACTATAGAGAACAAACTGAAGGTTACCAGAGGGAGGGGTTAGGGGAATGGGTTACAGAAAGCACTAGTGATGAATACCATGTATTATATTTAAGTGTTGAATCACTAAATTGTACACATGAAATTTTTATTGCAGTAATGGAATAATGGAAAAATTCATTAAATTTAGTAAAAATCACTCTCTCCTCTACTGACAGTCAGCAGTCTAAATGCTCACTAATAGAGATGCTTGTATATTATGATTCTTGAATATTGTTTCATCAAATAGTTTCATTGCTCCTCTAGCTTTTTTATTTTATATTGTAAAATATAAAAGTAATGTTAACTAACTAGAATGTAAATAAAAGTTTTTTTAATTTAAAAAAATTAAAAGTCTATGTAGAATCATTTTGATTGTATCACAAACCTGAGAGCCTTGAGAAGAACCTCCAGTTAGCTTTTTAAGTCTACTTCATGCAAAACTCAATGTGGGGGAACCTGGGTAGCTCAGTCAGTTAAGCAGCTGACTCTTGATATAGGCTCAGATCATGATCTTAGGGTCCTGGGATTGAGCCCCATGTAGGACTCTGCATTCAGTGGGGAGTCTGCTTTGTGATTCTCTCTCTCCCTCCCTTCCTCTCCCTGCGCTCTTTCTCTCTCTCTCTCTCTCTCTCAAATAAATAAATAAATCTTTAAATAAAAAAAAGCTCAATGTGTATTTTACTCTTTTTACTGACTATAAGATTATAGTCAAGTTAATTAGAATTTTTTCATGTTAAAATTACCCTTTTCTTATAAAAACTTACACCAAGTTTATGGAGAACCGATATTAATATTACAGAATAATAGAGAAGAAAATATTAATAGAGCTATTTTGAGTACTTGAGAAATGAAAAGGTATTTTGGTTCCTTCAGTCTTTTCACACAATTTTTGAAGTTTCAGTTAGTAGAGGAAAGTGGAAAAATACATTTGGAACCAGAAAATAATGAGGGTTAGAATACTGTTTTACAAAGGATGCTTAAAAATGTTTTTTCTATAAGGGAAATTGAGTGTCAACATGAAAAGAATGAGGGATCAGGCAGTGCAAATATTTCAGGGCAGGGTTTCCAGGTCAGAGAAAGCAACACTTACAGAGGACCTGACACATAATTTGACTGATTACTTTCTAGGGACACCAATGAGTTTGCTGTGACTTTAGAAGGATGAGCAGGGGCATAGTGTTAGAATATGATATTGAGGAAGGAATAAGAATGGGTGGAGTTAGGAATGTTGGAGACTTCTGCAAGAAAACAGCAAAAGAAGTTGAGCAGAATCGGAATGGTTGTTAAGAGACATCTGATAACTGGATTATCTGCAAAAACATGGGCTTGGTTAAGATTACCTGGATTTAATATAAAAATAAAAATGAAAATAAAGCAATGGAACAATCCTTGAAACATTTCTTTGAAAGTTCAATGCTGAGGACAGGAGAGTAAAGGGAAGTGACTAGCAAGAAAGGAGGAAAGCTAAGAGAAAAATTATATCTGGGGAGTGGGGAGTATTTATATAAAGAGGGTGTGGGTTTTTGAAAAGTGAGGTTTTTGTGACCCTGAAAAAGTAAAATTTGAATTTTAATGAATTAGAAAGATACTATAGAAAAAGAAATCAGGAACACAGAAAATACATAATTTTTTCAGTCTTTTTCCCCCTTATAAACAAGCAAAAAATGGGGACAGTATTAGGAGTAGGGTACTGGGTGGCAAGAGAAATTTGTTTTGATAGTAGGGAAACTGCTACACGTTTTTGTGTATTGAAAGAACCATTATGTGGAGGGGTGGGAAAAAAAAAAAACCAACAACTAATGATGAAGGATAGAAGGAAGGGATTACTGGAGAAAATTCCTGAATTACACTATAGAAAAAGGGATCTGAGGCATACATATATGAAGCAATTACTTTAGATAAGATGTTGAATATTTCTGTTGTAAAGAGGTGAAAACCAGATTCTGTGGATATAGATACAAAGAGAGATATTTTTTTGGAGTGAAGATCATGTGTAATTTCTCTTTTGATTGCTTTTATTTTCTCATGGAAAAATAAAGTAATGCATTAGCTGATGTGGTTAATCATCTCTGAGAGGGTGAAGATAAAAAAGTGGAGACATGTAGTAGGATTACTGCACAGAACTAAAGACACCCCTGAGTCTAGTGATTATGAATTTAAATTAGAACCAGATGTGAGCAGTGAGAGATTTTAATGGTGGCTTAAGAATATAGCCATTAAACAGAGGGAAGTGGGGCTATATAGAGAAAAGACAGAAAATTATAAAGGAAGAATCAATGGATTGGAGTTCTTAGTGAGGGTAAAATAGTGGATCCTAGCTGGAAGTATAAAAACTGGTGCTCAGAGGGTGTGCTATTTGATATTTGGGTTATAAAATAGGTACAGTTACTGTTAATGACAACTTCTAGGGTAAGACCATTAAAGATTATGACTCAGATGTGACTCAGAATCCTCATGAGAGTCACAATGTGATAAAATTAATTAACTGAATACTGAAATCACCAACAATTTGGTCAGAAGGAAGAGACAAAGACTGAGCTATTTGCTAATGTTTCAAGGAATGAGAAGGAGCACCTATACACCCCAAGAATTTTTACAGATATGTAAACGAATGTCATGATCTGCAATGGAGCTGCAGAGGTTTTTTTCTCTCTAGCTTCTTTTAAGACTTTTCTTTGTCCTTGATTTTCTGTGAATTGATTATTACGTGTGTTGTTGTATATTTTAGGGTATTTCCTGCTTCGTGTTTTCTAAGTTTCATAGATCTGTGGTTGGGAGTCCATCACCAATTTGGGGAAATTCTTAGTCACTGTTGCTTCAAATATTCTTTTATTCTGGTATGTCCCATTACATGTATTTTAAAACTTTTGTAAATACCCCCCACCATTCTTGGATATTCTGTTCTGATGTTTTCATTCTTTTTTTTTTTTTTTTTCCTATTTGTATTTGGAAGTTATGGAAGTTTCTATGGACATTTCTTCAAATTCACTGATTGATGAGCCCCTCAAAGGCAGTCTTTCTTTTCTTTGTGGTATCTGATTTCTTTCTGATTCTTTTTTTTTTTTTTAAGAGTTTCCATCTCTCTGCTTAATTACCCACTTGTTTTTGTATGTTATTTTCTTTGTCCATTAGAGTCCTTAGCATTTTAATCAGAGCTGTTTTAAATTCCCAATCTGGTAATTCCAACATGCCTGCCACATCTAAGTTTAGTTCAGATGTTGGATCTCTCTCTTCAAACTGTATTTTCAGCCTTTTAGTATGTCTTATAATTTTTTGTTGAAAGTTGGACATGATGTACTAAATAAAAGGAACTGAGGTAAATAAGCCTTTAGTATGAAGTTTTATATTTATCTGGCTAGGCATTAGGCTGCATTTACTATTTGCTCTATCTGTAGATTTTAAAGGCTAGAATTCCCTCTGGTGTACTTGTTTGCGTCTCCCCTGTTGTTCTTGGGATTTTTTAGAGATTTCTTTTTAACATGTGAGATACATAGTTTATTTCCTTGTATCCTCCCATTACTACATAGTTTTACCCTAAAGCGGTGGTAAGGTATGGGTGGAAGAAAGTCATTCTATAGTCCTCTGATTAGGTTTCAGTCTTTTAGTGAACTTATGTCCTGTGTTGTGGCCTGTGAATGTGCTGCTCAATTTTGTTTTATTTGTTCCCACTTCGGTGAGATAAGATGGCAAGTTTGGGCTGGAACTTGATATTTACTTTCATGTAGGTTGGCTAGGCTCTGATAATATCATAGTTGGTTAGGCCTATTAAAATAGTTACTCTTGGGGTGCCTGGGTGGCTCAGTGGGTTAGGCTCTTATACTCTTGATTTCAGCTCAGGTCATGATCTCATGGTTGCGAGATTAGGCCCCATGTTGGGCTCCATGTTCACCACAGAGTCTGCCTGAGAATCTCTCTCCCCTTTCCTTTGCCCTTCTGCCTGCTTACACACACACTCTTTCTCTAAAATAAATAAAATCTTTTAAAAAAAGTTACTCTTGAGGTCAGACCACCTTAAAAAAAATGGAATGATCTGGGTAAATTTCAAAATGTTTACTTTCTTTTCCCCTTGCTGGAAGCAAGGACTTTTTTTCTGGTTATCATAAAGAATCTGGAAGGGCTCCTGGAGACAAGATTTATGAAAGAGTGTGGGCCTCTCTATAACTGAGCCCTCCTAGAGATTTTATCTCTCAAATGTGTCCACACTGAGCCTTCAGCAATTTAACAATTACAGTTTAGCTTTTTCTACCCTGATACTGCTGCCATTGGAGTTTTCTCCTCCTCTACTTCTGCTCCAAGAAACTGTGATTCTCTGTATTCACTTGTCTCTTCAATTTTGGGGGCAGTGGTTTGCACTGTGACCTTAGTTCTCTGATAGATCAAAAAGAGTTACTGATTTTTAGTTTATTCAGTCTTTTTTCTTCTCTCGTGTGTGGACAGAAGTGACAACTTCCAATTCCTTATATAGCAGACTAGATATTGAAAGTTCTATGAAGGTTTTTAAGAAGGATCAAAGAATAAGATGTGGAACCTGCAATTAAAATTAAGGATTAGTTCAATCTAATATTGTATGAAGTGTGAGAGAAAACTATATGTCAGGTCAACAAATATGTTGCCTCTCTCTGATGCAGTATATAACAATGGAAAAATATTTAAAAAAATAAGTAGATACTATAGAATATATGATATTTGATTTACTTATAGGAGTGTTGAGTAGAATATATGTATATTTACAAATAACTAATTTAAATTATGTATTTCTAACTTGGACATGTAATTTGCTGTTAAAAATATAATTGAATTTTAAAACAGTGTCTTAGCAAGCCTAGCCAATTTCCTTCACAGATCAGTAATCCTATCCAATGGTTCTAACAGCTGTACTATAAATCTTGGAGGAGGTCACCATCCATCATGGGTGCATTTATATTGAGAGGGCTCCTGGGTCATGATGTGGAATCCACGTCAACATCTGTGGGGAATGCCAAACACACAGTTTTGGAATATCATGAGCAACACTGGAAAAAATATGGGTGGGCTGTAAAGGTGATAGAATCTTGAAAAGTCCTGTAATAGGAAAAAACTGCAAACCTGGCAAAAAACACATTACATTTTAGCAAAGCACGGATACACTGTTTAGCTCAGCCAGAATCTTTAGTTACTGCCTTGGGCAGCTACAGTACTAAAATGAACAAATATTTTTGTGGGGCCTATTGAGATGTGGCAATGGACTGAGTGAGAAGAGGACAGAAATTAAGGAATGAAGGTGCTGAGAGAGGGGATAATAAAAGATAAGAAAAACAATGCTATGGCTTTAGCAGAGTTGACAACATGGAGGGCTCGTAGCTATTATAGACATCACCTAGAATTTTATATATGCCAAACTCAGGTTTTTAGGAGGTTAGAAAATGATCAGTATGATATAATCAAGAGATTTCTCATTCTGCACACTGTGACCATAATTTGTACTGCATGTCTCTGGAAATGACATCATTTGTAAACATGCTTCTGAGGGCTACTGGTCAATAAACAGAGTTTCTTTGATCTAACTTTTTAATCTATTGGTTTTATACCATACCTTACATTTTTCCTATAGCTGCATGAACACCTTTAATTTACAATATATAAGTTGCCATAACACTGTACTTTTGGTCATTTTTCATTTTGCCGTCCTCATTACCCAGAAGTATATTATATTAGTAAGCAATATCCAGCAATCTGCTTTAAACACTAAGTCATTGTTCAGTTAAAAAGATAAGATAAGCTACCTGTTCAACTTGAAAACCCAAGTCTGCAAATGAGAGATGAAATATTTCCTCCACTAGTTCCTAAATTCCAAATCCTGGCCAGAGCCTTTGGAAACAATGAAGGAAAACATTGTGGTGGTTGTGAAACAGTGTCTTTTGGGAACAGGAAGATTATACAAATGGAAGGAAATGTCAAAGAAACGATGGCACTTTGCAAACAACTTTGTTTCAGTATATAGAACATTTAATTGAGATTTTTAGTTCATAAAAATGAATGTGGAACATTTGTACACAGAGTTCTTGCTACATTGTCTGCTTTCACTGGAAACTGAGATATATTAGGAGTCAAAACTTTTCACAGATTTAAGCAGACTTAGGGGAAAGAAATTAGAAGGTAAAGCTGAAAAAATGAAAAAATGTGGACTTCAAAAGAGGAAAAGAATATGTTATTTGTTTGGAGTATGGCCTCAAGATTCAAAGCTGGGTAAATATTATAGGCCAAAGGAAATTTTTAAAATTTAATTTTTTTAATATTTCACTGAGAAGAAAATAAAAGAGTTTCAGTTTGGATAATATGGATCCAGTCCATTCAAGTTAAGGCATGATAGAATTTTCTTTTTAAAACTAAACAATTTAACAAAAAGTCCGATAGTCTCTTGCTCAGACAATATTGTAAATCCATTTTGAATAAGACTCAAGAGTAAGAGGAAATCTCCTTAAAATAGGATAGCTTCATGACACTGGTATGTTTGTCAATTCTGAAATCACATTTGGAGTAAAACCATTGATGGGATCATTGCTATAATTTTTACATTATAACTCAGATGTAGACATCAAATTTTTGTTATTTAGTGTAGAAGTAAAGCATCTACTTATTCATTCATTCATTGACCCATTATATGATTTGTACATTTGTGATTATTTTCAAGCTAAACCATATAAGGAATATAGAGTTATTTTTCTAGCAAATAAAAAAAATAGCATTCATTTTATTTTGGCTGTTCTGCATACTTCAATAGATGACAAAGATAATAAAAACAGCTAAGTGACTCCTATAGGCGAGGCAGCTTAAGAAATATTAGTAAATAAAATAAAAGTAAAATCTGTGCTCATGTCCCTAGTTCCCAGGAATTATTTCACAAGTTTCTCAAGTTAATTTTTATTTATAGAATACTAAAGAGAGGAGTGCACCCATTAAGTGAGAGCTTCTTTTTCAAAATTACTTACATGAAGGCAGCTTTTTATTTTTTCTTTTATTTTCTTTCTTTCTTCCTTCCTTTCTTTCTTTCTCTCTCTTTCTTTCTTTCTTTCTTTCTTTCTTTCTCTTTCTTTCTTTCTTTCTTTCTTTCTTTCTTTCTTTCTTTCTTTCTTT